>NW_028263383.1:19649711-20019711 GCF_051168715.1 Poecilia mexicana
CAAACATCAAATGGCGGAGGTAGAGGTCGACCTTGTTTGTCATATTGTGTAAAGATTTGGATAAATAACTTCCAACCTATTTATGTTCTGCAAAAACAACAACAAAAAGCCATACGGAGAGTAAATCACGTATTATATAACAAACACACCGATGCTTCGCTAAGCCAGTGGGGAGTGTTAAAGTTTGTTGAGCTAGTAAAATTTAAGACTGCACAAAACAATATGCAAAAAAATAAAATAAAATGCTCCCTAAAAAGATTCAAAAATTGTTTATGGATGAAGAAAAGAGATATGAGCTAAGATGGGGATACGTGCAGCTCTGCTGCTGGGGTTAAGCAGTGGAGTAGTTTGCTTGAAGATCTTAAACTACGTAAAAACGTGACAGTTTAAGAGAATTAAAACAGAATCAGTGAAGGCTATAAAGGGACTTGAAATCTGATCGAAATCTTCTTGATGACGATTCACCTACTTATTAATCTTTTTTCTCCTGTTGTCTGGATTTAGTTGTTGGTTCTGTGCTTTCTATTAACTTTTTCTTATTGTAAAGCTATGAAGAGTTGAAATGGCTTAAGTGTAGGCATGTATAAGCAATTTATGCAACACTTGGATTATTTTTACTTGACTTTGACTTGAATTTCTTTAATTTGCAGTTGGAGTTCTGACTGTATAGTAACAGATATTATTACTACTATGTGTGTGAGTCAATCTAATTTATTTTAGATTGAATAAATTAAATTATAAACTACAACATGAAGTTTTACATCAGGGCTTCTCAAACTAAATGTTCGAAGGACCAACTCTGATTTCTGGATAAGGTCAGAGGTTTTATGCCTCTACCTATTTAGTTGTAACTCTAATCTGCTCTAATCCTTCCACTCATCTATATTCAGATTTGCATTTTAAAAATCGTTGATTCACAGTTTTACAACTCTGTTGTTTTTTTGCATACCACTGCGATAAAATAGAAGCGGAAAACAACAAAAAGTTCCTGCAAACAAACCTTCCAGAGGCTTAGCATAGTACACAAAGCAGCTTGCATAGTTTCACAGCAGCAGGAAATGATCCATAATCCTTGGGAATGGGAGGACAAATCAAACCCTGTCTCGCACATTCTCTCCCCGTTCTCCTTCCTCTCTGCCTCACATAACCAGCTGTCTTGGCTCCAACATGCTCACAGCTGCCCAGATTGTCGGTCCCCACACATGATGAAGAGGGGAGCAGACGAGAGCCGGCTCTGCATCTGGGTCAGGTCTACTGGGCCGTGTGCGGAGGAAAGACGTTTAACAGACATTCACTTCATCTGAAGTTCCCCAACTTTCTGGTTTCGAACTGACATAAAACAAAACAAAACAAAATGAGAAAAAACTTTATTTCTACTGTTTGGGCTGGAGAGTCTAATTCCAGGTTTCAGAGCAAAGCAACCCCAGCATCCAGAATAAAGGATCAGCAGCCTTGAGCTTGCATGGTCTTGATTTTAACTGAGACGGTTGCACGCTAACAGTTTCCATCCAGCATTGGTTGGTGGCGGGGGAGAGTGGGTCCAGGCAGAGCGGGGAGATTTTTCCAGTAGCGTGTGGTTCCCTGCAGGAATGTGCTCTTTCAGTCGCCATGGAGAGGGAGACAGAGACTCCAACTCCTGCAGGACAAAGCCTCAACGTCGCTCGGATGGGTTTACAGGGCCCTTCATTGTGAACGGATTAAATAAATCAAGACTGGTGGAGGGCTAGCACCATGGCATTCCTGCAGCGGCCTTTCACCTTCAACCAGACACACACAGATGGCCCTCGTCACCCCCCAGCACCACACGCACACACGCGCACACACACACACACACACACACACACACCCAGCAGCTCTGTGTGGTTCTCTAGGATCAGGATTCACACTCTCATCGCTTATTTACTCTGGTCCTGCTCCCTGCTTACAAATGTTCCTCCCATCTTTTGAAGAGTTACACCAAAGAATTAAATACTTTTTTTTTTCTTCTTCTTTAACTTGGGTTCAGATTTATTAGATTAATGTGCATATTATGCATGCACTTTGCACACAAGGGCAGAGCTTGCAATAAATCAGCAGGTGTGTAAAAGCAAAGGATGCAAACTTAGGAAGACCAACAATAAATGGACACTTTCAGGATGTAAAAGGATTGAGAGAAGAAAACTAAAACCAAGTTCAGTTCCTCATTCCTTGTGACGTCAGGATATTCCTTCACCACCAGG
Source organism: Poecilia mexicana (assembly GCF_051168715.1). Lineage (NCBI taxonomy): Eukaryota > Metazoa > Chordata > Actinopteri > Cyprinodontiformes > Poeciliidae > Poecilia > Poecilia mexicana. The sequence goes on from NW_028263383.1 coordinate 19,651,931, forward strand.
AACAGAAAGGTGAGCGCTACAACGAGCCGTGCGTTGTACAAACAAGTTAGAGTCCTAATAGTTGCTCCTCATCCCAGAGTCGCATTTTTGCTTAAAAACGTTAAACTTCTTCCCACAATCCAGAGTAATTTGGTGATGAAAGAGAAAGAAAGAAAGAAAGAAAGAAAGAAAGAAAGAAAGAAAGAAAGAAAGAAAGACAGAAAGAAAGAAAGAAAGAAAAACATAGGAAGAAAAAAAAAGAAAACAAAGGGCAAAGTTGCGGGTGTGCTGCTATTTATTTTCATGTTCTCTTCAAATAAAACACATCAAAAGACCACAAAACCTTCCCATAAGTGAAGAGTTGAGCTCAAACCCAGTTTAGATACTGCAACCAATAAGAATGTTAAGAGACACCCAGTGCAAACACTCAGGAGGAAGGAGTTAGTTCTTTTGTGTGTGTGTGTGTTGCTGTTAGGAGGTGGTGGGACAACATACTGGAAGGGGGTTTGGTCTACCTGAACTTAGGTTGTAGTGGTTTAGAGGGTCGGCCACCCATGCACTGTCCGGCATTACACTCTCCATCTCCAAGTCTGCATGCAATCCCATGGACGGATGGACCAACAGACATTTGGATGGATGAATGGATGGATGGATGCATGGTTGGATGATGGAGGCATGAGAGAATCAGAGGGAGAAAAGCACTTTAAGTCAGATAACAAACCAGCTGTGTACGTTTTCGTGTGTACGAAGGAAAAACTAGCTCGATCTAATGAGTGAAGAAGCTGCACTGGAATCTGATCTGCATTTTTAAATAAAAGTCATTTTGAACAATTTTGTGTTTATATGCAGGTGAGTGAGGGTGAATATTCAGACAGGCAGGTGAGGTGTGTATACCAACACGCACAGGGGGGGAAGAGACTCCATGAAGCAGGCTGCAGGCCAGAGGATGGGGAGGCTGAGGCAGAGGAGTCACAGTCAAAGGCAGCAAATTAAGACATGCTCAAAATAAACCAGCAAACATTATAAACAACGCAGTGAAGCAGCGCCGAGCAAACAGTGCGACATTCAACACATCAGAGGGTGCTTTAACACTTAATCTGCTTTAATCTGCAGTAAACTGTTCATTTAGGTACAGCAGAGTAGGAGGGTCAGACTAAGAGTCATAAAATTACCAGAAAAAAGTTGTTTTAATGAGAGCAAAGCTTCAAGATCTGAGGTGACCAATTCGTCTGGTTCGAACTACTGCTGCTGGTAAAGATAAAGATTATGTCCTAACACGGCACTAAAGATGCTCAACATTCCTTATTTTAATCTTCAATTGATTTTTGTGCAGGAGTTACAAAATTACTACTTCATTCAAATATTACAACTTTATTTTCATATGACTTTTTTCTTGTATGATTACGACTTTATTCTGGTAATACGACTTCATTTTCATATTAAGTCAACTTTATTCTCCTATTTGACTTTTTCTCCTCGTAATATGACTTTTTTACTTGTGTTACAACTTTTTCTCATATAATCACCACTATTCTGGTAATGTTATGACTATTCTTGTGTCATAACTTTTCTGTCATTATTACAACTTTTTTCTTGCATTATTACATTTTTCTTGCTTTATTACAAAATTTTTCTTGTATTATTACAAGATTTTTCTATTATGACATTTTTCTCATATTCTTACGGCTTTACTCTCATAATAAGCTTATTCATTATTATAATAATACTCTGTTGTATATAGGACATAGGGTTATGACTCAAAAAAAAAAGAACAGAAAAATTAAAGCAACTTTTAAGGTATGCAAATGATGCAACTGACCTGCAACTATTTTATGGCAAAAAGATGCAAAATCAAAACAGGCCCTGAAACATTGAAAAGCAGGAAGTAGGCAAGCAGGAACCCAACTTGAGACAGAGGGGAGCTGTGGATGTGCAGGCCGACAGCTAAGAAGCAAAGCAGCAGTCTGGTTAGAGTGGATGAGGTTAGTAAAACCAGATAATTTAACCTCTGATGAAATTCCTACATCCTCATTAGCTGTGGAACTTGGAGTGTTTTCATTTCCATTTCATCATTCCCTAACGTCTTAGAGGGTCTGTGGTGGTTTGGATTCAGTCACCCACCATAAAGCCCAGTGGATGGTTGTGACAGTGAGTCACAGTCATGGATTTGGAAGGAAGGAGGCAGATTTATAAAACACACTGCACTTTGATCATGAATGGATTTGGCATTTTGATGGCGCTCTCTTCCATTCTAGGACGATCTAATGCTAAACAGCTGCAGCTGATGGTGGGGTGGGGTGGGGGGTGGGAGGGTGCCAAGGACAGTGAGTCTGTTTGTTCCCGACACAACGATCTGCACGGATTTCCTACATCTGAGTCAGTCTGGTGCGATAAGACGGCTGTTTATGATCTATAATGTCGTCAACGGAGATCGATTATTATTAAGGAAACCTCAAGCCCACCCTGAAGCCCCCAGTCCAGAATGGATGCAGAGCGGCGGCAGTACCTGGTTTTGGCACTGAGTTGGTCATGGACTGTGGCACTTTATCGTTTATGAGCTCCACACACTCGCTGGGAAAGAAGCCGACCTGAAGGGAGGGAAGCGAACAGAGAGCTGGAGTTAGTTAGAGGACACGAGGACTGGAAACACGAGAACTCGTTTCATCTGCAGCTCATCTGTTTCAATCAGTCATCAGCCGTTACTTTAGTAATCTGCAGGTTTGTACGTTTAGCGTGCAGAGTGTTACACGGCTACGGTAAACATATAACATTATAATGACTCAGTGCAAAAGAAGACATACTGTTAGCAGTTGCTTCCCTTCAATCATCTGTCCTCATTCAGGTCTGAAGTGCAAAAAACTTCATTAGATCCAGATTTTAAAGACGTATATTTACATAAGAGATGATCAAAACAACAGAAATTTCAGCTTGACCAGCTCAAGAACATTTTGAATGCTGCTCCTAAGTATTGTTTTATTAATAGGGGCAGGGATTTATTGCATTGTTTATCATTTATCGTGATAAAACATTGTTTCATAAGAATTTTGATTCAACGGCGTCACAATGAATTCCAATTATTTAAAATCCATGATCCATGACGGCATCATGTCAATAAATGTGACAATATGATTAAATGCAGTTATTCTCTGGGCTGTTTTGTGATACAAATCACATTTTCTTTATGCGACTGGTGTCCTAAAGAAGAATATGACAAAAAAAGAGCAAAAAACAAAGAGAAGCAGAACAAAGAAATTGTTCTTATCGTCACTTTTAACATTTTCAGAATGGATTTGTTAAACTGCAGGTGTGACTATCTAGTCAATAATGCAGCAGGTCATTGTTCATGTAAGTCATGCCTGAGTAACACCTGTTTCAGATCTGAACTGAAAGCTTGGTAATAATGCGTTGAGTGTCACAGGAGAGGCAGGTGCACCGGTAATCTCTGCAAAGCCTCACACAAGGCGGATTTGTTGCTTGCTTTGTTTTTTTAATCAAAAATGTACTTTGAAACGCAATACTTCTTTCTCGTCTCCTAAAATCCTCACGCTGTCATGCCTGAGGCTCAGACTGAAAGTGAAGGTGGATTCTTTTGATTTCTGCCATGTGGTGTGAGAGTACCTGAAAGCCATGCTTGCCCCTCCACCAGGTGGTGTCCTCTTTTGGGGGCATGTCAATCACAGAGACGATGTCCCCAACCTGCACAGAGCAACAGACAAGAAGAGGATCAACACTGTCGCCATACAACCATCTTTTCAGTTCCTATTAATGCTTGCTGTCATCTTTCCCCCTATGCTCTCATGTCCCTTTGCAGGAACCTGAAGGATTCAGGAAGTAATTCTTCTGGAGGTCCACATGAACAGAACTTTCAGGATAAGTTGTGTGTTTAAATATTTAATCAATCTAATCAAACCAGCAGAACACTATTCGGTTTTTCCAGAGGGACAGAGAAACAAAGAGGAACCTGGATGTGAAGCTACGAGGTCAGATGTAGAACTGGTTTACTAATGATATAAGTTGACTAGTGCTATTTTTTTAATTACTTATTTGTTTATTTAATTCATTTACAGTTTTGTAATGCATGTTACATACTGACAAACAAAAACGTTTGAATGAAAAAGAGTAGTTTGAAGAAAATAATTTTACCACTTCTGTCAAAAGTCAGTTCACTGCACCATAAACAACTAAACATCAACCAACCATCCATACAGATACACCTTTAAACACAAAACAGGAAATGCTTATCCTAATAATAAAGAAAAAAAAAGTGTTGGTTTACTAATGATTATGATCATCACCTCAAACGAAAGCTCATCTGAGGCCTGAGCGATGTAGCGCTTAATGACGTGAGCTGCAGCGATGGCTGGCACGTTGATGGAGGACTCTTCATGAACCAGCAGATGATTCCCCTTATTATCCACCTGGTCAACACGCACACGCACACGCACACGCACACACACACACGCACACGCACACACACACACACACGCACGCACAATAAATATCATTAACAGCATCAATGCACAACTAATAGATCACTATAAAAAATGTCTCCATAGTTATTAGTTTGGACATATTTACAAAAGCAGCAATCATATTTAAGTTTTATTTCATCTTGTTAAATAAAGTCACTCCAGAGAAATGTAAAGTTTCCAGACTCAGACCATCGTAAGGTTCCACTTACGGAAAAAGGCTGCTTTGGTAAAATGTATTAAGTGCAAACTTTATAATTTCACCGTGTATAAAAATGAGGCATTTCAAAGTCAAACAAAAGTCATGGATAAAGGTTTCATTTTTTTATGGGTTAAACAGGTATAGATTTTTTTTTTTATATATTTCTATGGCCTGCCAAAATTAAAATGTATGCTCACTTTAACATTTACAGTTCACTAGATCATCAGGGATATCAACTTCTGGGCCAAATCCTAGCAGACAGTGACCCTGGTTTCTGTTTCTGCATCTACTTCTTAAAAGCTGATCCCAGCTTCTCAATGAAGGTTATGAGATCTGAGGAGTTTCCTGACCACTGCCCCACAATCACAGTCTTCTAATGTTTGAGACACTTCCTTCAGGCTGCAGCATACTTTGATCACCAACCTGTCCTTGAAATGGTGGAAAAAGTAGCTATTGAACAAAGTTTTGATCCCACTCAATTTTTCCTGGCAGAATTAAGTAGAACTACCTTGCAAGGAAACTGCACCATCTGGTTTTTTTTCTGTTGATAAAACAATTTTCCAGATCTCCAAAACAATCAGAAGGCAAATTTATTGGAATAACTAACTTCCTCTGGTGCTTTTTGCAGATTTGCAGCCTGTCTTTTCTGTTATTCACAGACATAAAGGGCTCCTGGTGTTTCCTGGTTCATCCTGAAAGCTGATGCTTCTCATGATAAAAACTATTTTATGAAGTGGCACAGTCCATGTGATTTGAAAAAGACTTCCTCAGCTTCTCGTTGGCGAAGGACTGACGCTTATATGAAAGCGACATACAGGTACACAGAATTTTCTCTTTGTAATGAATAAATAAGAGTCTAATCCCTGTTAGATTGACACCACACAAGCCAAAGCTGAAAGGTTTTGGCCATGACTAGAATAACATTTCACAAACAAAATGAAGGTAAACCTTTAAGACAGAGCAGAGTTACCTCCATCCATGTGAGGGCGGGGCCACAGTTAATCTTGTTGTCAGCGATGGCCGAGAGTCGGGAGAGGTACGCCAACAACATCTGGGAAACCGACTGGAGATGGAAGATAGCAGCCCATTAGTCCACCGTCCCCGTCACCTGGTAACTACGACTACTGTGTGATAAACACTTTAACTGAAATGGGTGAGCTGCTAGCTGAGAAGGTGCTTCCTCTCAATAAGAGACTACATCTGCAGCAAACTGTTGGCCCTACACGTCTCTAACCAGAAAAAACAACAACAAAAAAAAACGTCACAACATCCTGGAGAGATGTCTAACACTCATTGGAGGTTCAGATGTTTTACATTCCCAGAGACAGTTGATGTAAAAGGCACATCAGGGAATCTGTGGACGAGTGCAGCTCCTCCTTGACCAGAGGCAGTTCCCAGCACTTTGTGAATAACACACTTTTCTCAGGATTCAACACAATCAGCAACAGCTTCACTGGCTAAGACTGTGTGCAGAAACAAGGAATCTGACTTTGGGTTTAAAGCGCCAATAGCATGAAGGCAAAGTATAAAAACATAAATTAAGGAAATAATAAACTAAGAATAAAAGGAACAATATGTACTTGTGTTTGCAGGCATCTTTTGATAATAAGAAGGAGAAAGAAAACGATTAGCAGCTGACTACTCGAGGTGTGAGTGTGTGTTCATCAGAAACCGTCTCTGTGGCAACTGGGTTGTTTTTAGCTGTAAATAAATAAAGTTTTTGAAGACACACATGAACGTGTGTTGTAAGAGAGGTTTTATATCCTATTTATCATCTTCATTATGAAGGTGAAGGCTCACCCACTGCTTGTCTCGGTTTTTAGAAAGCACTCAGTAATTCCTTAGTCATTTCAGTAATCTCCTCAGATTAGTTTGCTTCTAGTGAACCAATAAGGAAGAAGCATCTGTGCAATAAAATGTACAGCAATAAATAATGAAGACGTGACCGACATAAAGACAGGAAAAACAGGTGTTAATTTAGTCATTACAAAGATAAAAAAACAACACTTTTTGATTAATTCAGAACATTAACAGCTATTAATATCTTTCTAGTATTTTTCTTTGAGCAGAAATACCTTTTTATATTTCTGTTTTATATTATCTTAAATAGCACAAAGCAACTTTGGCAGTTTTTACAGCTGGATTAAATCTTAAAAGATAATTGTCAGCGAACGACGAAGCTTTAATCTGACTCAAAGTGGAGCTGAAATGCATGAAGAAAAATTAAGAACTGGTGAGAGTATGAAGGTATAAAAGAGTTAGAGTTGAACTTTCACCTCTTCATTTTAATTGGAGAAAGTGGGCTCTGACATAGAGTCACTCATTTCCTAACCTGAACACCCATCTTTTTTTTCCTACATCACAACACCGAACAGAAAGATGGATCAGACAAGCTCACCTCTGATTGGTCAGTCAGACTGTCCAATCGGGGCAGCTCAGGCAGCTGGGAGAAGCGCCGGTCGTAGATGCAGAGATGCAGATGTTTGTCCAGAACACGGAAATCCTCATAGCTGCGCTTCACAATCCAGCTCCGGCCCTTCAGGAACAGAACACACACACACACACACACACACACACACACACGCACACACGCACACACGCACACACGCACACACGCACACACGCACACACGCACACACACGCACAGCGGTCAGATCCACTGGCTGCTTCCAGAGCTAACTGCTCATTCTTATACTAATGAAGACGATGACGCATGCCGTTACAAGATGCCAGGAAAAACACAGTCAAGGCAAAATCTGGCTTCAACAATATTTTGTGTTTCAGGATCTAAATAATCTGTTCACAATAACTAACTGTGACCTCTGGTCTCAAATTGTTGCACACTGCAACAACTCCAGCTGTGATTCTGCCCCAAACTCTTGACCTGACTTTGCAACCTAACATCAAGGTTGCAGTTGTAGTTACTGCTGGTGCACCTTTACTCACTACACTTTTTCCTTCCAATTGATTTTCCACTAACATTCTTATAAAAAAAACATTTTTAACTCAATCCTATGGAATATTTAGCTTTTACTGGAAAAAAAAGGGTTTTCATTGGCTATAACAATTATCTAAATAAACAGAAAGATTTTTTTTAAAAGACCCAGAGTTCCTACCTCCAATCCCCTGCATTCAGTTCAACCCATTTCTAGTCAAAAACAAAACCAGGATTTCAGAGATTTGTTCCGTTTGATCCTGTCAAAGAACTCCAAACCCCCATGGAGGCAAACTAGAGGTAGAAAATGTCCTCTGCTTTGATTTGCTAAAGAAGGATCTATTTGAGGTGATGCCAGAACTTGTGGGACGGGAGCTGCAGAATGCAGCTCAGCCGACTGATCCTGGTGCCGTTTTAAAAAATGCTGGCAGGGAGAGACGCCACAGGGAGGACTCTGTGGGCTTTTCTGCTCCACTTTCAGACGGCGCTCCTGCTTACTCCTCCTTCTTTTGGGTTTGTGGCACTCGACTCGTCTTCCTCTATTGAGGACTCAGAGTGCTCGACTCGAGGCCATGTTTATGCAGGAGGTTTTTTCCTCTTTTCCAAATAGAACCGGGGCAGATTTACAGGTTTTCCAACGGCTGCAAGGAGTTGAATAAATAAGGAAGGACGTATGATACCTGAACAGAATGTGATGATGATTAGTAGCTGAATAATGTGCAAAACACGGTCGATATTCTAATGTCAAAATCACACTAGCTATTTCTGTGTTTCCAATTAAGAAACGCAATTAAAATCACACGTGAATAAGTTTGTTCATTAGAAAACATAATCCTCCAACTTCTTCCCGTCGCCGTCGTCGTCTTCTTCTTCGTGGTTTGCACCAGCGGCAACCAAATAAGGTTGTTGGTCATGTGACTTGTGTGATGCAGTTTTTTTAAAGCCAAACTGCATCACGGTTTGCCGATAAAATGTTTTCGGCAAAACTTTTTATCGAAAACCGAGAATTTATTCGAAATGTCAAATTGTGCAATCCAGTGGAAGCGCAGGTGGCGTCAGGTCTCTGCAGTCTTACCTGGCAGTAGATATGAACCAAGTACACCAGCTCTTTGGACTCGTAACCGTTCCGGGTCACTTCACACTGCTCATCTCCCAGGGTCAGCTGAAAGATCAGATAAGCACACAGGTAGGAAATGTTACACGTCTCCATCTGAACAATAAAGATTCAGATCCCAAGAACTGGATTCATTTAGAGCCACACGATGTTCAACAGATCTGAGACTACAAACCTGGATTTAACCGATATGCAGAATGCAGTAAATGATCTTCTTACAGTGTTTGTGACGGTATTTCAGTTTATCTGATAAGAAGTACCTGCTGATCTCAGGATATGCCACTACAGGTTGAAGACTACACTGATCTTTAGACTCTACTTAAACAGTTTGGTCTCAGTTTGTCATCAGGTTTCTGATCTTTAAAAAGCCTGACCTGCCAATACCGATTTTCTTTTTGTCTGAAAAGTTGCTAAATATATAAACAAAGTCAGTAAGGTGGCAACAGTGGGGTGACTACTGCTAACCGTGAACGTTCAGATGTAACTGGGGTCATCTGTCGGTCAGCTCTTTCTGACTGCAGGTAAAAAGGGACAATAGCTGCGTTTCCATTACAAATGTGGGCAAAAACCTTTTCAATATTCTGCTCGCAGTTAAAACCAAAGCATGATAAGCTTGCTAAGTCATTAAAAACCATAGCAGCGATGGATGTAAACATTAAATATTTTAGTATTTCAGCCACACCAATCTACCCAAATTAAGAAAATCTCGGCTGATTTATTGGTACCATAAAACATAAAAATACCTGTCAGAAGTTTCCTGCTGGTAGAAATGGTTTAGTGGAGTCACATGACCAAATTATGGCCATTTTCTAGCGGATCCTACAAAATGGCTCCAAATCTTAAAACTAGCTGATATGGTGGTGACAGATCGCACTGCCTGATGGCTCCACTTTGTGCCCAAAAGAGTTGGGTAGGAAATTTCAAAATAATGTTTTAAACTATTCTAATTGGTAATGTGTGAGTGAAGGGCGAATTTCAGACAATTGTTCTAAACAAGAAAACTTTGAAGGGTAACTGTGAGGACAGTAGGACGTCTGTGAGTTTGATCCCACTTAGCCGTCCTGCGTCCAGCAGTTTGTTGGCAGGACACTGAGCCTCATGTTGTCCACCAATCTGCTGGAGGATGCTCATCATTTTGCCTCTTTGCCCTTTCTAGTTTGAATTATTTTGTACTTTCACACCAGACAAAACATCCTGAAGCCATCTGGTGCAGGACGTTTTAGACCAACTCACAGCGCTCTGCAAAACCGATCATTTAAATTGAGTAAATTGAGATGCAACTGTGTAGTCATAAGGTGTCATTAAAAAAAATAAATACTCACATTTACAATGAGTGTAAATAGGGCTTAAAACAAAGTTTTGAGAAAAAATACAGTTTAATAAAATGGTGATTTCTGTGACTAATTACAACTTTATTTATATATGAAAACTACAGGATGAAATAAACTAACACAGGGGGATGAAACGGATGAAAATGTTTGAAATCAAAGCACATATTGGTGAGGGGCTGCACTGACCCAGATCCTCTGCATGTCAGTGTGTTTGTGTGTGTGTGAGAACGGCTGCATGTAACTGGTAGTGTGAAAGCACTGAGTGGTCAGTAAGACTGGACAAGCTGCAGCTAAATGCAGTCCATTTACTATTAACGTTGTGTGAATCCGTGTTTGTGTGTGTTGGGGGTAGAAGCGGGAGGGGTTCCAAAGTGAGTGAAGGAAAAAGACATCTGTGTGTTTGTGCTCCCATCTGAGCAAACCTCAGACGCAGTTGTCTCTGGTAGATATACAGTGAATAGAGCCTTCACATGGCAACAATTGTCCTTTCTGTGGTCGTTTCTCTGCTTTCTGACACAACATAGCATGACAGTGACGAGCCGATTATCTCGGTTTTACATCCATGAGTGAAAAGTCTTCCTGTTTTCAGAGAAAATAGTGAAGCAACAACAAAAATGGCCCAATAGCTGGAGGCATTTATGAGGAGTAGACCACATCTTTCCTGAATTTTATCAAAATGAATGTTGGGTTTGAATGGAAATAAAGAGAAGAAGTCATTGCGATGTGGAGACGTTGCTATGGACCCAAATGGACCAATCCAAGGACAAACTTTGGACCAATCCAAGGACCAATCCAAGGACAAACTTTGGACCAATCCAAGGACAAACTATGGACCCAAATGGACCAATCCAAGGACAAACTTTTATTTTCTAGATACACAGAAAATAAAAGTAAAAAGCATAAGCAGAGAGGCTCCAGAATTATTTCACCTTTAACCCCTTTCAGACAACGCTTCCACCATAAACATGAACTGCACATCGTATGAAGCTGACCTGCAGAGATCAATGAGGCTAGCGGCTAACAACGCAGCATTCCTCCACCAAGGTATCTTCCATAAGGTGTTTGTGGAAGACACATGGAGTGTGTATTACACAGTGCATGTGTCCATATCTCAATGCAGGCAGGCTGTCTGAATGGATTCAAGGTTTTAACTATGAGCAACAATGCTGTGGGTGATTTTCAGCAACAGATTCTGCTGATAAACATATTTCTCCAACCAGATGGAGAACTAGGGGGTCGATACGAGGCCCTGTTTCTGAGCTGCTCTCCTCCATTTGATTTGTGCCACATTACCACATCCCTCCTTTTGCAGTCCTGCATAACATTTTACAACTCAATGTTCAGGTTATTCACACAGAATCATAAGTAAGTGTAGATCACAGAGTAAAAGGATGATCTGAAACAGGCTTTTGTATTAAAAGATTAATAAAACCGTGTTATATAGCGCCTCTGCTTTCACAAAGGGAACACCGCAGTCCGTAAATAATGACTGCTTACAACAAAAAGACCTGGGGCTGCTCTTAAATCTTACATTAAAAATAAAATCCAGGTTTGGCAGGTCAACGTTCTACAAAAACAAACCGTCAGAGATCATAAAACACCCACAAAAAATTGGTATTGGTGCATGTTTGGCTCATTCTTTATGAACCACCTATGGAAAAGCTTCATGTTGCCTTACAGACACAGCAGCCTGAACAGAGAAAGCTCAGAAGCATTTTGAACATCATCTCATTGATTTTTAGGTCAACTATGAATTATAGGATCGTGAAAGAGATTTTGAAAGCAGAAACGTAAGGGGAAAAATAAATCAGAAGTGTGATTTTAATCATCCAAAATGCAAAATCTGACTTCTAATCTCTGGTTCATCAAAGTATTTACACAGAGAGAAACATGAACAACAAATCAACCATTTTGCCAACAGGCTTAATCTCTTTTTCCAATGGAGGCTGACAGGACTGTTTCCCACCAATAAATAAGTCAACCATCTATCCAACTCTGCAAATTACAGTAGATACCGCTGAACTCAAGGCAAACACTCATCCAACTCCAGGTCTTGTATTTTCATCTGCTGAAACAGCATTAAGAGGGATTTTTGTAAGGAAGCCTACAGAAATGTCCTGCTGCTTCGAAGCTCTTAATGACCTCCATCGTTCGTAATGGCAGACATTTGGGACCACCAGGATAATTCCTAAACTAAACTCAGCAAATACAAAAGAAAGGTCTTAATGAGGGAAGTGACCAAGAACCCAATAGTCATTCTGTTAGAGCTCCACAATTGCTCTGTGGAGTGACTTTACCAAAAGACAGCTGCAGGACTCTCAAATCATAAGGATTAAAATTCTCTGCTCTGGTCTGATAAAACAAAGGCTGAACTCTCTGGCATTAATGCCAGGTGCCATGTTCAGAAGAAATCTGCCTCCAGCATCAATCAGGTGTATCTGAGGAAGCACAGGCACGCCAGATTTTAAAAAGGAAACCATTTATGACATGTCGGCATTTCATTCAGGCTGCTACTTGATTAGCAAGCTAACAGAGGATAAGGCCACAAAGCTGATGTTTTATCTTCTGACCTTTCAACATCAGTCTGTCTCAGACAACTCTGGATTTGGAAATGTTCTGAGTCTTTTGGCAATCTTACAGTTAAAGTAAAAGGTCTTCAGTCTGTGTGGAGTCACTAAAGTTAACATGCCAACTGCTAGCATAAGATGCTAACCTTTCATCCTTGTTTCTCTCTACGTTACCAGAAACGGTAAACCTAATTTTATTTTTATGCTTAATATAAATAATAATGTTAGGAAAAAAACATAATTTCAATGTTATTTATTTGTTAAAGGATCAGCTGAAAACCAGCAGGTTAAAGGTTTCCAAAAACTGGACATCAATACTGAGCAGCTTTAGTTACGGAATGCTAATATAATTAGCACAAGACAAACGGCAAACAAAATAAAAAAAAGAAAATATGGTTTTCAAAAATAACTGTTTAGATACAATTAGAATACCCAATGACTAATTCTGAAACATTTAGAAAGGCTAATTGTTAGCTCAGCTCATCTGAGTTGGCCGCTGTGGAATCCTGTAGTTCAAGTTACACATCTGGAAACAGAATTACGAAGGACATAAATCACCACAAACCTCTTTGGATTTACAAAAACTTCACATCTTTGATGCTTTCTCAGGATATTCTCTGGTAACGTAGAGAGAAAATACCTAGTACCCACCAATCTTTTCATCACTGTTTACATTTCTAGAAGAAATTGATAAGTATAGAAGAAATTTTAGCCAAGTTCATAAATAGTGATGAAGAACAACTCAGACCGGTCAAAGTGTTAAGTCGTTTTAAAGCTACACACAGCTAAATATTTGTTTATTATTCTGTTGAGCAAAGATCTGCAGAATGCCACTATATTTCTCCACCTCATAGTTTTACACTTTTTTTATCCACACAGATGAGAGAGGAAACTGAATTGCATCAGACTTGTGTAATAAGAAAAGAATTTGGATTTTTCTGGTGTGATCTTTAGTGAAAGAAAAAAAAAAGCCAAGCAGTTCCTCCACTTTCTGCAGTAGGACGACAATCTGCATGAAGAACCAAAGAGCAAAGCCACAAACACAAACATCTGCCACACTTACTGCGGGTCGAGTCAGGTTGCACTCCTAGCGGGTGTTCGTTCCCTTCAAAGCTGACACTTTCACTCTCGGTTTGATCGCTCTGATCGCTCCAGCACCTGTCCCCAGCACCATTCCCACTGCGTCTTTCTCTACAGACGGGACGGACATGAAGGAGCCTCGTTTTCCCGCAGCAGAGTCTGGCTGTCAGCTCTGCGCCCTCTTTGCCGTTACACTCTCCTAGTGTGCGATTCAGAGACAACAATATCACCAGCAGCTGGGCGACCGGCGGTGGAGCAGTTTGCTGGATTCCTCAGCGGGGCACCTTTCATTTACTCCATTTTCCCCTCTTTTCCATCCAACCATTGTGATACCCCATCCTCATTTTTATTTTTTCTTTAAACGTTCACCTTCTAGCTGGCGTCCTCTCTGACGGCTCGCACCCAGCACAAGTTTGACACCTAATCTGCTCAGCAGCAGTGAAGAAGAGGTTACACGTAATGAAGAAGGAAAAAAAAAAAAGAAAGAAAAGATGTTTTCGTTTAGTTTTGTTCCCGGCTGACCTGACCGTCTGCTTTCTGTGTCCCTCTGCCACATGCAATTCACTCGCTTTTTCTCCCCCCCCCCCCTCCGTCTTTGACATGCTGGCTAACCCCTCCCCCTTCTCCCTCTTCAACCCTTCTCCGGTTTGTGTGTTTGCAGGACAAAGAACGATGGAGGGAGAGAAAGAGAGAGACTCCAAAAGGAAGCAGAGGACATGAAGGGAGGAGGGTGCTTTCTGCTTTCTGTCCTTCCACATGTGCAGACCAGGGACTACCTTTTTGCGGCACATCCCTACATATTAATAACTGAGACTTTGCCTCAGTTTCAGCTGCCTTTGCAGACTCCAAGAGAGCAGGCTGCTGCAGAAAATAACCACGGCGACATACATCCTCTGAATATATGACCTCGGCAGCCCTTTGCTCCGGTCACAGTCCAACATCTCAACCAATTACAAACAAGATCACAAGGAGCAACTGCAGACCTGCAGCTGAACAATCAGCATCATGATATCAGAGCATGTAAAGTAAGCAAAGAACTGCTTGGATGTAATATGCAGTAGATTGGTGGATTGGAGCCTGCATCCTGAATCTCTGCAGTAACGGCACAAACACAGTGAGTCTGAAATGATCTCAATAACTGATTATTGAAATAATCGTCAACTGATTTAGTAATCAATTAATCACCAATGTGCCAATGCTTTTATCCAATTAATTGTCAGAATAATAGCATAACTGGTTACTAAAACTATTTTTTGCAGAGCTGATATGGATTTTTAATTGTTCATAAGATGCATGCATGATAAAACTGAATGGCCCAAATTTTCATATTCTTGAATCCCAACTCTAGATGTAACATTTCGCCTCAGAGCTACGTTACTAAAGAACCAATGTAGAGCTCAAAGTAACAGGCAAATAAAATAGCTGTAACATAGGATGCATGGAAAGCCATTCCCACAAATTCTGAGGTCATCATAACTTTACATATTCAGCGAGCGTGTTGAGTAATACGGCGGAGGCATCAACAATTTATTTATAATCGCATCTTAACCTTCTGAGTCACAATCGAATCAACACAACAAGAGCCTACAGATTCCCACCGCTAGTTTCCTATTTACTTAGAAAAATCCAAGACAGCAGATCATTTGTTTATGAGTTAAAACTGTCAGAGGCTGCTCTTCTCCATCACCATAACTGTGTGCTAATATGGATACATACACTGTTTGAGATCCTATGTCTTGAAGAACACTCTCTGCCATTCACTCTGCAGCTGGTGACTTAAAAGGCAACAGGAAAATGAGAAACAATGAGACAATTTTTAGAAAAAAAACCCAAAAGTTTATTATTCAACTAATCAAGATAAACATTGATAGATTAGGCTACCTAATACATTTTAAGTTCAATACAGAACATATGCTGAGTTTTCATGACAAATGTGTGCAAAGATTTGATATCCCACTAGTGTAAAAAAAAAAACAAACAAAAAAAAAAAACAATTTCACAATGGCGATGTTTCCATCAAATAATGGGTGTGATTGTGATTAAAATCACACATGAATATCTTTGTTCAAGTCAATAAAACATACATCCTCCAACAACCTCCCGACACCCTCTTCATCTTCTCCACCTGTAGTAACATCTGGTTGTTGATCACATAACTCAAGTGTTTCCATTGGAGTTTAGCAGAGACTTAGGTTAATTTAACTGCTGATTAATGACTTTTTGGAAGAAACAAGAAAAACTAAACTGAGCTTTTATCTAGTTCATATTTCCCAATAAACAGTTTAAACCATCTTTAATTATATGTCTTTTCGTTTTGATTCCTGGTGCCATTAACTACCTTCATAAAACATTTTGTAAAATCTTAGTCAAAAGCAGGACAGTGAGGTGAGCTCTATTGACCTTGTTTAAAATGAATGGCACAGCATTGGTCTCGGTACGATAATCTGTGGTCCGATGTATTCAGGAGAACCTTTCCACTGCCAGCTCGACTCTCATTGGGTAGGCGGGTTTTAACTCAACCGCCTAACATGGCATCGTACTAAAGCAAGGATAAAGTGACTCACTGGTATGTCTCATGCTTGTTTCAAGCAGCGATGGTTTAATAAATAAACTGTATTGTGTAGCTCCACCCTGATCATACCATACCGCTCACCAACTTGTCTCCACGGCAGCAGCTCAAGAGGCTTTACACTTCTGCCTCAATCCTGACATTACTTTCACTGTATGCTCATCCATCCATGCACAGCGGGTTGCCTAAATGCTAAGAAAACTGTTCATCTCCCCCAGAAGAATTTTAAAAGATCCATACATTATTCCTGAAATTTATTTTTAATTTACACCAGCATTTCAGAGTCTAAACTTCAGTCTCTGAAGCCCCAAAATGTCCCCCTGCAACCCGCCGTGTGCAGTGGAAAACAGGCGCAGTGACAGCACTCGCTGCCGGGCCAACCCAAGCTGTGCGTTACCATTAGCTGAGATTTCGCTCACCCCAGCTGCCCCGGCAGAGCTTTGAATCTCACCACTATAACGTCTGCTTATGAAAATCAAATGATAATCCAGTGATGACCCAGTTTATTCAGCCCACTGCTGTGCAACACCAAAGACAGGTTGGACAGGACGCCCTCTGATGATGTCCAGGAAACCTAACATAGTGCACCCAAGCTGCTAATGGGGAGAAAATAAACGGTCTTAACTGAAGACAAGACTGCACATTTAAAACTAAATCTAATTGTCTAAACTTTTACTAGAAAAAATACTCAAATGTTTGTACCAATTTGGAATTTACTTGCCAAGAATCCTTTAAGAGTACAGTGCAGGTTGGGATTTGTAATGCATTTTGTCTTGGAAAAAGGTTCCTACGCAGTCCGGAAAATTACGGAGTTTGATTCAAGACTGGTTAGAAATACTGGCAGCTTTTTGGAGATCTCAGCTAAGGAGAGGTTCTACCTCGTCTCAAATAGATTCACAGGGAGATGGATTTTCAGAGTTTATAACACTCGGCTTTTAGCATTTTAAATGCTAAAAGCCGAGTAAAGTCTCAAATCCTCTCCGTTTTAAAACAGTTAAGCTTACAGCAACTCCTCACACACAAAAAATATGACGTCACCTCTCCTTTTGGCAGGAAGGCTAGAAAAAACAATTAAGGGCTTTTTTATATCAGCTGCTCTGCATTCACAGCTTTCTGAGGTTAACAGACAATTACCAGAGTGTCTGACAGCCACTGCAAGTAAATCTTACTGGACACAGACACACAGCAGACAGCTGGACCAGCAGCTAGCACAGCTTGTCAAATTGCTCAGGCTAGTTAGCATGACCTCCGATGACAGTGGATAAACTGCTTTCCTGCAACAGTAAGTTGCTTCTCCACCATTGGCACATTTAGCAGCAAGTACATGAGGATGATTGGGAGCGGTAAGACCCTCCTCCTGGCTCTGATTGGTTGATTTCGGTCAGGACGACTCAGCAGCAGTGCATTTCTTTAGACAATAGTAGAAGTTCAGAGACAAAATCAATCTTATCACAGACCATCTGTCTGATAGCAAACTGTTACGACATGCTGAGAGTTTTAATAAATAAGTGAAACATATTTTTTTATAAAAGTTACAAATGTCAGCTGTAAGTAACTTACATTTCAGCATTAAACGTTTCTCAACCCAAAGAGTTCTTCAACTCTTTGGGTTGAAGAACTCAATTAGAAAAGATTTACTGTGAAAAATGACTCGTGAACACACCATGGGGTTGGAGTCTAAAGCCGTGTGGATAGCAGTTTGCAGTTCGGAGAACAATGGCGGCAGTTTGTCAGATTGCAGAAGAGCAGAGCAGGCGGAGGTAGAATCGGGCCGCCTGCAGGCCTCTGCTGCAGTGAATGGGAGCTGCAGAAGGAAGTGTGAAGAGGCTATATCTAAAATCATTACTTAAGCTATAAAAATGGATTGAGTATAGGGCTCAGGAGTGCAATGGAATCTAAACAGAGCGAGGTTGCTGAAAGCAGGGTGAGATCATAGCTTGGAGCAGAGACACCAAATAAATCTGATTACTGAGGTGTGCATGCACAGCTCTGCGTAAGGATAGCTGGAGCACCATCCAACACAGATTAATCTTTGTTGCAAAGGGAACTAAGTGGGGCTGAAATGGATTTCCACCAAAGTGCAAAGAGTATACAGTCGATATGTGCATCCTGCTAATTCAGGCCATTCTGCACACTGGTGGTAACCGTCCATTATTATCCTGTTGTGTCAGATAAAGCACAATGAAAAAAACAAAAACAAAAAAAAACTTAAAAAGTAATTTTCTTGACCCACAAATCATGTTGATGAGTCAGGTAAAGCAGAGTAGCGGTCTTCCAGATGACTTATCGGCCCCCTGAAGTGCAATTCCTCCAAGCAGCCGGCTCAGCAGTTAAAACATTCCAACATTTAAGCACGTTTCCCACCGGAGCCGGTGGTAATAAATCAGTCTACTCAGACGCTACAAGAAGACAGAGCAAACGGAACGGTGTGAGCAGGTCATGCTTATTGATGACTGACTAAACCCCGTCATGGAATAAACTCCTAAAACTCAGGAGCGCAGGTTTGCGTGGAACAGATAACGTCATAAACTGAAAAACATCAACGCTGGGCCCGTTTTCATAGACCATAACAGTGCCTAATGAGTGCTGGGTTTTGTGCCGCTTTGTCCGCAGTGGAGCTTTAAGAAGCTTTCAACAATGACCACGAGGCACAAAGACCGAGCTCTGGCCAAGCTTTTGTTTTCCCGCACCGAGAGCAGAATGACTAATAGTTACATCACTCCCAGGCCTCTGGATGAACATGTGACATGGGGTTCGACATGACAGAACGAGGCTCTCGCCTTCTCAAGAGACAAAATCTCATCAATAACTCCAGGTATTAATATCTAGAGTTACAAAAACAGATTCTCTTTATCGACTCTTGTCTTTTTTCTGAAGGCTGAAAGCTGTTTGCTATGAAAAGGTATTAAAAATAATGAATAGCGTCCCACTAGGGGAAGCTCTTGCACAAATGCAGATGATGGCTGAAGATGTATAAAACGGACTTCATGTTACAAATCAGAAGGTAGAAGACATGTTAGCTGTACACTAAAAGGAGAGTTGGGGGGTTATGGGTGCCAATCTTCATTACATGGATGGCTGCTTCCATACACGCAACCTGCTGCTCTGGCTGGCCGACCCGTTCTGACTGCTGCACTGCGGTCAACATCACAGCTGTTAACTCCGTCATGATTATCGTTTCCTATCGGATCGAATTCCAACCCCTTTGTTCTCGCACATTAAAGATTTAATATCCCAGCCAATTATTTTCTTGGAGTCACATGAGGATGTTCAAAAGTGTCAAAATATCTCCCTCTGATGACGCAGGGGTCTTTATTTACAGCTTTGTTCATTTTTTTAGAGAGTCAGGCACTGGCAGTACAGTGTCCCTCTTAAGATCGGCTGTGAAACATTAAATAATACAAAGGTAATGAATAAAGATACCATAAATAGTTGTATATTTTTCGGCAGACCCGTTCCAAGTCATTTACTCGTGATCTGACAGTTGATTGGATATCAGTAAGTGATAGCCAATTTCCCTTGATAAGCTAGTCAGATAAGTCCCTGTTCAATAAATCCATCAGACTCGGTAAACACATCGACTCAACAAAGTCCATAAATAATGATTTAAAAATAGGTACATAGGCATGAATGCATAAATGGGGAAAGTTTTTTATCTGCTTTATTTTCTATTGAATTTAAACAGGATTTAGCTCCATAAAGGAACATACCCTATCCTTTTGTTGCAGTTAACTTCATTAATGGAGTTAAAAGAAATTTTAAGCAAATTTGTTGGTATATATTGTAGCTCTTAAGATAATTGGAATTGGCTGGTCAGACCTGGAAAAAAATCAGTCATCAGTACCAGCCAGAAAAAGACTGATGGGTTGGACTTTAATGATCAGAACTGATTTCATTTCAGAAAATGTGAACGTACAGTATTTCATGTTTCTTATAAAAATGAGGATGCAAAGCAAAATTCTCGCAATATTCTCATTTGTGGACAAGTCAGGACTGCAGGCTGGCTTGGCAGAGCAAACAGTGGATGACGGGACCAGTTTACATGGCAGCGTCCATTAGTAATAAAATGTTTGAAAGCTTTGAGCTCCGTGTGCCATCGGCAACAGGACGGGGAAAATGTCCGGCTGAAGATTTGCTGCGTGGAAGAGCAGAGCCCACTGGCATGGAGAGACATTACTGAAGTCAATAAAGTTATTGTGAGGAGGTCTATCAGCAGGTTTAATCCAGTCCCAGGCCTGGAAGAGTGACAGGAAGCTGAAGAGATTGGCCAGAGTGCTTTCACTGCTCCAGGTCGAAGGAACAAGAGCAGGGATTCCTACGGCGCTCTAAAGGACACGTTTGTGAATAATATTCTTAGAATCTTAGAGAAGAAAAAATTTCCAGTGAGAAAATTACTGTTGTGTATAGTGCTTCTGCTAAACACGTTAATTTTGCAGTAATAAATGATTTAGATATTACAGCATGAAAAATTTGAACGCAATTAATCTCATTTGGATTATTGCTTACATCCAAATGTTCCAGCCTGAACTTTTGTGGTACGCCCGTGAATCTGACGCACACGCAACACAGAGCTGCTTGTTAAGAGAAGCTGCACAAAGCTGCTTCTCAAAAAAAATGATCTGATAGGACGCTGGAAAAGACTGTTGCTGTGTTCAAGTAAAGCTAAATGGAGTTAGCCTATCAGGAAAGCTATTCAAGCCTAAAATAGCATCTCAATGCTGAACATGACGCAGCAGCACCGACGTTCAATGTGGATTGAACGCTAACTAATATTAGCGTTCAATCCACATTTTTAAAGAAGGATTCTTCAAAGAACTCCATGAATGATTATTGGTTCAATTCATTTTCATAAAGAAGCTAGGAGACGTTAACTAGGTCTCTGACATGCTGCTAGAATAAGCTGCAGCATCAATGTTCTGTCGGTCTATAAGCATTTACAATTGCACAATACAAAACACATGTGCACCAACAGTGAGAGTGCACTTTACCTCCAACCACATGTGAAATAACATGTTTGCAACTCAATAAGGTGGCCACACTGGGAGTGGGAGCGGGCCCTGCTAAGATGACAGGACTGCAGTCTGCAATTTACTCCAGGAGTGCAGCTGCAGGTAAACGCAAAAATTACACTGGAGAAAACCAGCTCCAATCAGCTCAAGATTTCACAATTACTGCTGCAGCAGGAGAAAAGATTATACGACAGGAGGAATAAAAAAAAAGAAAAAAAAAAAAAACAAGAGCTGAAAGCAGTAGATCGGGTAAGGAGGGAATACCACAAAATGCTACACTGGTTAGCGTTTAGAAGAAAAACCTGCAAAAGCATTCACAACTCTGAACCTTTCCACATTAGTTCATGTTACAACCACAGGCGTTTTCTGTTATAGTGGGATTTTATGACAGAACTGTATTCTGAGCTACATGCAATCATCCTGTATTGCAGAAACAAGAAAACAAGACCAGCAGCTGGAACTGCAGTACGAGGAGGTTTTACCACGTATCGATTCAAAGACAAACCTCAGAGTTCCTCAGATTTGGATTTTGAAAAATCTGCAACAATCCATCAATTATTCAGATGATTAATTGGAGAAACAAATTGGAACATATTGTAGATTTTTCACGTAACCACTTAAGCCTTTTTGTACATTAGAAATATGTTAAGAGGGAAATAAACAAATAATTCAGCTCAATTTTTTAAGCGAGAAAAAGATTTTATTGCCAAAAATACAATGACATAGTGTACACTTGGACATGTGAAGATTAATTTTTGTATTAGCCAATTAATAATTGGAAAGCAAAAGGTACTTAAGGCATTTTTTACACAATTTGAGCTGACAAAGTTAAAACTCTTACCTGAGTAGTTGTGGGTAGAGCAATTTACAGACGATGCTTCTTTTTTTTTTTTTCTTAAATGCTAAATATATAATTTTTTGTTGAGTTTTGGCTTAATTACTATTCTGAGGGTGTTGTTTTTCTGCAAATATCCTTTTTTTAAAGTCTGTATACTCCAGTAATTACTAATTTAGTAAATTTGATTCATCGCGTCACCCCATCTGTCTTGTTCCTTCCACAGTTATGAGCCGTTTTCTACTAGAATTTGAACAACATTAATATTTTTGGTTTTAATCTGAAACCAAATGTGGAAAAGTTGAATACTTTTGAAGCCACTTTAACTGCAACCAAAACAAAGTTCTAAGTTGAATGTAAAAAGAGCTTTCCATGGAAGCATTGCTCTGACTCATAGCTCGTCTGATTAGTTATTTTTTCAGACAGAAAAAAAAAAATCTTCCAACAAAGGGGCCAAAACCCAAAGCTGAGGTAAAGTCTAAACTCCATCCAGGACAGATCTCACATCAAGTCTGAAATTCTTGACTCAGAGTGAAAATACTAATGTGGATTTTACAGCTGAAAAGTATGTCCAAAGTCCACTCTGGCCTTTTCTGATGATTTATTTTCTTTTAGTCGTTCAGCTTTGACGGCTGGCGGGAGAAACTGAACCCTGAAGAAACAAACTTCACCACTGCGTCATGTAGGCTAATCAGCAGCCATGCTTTTATCCAGCAGAGGAGTTGGGCTGTTCGTGTCATGTCATCGCTCCAAAAACACACGGCTTCAGTTATCAGGCATTTAACCAAGCTAATGTGTTTGATTGTAGAAATATTAAATATGAAACACAGAAAGTAACCAACATGACAGTGTTTAATCTCTTTCTACAGACTCGAGTTTCCGTTGGCTCATCAGGGAGGCAAGATGACAACGTGGTAAAGCAAAGACGCACAGATACATGACAGCAGTTTTGCACCGAGGAGTGTGAAGGCGACCAATCAGCAGCCAGCAGCCACAGCTGGGACACTAACAGGAACACCTAGTTACAGTCTGCAGCTCCAACATCTTCTCTATGTGTGCAGTTAGGAGACAAAGCAATGAATAACCTGCAGCCACTTTCCTCTCCTGCTTTACAGCAATTAATCCAGCCCACTGCTGACCCCTACTGGTGCATTAAAGTAATGACAGCAGGAAACGGTATGAACCTCAGTGGTGTGATTAGTCAGTATGTAGCTGATAGAGTCGGAGAAAAAGAAAACACTTTCACACTCAGAGGAGCAGCGTTGGGACAGAGAAATAGGGCAGGCTCTCAATTTCCGTCACAATTTCTCTTTTATTTTTGCTTTCTCTGTCAGAGCAGGAAAAAGAAACAATCCCAGGATGCATTTTGTTAAGGCTGGAGAACGACAGCTAATTTTATAAGAATAAGCTGTTCCATTTTTACCCCCTGAATGCTAACATGGAATTAGTCGACAACGGATGTTATTCTATTCTGTCCTATTTTACATGCAGCGTTCCAAATGCACCACGGATGTCCTCTTACGGCACTAAATATGACAGGAGAGCTTGAGCACAAACAGTGGAAAACAGGAAAATAAAACGGGATAATAGCCCATAATACACAAGGAAACATTAAAAGCTGAAGAATGATCTAAACTTAACAGATGAAAGTATTTGTTGGAAGAACCAAGGCCAGGAACAAAGCAGATACCACCAGACACAATCTTATTCATGTCCAGGTTACAAGAAACACTTAAACCCTTTCGAGTCACTTCCAATTTAGGAAGCAAATGCATCCGAGATGAAAGTCAGTCTACAGCAGACGGAAACGTGACAGAACCGGCATGACCCACTGTTCGTCCGTAAGGACGAATGCTATCAGAAGAGTCACTAGCATGGTGAAGAAGATCCAGTGGAAGTGTCAGGACTGTACCTGGATTGTTCCAAAATCAACGTTTTCATAGTGGAAGTGGGCACACTCGGCCAGTTTTGGGAAGTGTCCCTTGGTGAAGGAAAGTCTGGAAACACAACAGAAACACGGATTGTTTAGATACAGAACGGCCAAAGTAACAAGGGATGAGGTGTTCCTCAAGGCTCTGTACCAGGAGGACTAGTTAGTGTTAACTAACTAGTTAAGTCAGTGTTACTGGTGCAGCTTTACGTCTCTCTGCTGATGACAAAAATGTACTGTCATTTAAACACAGCAGCCATTTTTTCAACTTTAAACTGGCAGATACCTCTGGAAGAAATTTGGACATTATAGCTTGGAAAACTACAAACAAGATGATTGATTTTATCTTTAAATAGCTTGGTAGAACTCAACTTTTCTTTGAGATCTGTTAAAACACTCAAATTAAAACACTGGTTCTTTTATAGAAATGAGTAATGCTCTTAAATTTATTGTGAAAAAGCAATGTAAGAAATTAGTTCTTTCCAGGTGGTGGACAAAGGTACAATGGAGCACACATCAAGCAAAAATATATAACCTGTGTGGGTGTGTGTGGGTGTGTGTGGGTGTGTGTGATTACTCACTTCTTGACATTTTTGACCTTCATGCTGGCCGTACTGCTGCTGCTGGAGCGCATGAGGGGCTCCGCCCTTAGCTCAGGAATCTCCGCACTTCGTGCCTGAAGAAGAAAATAAAAAAGTTCAAACTATCAGAAGCACAAATATTAGTGATACGTGTGCATAAACATTCATCTGGTACAGACATACTACATCTATGAGGCGCTGTCAACACTTTTCTAGTGAATTGTGCGCAAGTTGCAGATTCAGATCAAATGAGATTATTGAAACAATGATTTGGTGGGGGAGTGTGCTGGTACGGATCACCCGCTACCTCCATGAGTACGCTCAGTTAACAGAGGAGGTCAAGAGGTCAGTTGTAGATGCGGTGGAAGTTACTTCTGTAAACACAGCAGAAATACATCCCATGATCTTGTGTCAAAGCTGCTTGAATAAGCAATTATGTCATCTGACTGAGGAAGAACAAAGTTGTTTTTTGGTGGTTTTGTTGCAGAAATTGTTGTTTCTGTGTTTAGTGAAGTACATCCAGAAAAAAAACGTGGAAGTTTTAGAGTGTAAAAGTATTTATAACCCCAAAACAACACTAGGTGTTTAGCATTAAGTGTCTATTAATAAAAATGTTTTCAGTGCAACAACTTTACATAACTGTTTTAGAAATAAAACATGAAAATTGTAGTGTACTTTGTGGAGCCATCTCTCTCCTCCTCTCTGCCTGCTTTGCACATTTTAAAGGTTTAGAGGCTAAAAGGTTCCTTTTTGTCTTCTCCAGGCAAAACACCTTTTCCGCATAAAGCAAACTGAAATCAGACTGAATTATTGTTTTTTGGTCTATGACATAAAAATATGTTTGAAACTGTTTGTAGTTTTCGGATCATAACATGAAAACAAGTGAAAAAGCTTAAGGATTATTAAATATTTTGCAAAGTGGTGTATTGATCTTTATTTTATTCTTTTACAAAGACGTTCTTTAAGACAGAAAAAGTTCAAGCAATGGATGTGATGTTCAGACTCAAATCTACTTTATTCATCTTTAATCTTTATTTAACCAGGCTAAAACTCCTCGAGATCAAATATTTATTTTATCCTCTTTAAGATCCCTTATTGATCCCAAAGGGAAATTAAATTAATTAAATGTTAGCCGGTCTTTTAACTGTTGTCCTCATGTGTATTTATACTGCCATCCCGCTATTTGAAATGTAAAACAAGCCGCATATGAGGACGCTGAAGCAAATTTATCTGCCAGTTAGTCCAAAAAACAGATCCATCAACCATGGCTAATCAGAATGTATGATATAAAGAAAAGACAGACATCGACTACTGCATGATATTAATATTCTGCCCAATTCAACCTAACTTACTTCCAATCAGATTCACACTTAGCTGTATCGGGTGTAATCCGTGCAACTTATGCAGCAGATTCTCATAACTTTGTGTTGTAAATACATAGTCAAGAAATATCAGCAGATTTTTATCGTTTAAGTGATTGATTTTTAGTTGCTGATTGCCAGACGAAAATAAAACTACAGGAAACACAAATAAAAACAGAAGAAGTCATTCTCTGTTTTGGTTTGTTTTTGAAAAACAGACTGAAAACTGAGCCCTGGATGTTATGTGAGCTCTTAAGAAAGCAGAGATTGTTATTTGGGAAAGTTTCTTGTAAGCAGCTTGTGACCCGGCAGCCAGACGGCGTGACAGTGAAGGTGGTATGCAGATGAAGTCAGCTGGAACTTTCTGCACCTCCTCTACCCAAGGTCTTCACAGCATGAAGCTGACAGAGCCAACAGGCTGTTTTAAGCACTGCAGCATTGGGTTCTGTGGCACAGTGCTACCTCACTTACATCTTGAATACCCAACCCTCAGCAGACAGCCTTTCTGTCCACACACAGCATTACGCTGAAGACCTTCAGTGGACAACCAGGTCCCTTAAAGGACAATGGAGATCAGTGGAATCAGGCTTTTGTCAAACAAACCAACTGTTGAAATTATCCCGGCCTGCTGTTCGAGAATCGGTCCTGACGTCCTCCTCCATGGTGTTTCTCATGTCCGTTCAAGGTGTTAACTAAGGTGAGTTAATTGTAACATTTATCTGAAACCTCTTCTCAGTTCACTCATTAGTTTCTCTTTCTTGACTATATTAGATGGTACAGAATAACACCCAACGCCTGGCATGGCAGCAGTAATAAGAATGACCTAAAAAGGTCAGAACAATCTTTAGCAATAAGCTAAGCCCATGTATAAAACTAATACATTTCCCATTTCATCAAAATATAATCTATATATACTGGCCGACAATTATTGTCTCTTTGCGATATGAATATTGTACACACTGATATTGCGATGACACGTCATACTGACCATGAGGGTACTGCTGATTTTTACATCTATTAGATCTAATACAGTAACTGCTGCAGTTCAGTGACATGATGAAACAACACATGCAGTATCGTTTCTCCAAGTACTTCATTTTTCTGTAAATTTATGGATTTACTTAATTTAAGAATTTTGTTCATCTTGTTAATCAGCTCATGCTCGACACTCTTTTATATTAAACTTGCACTATTGTGTAAAATTGACTTTTTTTTTAGCTTAACGTCATGTTATGTTATTTCCTCATCAGAGTGTTGTCATGTTTGAGAAATCCTTTAATCTCCCGTGGCAACCGTTCAGCTGTGCAAAACGCCTGGGTGGACCGAGCGCCGCCTTCAAGACAAAGATCCTCCTCGGAGCTGCAGCTTCTAAACTCCCAGCTCACAAAGCACCCTGCCCTCCTCCTTCCCCACTCAGCTCCTTCAGACTAGCAAGAAGTAATTAGCAGACAACTGGTGGAACTGATGTTGTGATGACTTCCTGAAGGTAGAGTTTCAGAAAGACCAGCAGTTCTTAAAGAAACAGAGGCCCAATTTCAAGACATTAAATTATGTAGTCAAATTTCTTTTAAATTATGGTTGATGCATAGTATTTTTATAATAACTGAACGCAGTACTTGATTGTTTAATGTGCCTGGAAAATACACAATACTTTCTAGTGAGTCATTATGATCTAGTTTTGGGTTTCTGATCAATCATCTGTGCGAGTTGTGCCAGTCTGAGTTTTGAACTACTCCCTCTTTGATAATAAAAAAAAACAAGAAGCAAGAGTTCGAATTTACATCTTGCCTGAAAAGTTTCAGCATCCACCACCATCAGGGAGCTCAGATCAAAGTACCACATCCTGTGCCATGTTTGGTGTAAAGCTCTGAACCATTAGCCCACTGGGCTTTGGGAGCATTTTGCTCCATTTCTCTGCTCCCCGGTGCAACAGGGCGTTGGTGTAACGGCTTACACTAAGTTGCTTAATATCTATCACCTCCTGGAGCCACTGGAGACATCCAGAATTTAATCTCAGCCCAGTTCATAGCCGCTCTGCTCTCAAATGTCGACCAGAGATGAGCCAACATGAAGAATTAAAAGCCCCGCCTCTCTGATCAATATTCATCAGCTTGGTGATGAATATTGATGAATAAGGCTGGTGTCGGTCTCTCTGTCTGTTGCCGGATCGAAGCGAACACTTGCAAGAAAGCTCTTACCACGCGCCAACCACGGGTGGCTCAGCGTGTTACCATGGAGACGGCCTCATTTTCACTGTGCTGTTGATGCGAGATGCAAGGCCCGCAGTAAAACCAGGGGAGGAAAGGAAATAATGAATGATGCCGCGTGCTGAATGGAACCAGCACCGGAGTTGGGCTGAAGTGAACAGACGACAGGACAGGAAGACGGCAGAGAGTCTGAAGTGGTTCGGTTGATCAGAAACCTGAGGCGCCGTTCTCGGAGGAGTGGAAGTTAAAACTCGTCGGCCTGCTGCTTTATAAACAGAAGCTGAGGAGGGAGCCAGAGTCAGAACTGGGAAACACGGCCAGACGATGGAAGAGATTCACTTTGGGTGAATATAGAAAAACTATTATTCCCAGTGAACTGGACTGAGCTGAATAAACAATGGGTTTGAAATAATAGACTTTTTAATGACTACAATATCTCACCAACAAACTCCAAACTGCTGAAACTTTCCCCCATTTTCTACTAATTGAGATTTTACTCGACAGACCAAAGCAAATTGGTGCATAATTATGACGTGCAAATTAAACGAGACTTGATTTGTGGTTCACACATATGTGCGGCACATTTGTCCCTCTTTATTCTGACACTCCAAATTAAAATCCAGAACAACCACAGGCACCTAGCAAGTAATTATAGTCCAGCTGTGTGCCATTTAACCTGAGAACAAATCCAGCTGTTCTGTGAAGCCTCAGGGGTTTGTTAGAGAACATCGATGTCGAACTGATGCATTTTTAAAAAGACTGAAATAACAGAGTTTTATTCATGTTCTAGAACTGAGCTTGGGTTTCTTTCCAGTAGTAGGTAGTGCATTCTCAGCACTGAAGCTTCAATGTTCACATGTGTTTTATGGCTTTTTATGTTTTTGTTTTTATGAAGTAAAGCATGTCTGACTGATTAACAGAGCTGTTTGAGTCTCACCATGGCACTGATGGTCTCCTCCCAGTCGGGTCTCTCTCTGGGATGGATGTGCGCGAGTTCAGGCACGATGTTATCGTCCTCTATGTGGCGTCCTGGCCTCAGGCTCCTACAGCCAACACACACAGTACCACATGGTCAATTATACTGGACAACACACAGAGCGGAAAGGTAGGTCAGACTGATAACTGTATATTTGTCGCCTAGATGAAACGTCTTCATTTCATTCCGGTGTTGAAACTTGGATTAAAATCCAAACAAGATTAAAATGAAATTAAAAATTTCTCTTTCATTTCTCCCCCCTTTTTAGTGATTTGTCATCAGTCTGATTTAAACAGAACCATAGCATCCACTGCTTCGACAGTGTTTACCATCGGTTGCAAAAATGTTTTGAGCCGTCTTTAATATAAATGTGAAATTCCAGCACTTAATCCCTGAAAGTATGTTGAGGAATAATTTTAAGCTGCCATGTAGGAGCTGGTCGGGTTATTTTCCATCTATACTTTCTTTGTCCCCGTTTGAAAAAGAACACCAACATAAATAAAGCCTCCTCTGCCCTAATATCCTGCTCATATAACTGTAAATGAGTCATGTTTAGCCTTTAAAGGGATCCACGACTTGTTGTAACAATAGACTTTATGTGAGAAACATTTATTTCAGATGTAAAAACAAATCAGTAAAAAGACTGTCGGCTGTTTAGTCTTTATAAACTCAAATGAAATATTGTCACACCGTCATTGCCATGTGTACGCTGCAGTATCCTGCGTAGATGAAGCATGTGAGGTGCTAGCTAAGGCAACTTAGAGCTACTTTAGCAAATTGAAAGATGAGCCCCTTCACTTTAAAACGCACCATGTTGAAAAAGAAGGCAATGCAAAAGCAAGAAGGGGAAACCAAACGGATGAAGAGGAGAGAGTCGGCTGAAAAGGCTGGAAATGCTAACTGGAAAGGAGAGCAAAGAGCTCCAGTTTCTAACTCAAGCTGCTTACTGTAAGCATCGGGATCAAAACATTTTCCCAAATATATTGTGTTACAAAGATTTAAAGATGCTTAATTTTCACTAAACATTCATTCATTAGAAATAGAAATATGTTCTGATTTGGTTCCTGCGAATGGCGTTAGCTCCTGCTAATCTAGTAAGCAGAAAGCCACAAGCTGACCCCGTTTGTTCATGAAAACTTTGAGGCAGTTTGCCCCAATGTAGACGTTTTGTAGGTGGTAATATAGTTAATAGAAAAATCACAACAGTTTTAGGCCAACATATTCAAGTAGTTGTGTATCTCTTTAAATAAAAAACATCAAAAATACCAAGGAGCTTTAAGGACCACCTAGCAGGAGAACCGGCTTCAACAACTTACTCAGCCTCTCTGCTCAGAGCTGCACTGCAGGCCCACAATTCAACACTCCCTGATGAAGAGGCATGTCAGCAAACAGGAAGTGCTCCTTCAGCCCCTGCAGCACATAGTTTCACAGCAAGGCTCAAAAATCTTGTTTCCATCCCCCTTTTCTCGTCTTTCTACAGTCATTGAGGCCAAACATGAGGGAAATGTGACAGAATTTCTCCAAGAGCCTCTCGTGCTACAGTCTCTAGTTCAAACTGGTCCTCTATCCCACTATGTCGGTAAACAACCAGCAAAATCACACATTTAAAATGGTGAGAAGTTTTAGTCCCGACTGCACATTTCCATTTGCCTCAATTTTGGTCAATAACAAGAACAACGGCTCAATTTTTGCTCTGAAATGAAAGACATGAATCTCTCCCAGCATTTCTGTTCAACCACTGCTCCTCACCACTGGAGCCACTGCATGTCTGACTGAAAATATGCTGGAGGGGGTAATCATTTCATTTCATTTCATTATATCATCAACCAGTGGGAAAGCTAGCCAGTGAAACACTAAGACAATTCGCCTCTTTCAGTGACCTAATGTAGAAAGCGCTTGGAGTTTGAAAAGGATCTCCAACTGAGAGGCAGCTTGCTCTTTCTAACGTTTAAAGACGTAGACGTCCGTCTGCTGGGAGGAGTTCTACGAGGGATGTCTTTCTGGCTCAATCTCGAACTGATCCAACACTTTCCCATCATCTTAAAGTCAAGCTGGGAGAGAGAGCAGCTGCTGTAAACAAAACAACACTAAGAAGAAAGACAGCTTATTCAAAAAAGCTAAATCTTGTCTGACATATGTCTGGTCACTGGTCAGGTTGTTACACATCTGTTCTAACCTGGGCAATAAAACAATAATATCAACTGTGATAGACATGTGATCTGTCAAAAGAAAATATGACTTAACATTTTTATAACTTCACAGAACTTTGATCCAGAACCGCATGGCATTCTGGGGGATGTAGACAGAGGAAAGATGGAGCTGAGAAAGGCTGGTGGCATCAACTAACTCACTCACTCTTCAGTTATCAATGGCTGAAGATAAATGAAGTTCTCCTCACTAGTTTGGCAGTATTTTGGATGTTTAAAACGGAAATTAATAAATAATTTAATTTGATAGATGGATATGAAATGCTTATACCATTATACATTTTTGATTAATCTTTTTTCTTGGAATCATACCGTTAGTCAGCCAGCCAGCCATATTATATAAAAATCAGGGCCTATTTTTATGTTCACAGCTTCAAGAAACAATTATTGATAAAAAAAATAAATCAATAAAGGTCTGGGTTTTCACCAACAATCAAGCATTTGTGATGTTTTACAATGACGTTCACAGTAGACTAGTGAAGGTACAACCCTATTCAACTGGCAGCAGGCTGCAGCTCCCTCTGTGTGTGTGTGTGTGAGTGTGTGTGTGTGTGTGTGTGTGTGTGTGTGTGTGTGTGTGTGTGTGTATTCAGCTGCAGCTCTTTTTCAAAAAGCAAACAGCTGTCTGTGTGGGAAAGACAAAAAAGCAGTGAATGTTGCTGAGAGCACTAGGCGCTAAATTCATAAAGCAGGAGGGAAATTTTTCTGGAAGTTATGTTCACACATACAGTCAACTAGACCTACTTTAAAACAAATGATGTAAAGATTTGTGATTTTTTTCCCAATTTTATTTCGTTTATATAGCTGCAGTTTACAACAAATATCACCTAAAGGCACTTAACAAATGTGCAATAAATGACATCTGTCATTTATCCTTGTTATTAACAATACAGTAAATTTCAGACATTTTTGGTTTATTTCAATCATTTACAGTTTAAAACAAACATGTCACTTATTGACATAACAGTTTTGAATGAAAAAGAGTAATATGAAGGAAAAAAGAAAAATCAAGGTCAAAGTTCAGTTCATCAGTAATCCCTGATACTGAACATACATCCAGCGACAGTGGAGAGAAAAACTCCCCTTTAACAGGAATACTGAAAAAAATACAATACCATTGTAATTAAGACAACCAACCATATTGACCCTGAAACATAGAGTTATTCATGAAGGTGAAAGAAAAGGAACAAAACAAAAGTGATGTGTTTGAGGGAGAGACTAGAACTGCAATGCGGGGAATGTGCTCGATCTAAAGACGATCCCACAGTCTCTCTGCTTTGGCGGACTGTCGACACATTCTATGATCTAATATATCAACCAGCTCTACATAGATAGTTGCATAAACAAAAATCAATTCGAAAAGAAGTCTAACAATACCAAAAGGGCTAAATAAGCCTAAATATAAACTCCTCAAAAAGTTAGAGATATTCAGCTTTGGGGTGAAATTTCAAGACGACCCTAAAATGCACCATAACTTTTCCATGTGAACTTAGAGATGCGAGTCGTTCAACATCTAGCCTGAAATTGGAAAAGCTTGCAGTTTCCAGAGCAATGTCCTGATGCACTAAATCTGATATCATCATGTATGTCACTAGTAAATGTTGAGCAAATCAGAGGAATCTCAGTAACATTTGACTGCTGGTGTGAAAAAAGTTTCAGTTTTTATCACATTATACAAGATTCAAGGCGTCATGTAATCATATCTTCATCTACATCTGCATAGGAAGAAGTCAGAAGCGGCTCAGGATGAAATCTGGTTTGTCAATGACAAATATGATAAGGGATCCCGTGAGGAACACGAGCCCAGTAGAGTCGGAGCAACAAGTGTGCCAGCTTGGATGGATGGATGGATGTGATCACTGCTTATATCCACAACTCTTTGGAGCAGAGCATGTTTTCTGAGCCTTAACGGAAAACACGTGGATACAAGCCACTTTCAGAACTGCCAATACAACTCTCTAGAGGACATTACTGTCCTGCGCTGATGAAAGGAAAGCCAATGAGTGGTGATGGAATGCTGCAGGGAGCTCCTTGGGCATCACGCTCAGCTCTACAGCAAATAAACAGCCTCGGCTTCACATGCTGGTTTAAACCGACAGGCGAAATAACAGTAACCGAGCAATAAAATTTATTACCACTTCATTCAAAGATTCTAATTAATATTTTAATAAATTGAGCCAATAACCATAAACGCTACAGTAGTATAAAGAGGCCTGGGGTCAGCAGATATCACAGTAATATCAACACAAAGAACTAAAAGCTAACTTTGAGCTTTCTACACCAAGTAGAAAGCTCTTGATTGTTAATGCAATCAAGTCGCCGTTGATTTGGCGCACTCATCAATCAGAACTAAGGTCAGATTTTTGGTTTCTGATCAGGGAGGTTAAACTTTCCAGTCGCAAGTTGACTTCATCCCAGTTTCAATCTAAAAGCATGGAGTCTTATAATTTCTTTTTGTACCTAAAATGAATCCATGAAACTGAGAAATGGTGGAACTCAGTTCCTACATTTCATGCAACAAAAGGGCAGCTTAAAATTAAGTGGTGGAGCTTGATAACAATTAACTCGATTTGAATTTGTTATGTATTGTCTATAAGTAGTTAATTGCAGTTAACTGCATTTTAACCAAAAACAAACAAAAAAGCAACATTTTCAACTCAAAACTTGTTTTTGCTGCTAAATTATTAAATAAGTAATTATATGAGATCAAAACCAAAGATTTTTTATTTTTTTAAATCTGTTAATTAGGTTATTCAAAATGCAAAGTGCTACTACAAACAAATAGAAACACTAGAATACAAAGGTTCTTGCTCAGGACTTTTGTATGTTAATTTTTTTTTTTTAAATTAGGTAAAAATTTTAATGTGTGAAAATCTATGTAATTAATTAATAGACATTAACGCATTAAAGTCCCGACCCCAGCTACAATAAGTATTGGTGTAATGTAACACATAAACACTGAGCTGAGCCCATTGTTGAGTTTAGCCAAGATTCACAGATCTACATTACACAAACAACTGTCACAAAAGTTGCATTTTTAGACACAGACTCAGCAGTTCCCACTAGCTGCAGAAAAGAAACGTTTTAGTAAGCATCATCCTCAACTCTGAATGAAAGCAGACCTGTCACTGGGTATTTTTTCTGCTCAAAATAAAGCAGTTGGTTGTGATATTAATAAGACAGCTTCAGCTCCAGTGGGCACCGAGAATTCTCACCATGTTCCCAGTTTATACACAACACATCAGTGTGTCCGTGTTCTCGCTGGAAGTGAGGCCTGTGATTCAGAACGCGTCCGTCCCATCAGCGTGAGAGGTTCGTGTTGGCTCAGACGGTCGCACATCAGAGCGGCCAGCCTGAGGTCACAGCTGACGTTTGGATCCGTTCATTTCAACCGTGCCAAGTGCGCTATCCATTTAATGGCTTCTTAAATCTGTGCCGTTTTTTCATCCCTGCACATTTAATCATGTCAGAATTCCTCACTGATGCACCTTTAAAGTATTCGGCTTGTTCTAGCTAGAGAAAACTTCGCCTGTACCAAAGAAAAATAATAACAAAACAACCAACAACGAACAGAGAGGGAAGAATCAGCAGAAGCTATTAGTGAGCAACGCATGCAATTATCACCTTATGCACAATCTGGATCTTCTCCACAGACTGGAAATCGCTCCAGTTGGCCAGGAGTTTAGCTCCTATCCCACTGAGGCGGACTATCTGTCCTACATATGGCATCACAGACGACACGTCCATACACATAACTCTTCAGAAGAAGAAGAAGAAAAAAAAAAAAAAAAACTCTGTCCAACTCATCTGATCTGGCGCACTGTATTGTTTGAGTCATTGGACTGTTAACAGCTTAGTAACCATCCTGGTTCAGATCATAAACAGTCCCATTGTGTGTGTAATTAAACATTTTCATTAGAATCATAATTGTGTGAATGATTCGAGTACCTCGATTATTAAAATTCCTCGAGGAAAGTTTGCCTCAAAGCTTCGTTAATTTGGGTTTTATCTAGCGCACTGTGTTCCGACCGGGACTTTATTTGCTTTGCGTGGAGCTCTCACTTCCACCTATGAGTTGTTGACGAAAGTTAAGTGTTAGTGGCATAACGTCCAATTTTCAAGCTCGAGGATTTTATTGATCCATGTTAATGCCCGGGTTTATATCGTTTTTGGGGGACCAATAAGCTTCCTTAAAATGACTGGCGTGATGTCTGGAGTACGGCAGCCTTATATATATATATAACTTTCATTAAAAAATATATATATGTTTTTTACAATTTTGTTAAAACTGTCACAATGTGGTGACAGTTTGGTACTAGATCCTGTGCCGCCTTCTTGTGTTCCTGCCGTTATCTGAACAAATGCACCGCTCCCGGTCAAAAACAACCAATCAGAGCCAGGAAGAGGGTCTTAGCACTGTCTAGGTACTGCTCATACCCTCCCTATAGGGTACTAGCCTGAGCCATGAATGCTAAGGGTAGGTAGCATGGCCTCCAATGACGACAGATAAACGGTTTACCTGGAATGCTAAGCCGTTTGAGCAGCAAGTACCCGAGGATGATTGAGAGCAGTAAGACCCTCCTCTCGACTCTGGTTGCTTCTGATCGAGAGCGCTTCATTTTTTCAGATGTCAGCAGTAGCTAAGGGAGAAAATAAGCCTTTTCACAGATTATCTGTCTAATATTAAGCTGACAAGACATGGTGACAGTTTTAATAAATATGTAAAAATACATATTTTGTAAAAGTTATGTACTGCAGCTTTAAGACAAAAAAGGATGCCATTTCGACTTTATGTCCGATTAATCAAATTCTGATTAGGGATCGTCGGAAAAGGAGATCAGTTAATGAAATATTTTATAACAGTATTGTGACAACAGTTAGGAAGAGTAAATTGTACTTTTTGTAGTAAAGTCAAAGTTCAGGGAAGATTTTCACCACATGAATAACATGTTTGCCTGCAGTCATTTTTCTTTCCTTCAAACAAAGAATCAGGCAATGACTGGCTTTGTACGTTTTGTGTCCATTAAAGTTTGCAGTGTGTGAACTTGAGTACATCACTGTGTAAAAAGGGATGCCTAATGTAGACCGCATAGAAAATATTACATGCTCATATTACATTCAACAGCCAGAGCATGTACATGAATAGGGAATGAAAAGTGTGGTTTTTAACATATCATATCATATAACCCTAACCCTCATGCAGAATTTGTTTCTGCATTAATCATCTAACGAGCAGGATTAGAGAGTCACTAGACAGAATGCAGCTCTAAAGCTTTTTAGCTCCATTTCTCGGTGTCATCTCGGGGAACCCGTCCCTTCCTC
Source organism: Poecilia mexicana (assembly GCF_051168715.1). NCBI lineage: Eukaryota > Metazoa > Chordata > Actinopteri > Cyprinodontiformes > Poeciliidae > Poecilia > Poecilia mexicana. The sequence continues at coordinate 19,688,605 of NW_028263383.1, forward strand.
TCTCCCCCCTCCTGATCCCAAGCTGCTGATCCTCTGATCCAGCCTCACCCAGCAGGATTTCTCGGACAAATTTTATAAATCACTAGCCTTGGCAAAACGCCCTGCCTTTCTCTTTCTCTTTTTTTTTTTTTTTTGTCCTCCACACTGTCGTCAGTTGCCATGTTGGACCGCTGTCTAATATATGCTAAGCTGCTGCTGCCATGGTAACCCCAGAGCAGGATTTAGACCTAGTTCAGGAGCGGAGATGGACTGAGGGCAGGTGGAGGGCCTGAGTAGATTTGATGATTATCCCTAGCTCTAGAAAAACAAAAAAACACATAACATGTTAATCCAGCAGAGAAATAACCACCATCAAGCTGCCTTAGCAGGACTAGAGGAAAAGGCTACAAAAAAGTCCCTAAAGTAACAAATATCACACTTTATGTGAACGGTGTCCTTAGGAAGCATATTACAAATGGCTTAAAATCCAACTATTTGTGTTTGTGGGGCTATGGTTGCTGCGTCATGCAGTCACTGCCACACCTAAAAAAGGAGCAGTAAATAATTCTGATTGTTACTTTTTTCATTATCACAATAGTACCCCAAAATATTGTGGTAAAAGTTTAGCTTCATATCGTCTACTCCTAGTGACAAGTTGCTGAGTTGGTAGACGTGAGCTGGTGGACCGGTCTGTCCGTCAGCTCTGTCTCACTGCAGAGCAGGAGACAGTAGCTGATTTTCAGACCTTTGCAGAGGCAGATAAGATCAGTGGATCATTCAAGTATCACCCAAAGTAAGGAAATTGGAGCCGTTTTATCAGTGCATCCTTACTTGAGGCTGGGATGGAGGTTCACCTTCCAGCAGGACCACCACCCTTATCAAAGCTACAGCACAATGCTTTAGATCAAAGCAAATTTGTGTATTGGAACAGCCCAGTCAAAGTCCAGACCTAAAAACAATCGAGATTCTGTGCACATTCTTGAAAGCTGCTGCTTACAGATACTTTCCATTCAATCTGACTGACATGTCAGTGTTTTACGAAGACAGCCTGTAGAGACAAACCCCTAAAGAGCCGCAGCTAAACGTGGCTCTACAAAATATTCACTCAACAGGACTGAAAACAAAACTCATCCTCAGTTATTAGATTTGTTTTACTTTAACTGAAAAGCATGCCTAATTTTCTTCAACTTAACACTTATGTGCTACTTTGTGTTGGTCACATAAAATCCGACAAAATACTCAATAGTTCGTAATGTCACAATGTGCTAAGTAATGTCACAATGTGCTAAGTAATGTCACAATGTGCTAAGTAATGTCACAATGTGCTAAGTAATGTCACAATGTGCTAAAGTGCAAGGGTTTGATAACTTTTGCAAGGCACAGAACACGGTTGACCGTTTCACCTAAAACAGGTTTAAAACTCAGAGATACAAATCATTTAATGACAGTGACCACAGCAGCGAGGCAAACAGGAAGCTGAACACGTCACCGCCTTAAGGTCTGTCTCACCGCTCAACGCGCCAGAAGAGATTCCCAGGAAGTGCTTGAGATTAGCCCAACGAAGATTAACAACTGTGATGTGGAGGAAATAAGTGACATCCCCCGCAGCACCTGCTGACTGCTAAGACAAGCCGCCATGCGCCGGAATGTTGTGTGTGTTTATGGTAAAACAGCCTCCAGCATTAGAAGCAGGATTTTAGATGCAGGTGCATGTGTGTGTTTGTTGGCGTTTAACGAATTGTTGAGGGTGTGTGTGTGTGTGTGTGTGTGTGTGTGTGTGTGTGTGTGTGTGTAATGACACTGCAGAAGCGTGCTGGTGTGGGCGTGCAGCTGGAACGATGACGTAATTGGCTGAAAGCTGCATGGTGTTGGTGGAGCTGAATGACCGGGGCTGCTGGAGATGTGAATGGAGGCTTCCAGCAGAGACCATTAGGGACCGCCGTCTTCCAGTTGCTATGGGGGCTGATAGGCTCCGTTTGGGAGTAGAGTCGTGGATGGGGTGGGGAGGTGGGGGGAGGCAAACTTTATACAGGGTGGGGTGGTGACTGTGCAAACTCACCCTATCAGCTCAGCTCTTGCAGTGAGGCACGGCTGTACATCGATGCCTCCCCCCCTTCCCCTCTCTCCCCTGCTTGCGCATACCTTGGTGTCATTTCTCCTTGAGGAACTCACCATCCCATCAACATATACATGTGCACCCACACACATACCAACATACACACCAAATCTTTGAACTGTCATAAAGCAAGCTATTTACCCAGGGAACATGGAGTCATGACAAAAACGGACACACACATTAAAACCTCAAACACTCACTCCTTCAATAACTATAAACAAACTAGCATGCTCACTAAAACTGTACCTGAGGTGTGGTCCTTTACCTCTCTCTCTCACACACACACACACACAATCCATAGAGTTAACGTTGAGGGTGTGTGCCAGCCGCTTACCTGTCCAGGATGTCATGGCTGGACGTGGCTGTGGCTCCCAGCAGTCCCAGTGCTGCACTCCCCACCGCTGCGGCAGCCCCGCTGCCTGCCTCCATGATACTGACTCACCGCAATGAGCAGCCTGCCAGAGGAGAGAGAGGGAGTGAGGGAGGGAGGAAAGGACGAGCAGGAGAGAGAGGGAGAGGATGTGAAGAGGTAGATCAGGAAGGCAAAAGACAAATGAGACAGAAGGAATCACATGTAGAGGCAAGAGAGATGACGACAAGGGGATTGAGGGGTGGGGGGGAGGGGAGAAAAGTGTGGGAGGAATCAGAGGGGACGCAGAGCTGAGGGAATGATGAGTGTCGTAGAGAAAAATGAGGAGAACATGAAAAGAGAGAGGAGAGGGGGGAAGGAGGGAGAGAAATAATCATGAAAATCATGAGCAGGATTTCGGCACAGTGTAAACACATGGAGGCTCTGGCACACACACCATGTGTGAATCAACAGTTGAACGCCAACACGGGCCACGCTGCCGTCCTCTGCTCTCAAGTTCCCTTCCCAGCCCAGACTGGAATGAACAGGCTCTTCACCGTCAAGGTAACAACAGAGCTACGACTGCACTACATCAGACAGCTGGCATTAATTACAGAATCTACATGCTGAAGCCTGTCACAATAACTGATTTTACTGGACGGTAAATTGTCCCATAAGTTATTGCGATAAACGATAATATTGTCATTTTGAGACCATTTTCAAGTAAAATAATGGCACAATAATGCAAATTTGCCCTGGAATGGGAAGAAATTTCAATATCAAAATTAAAACACAACAACCAAAAACAAGGGAGAAAATGGAAATAAAAACCTCACCCCACTGAAACCAGAAATAAAATGGATTATGAAGTCTGTGTAAACAAAACTGCCTTTAGAAAACTATTCATCATCAGAGCAGAAATTATCAAGCTCATTTTCATTTATCATGTGATTAATTGCTTACTGCGACAAGCTTTCAAATGTACTTTAGTTGCATCATAAGCAACTAAAGTACTTTAGCTACCAAAGTACTAGATATTTTAGCAAGTATTTAGTTTAATTCATATGAATTAAACTGAAGTTCAAGACCAAACATATAACAATACTTGGACACATCCGTTAAAGTTTCTCGCCCTTCCGCAGTTGTGTAAGTTCACATAAATACCCACTTTTCTGCACCAATGAAAAATTAAGTTTACTGCAAAATTTCCATAAAATTGCTCAAACACCAGGTTTAAGTGACTGCTAGCTCCCACCTGCAGGTGGCAGTTGTTCTTCCTGCCCCTTACTTCAGGTGAAGTTATAGTCCCAGATCAATATAATGAGTGAAGTTATATTCACTGTTAAATAAGCACAAAAAAACGAACCGAGAAAAGTGGTTTCCCTTTGTTTTGCATGACAGTAGGGGCAAATTATTCTACAGGCCTTGCAATAACGTGATTTAATGAGAAAAAATGATTGTAAACTTCTAAAGTAGCACCTCAAAATCAGTGATTTTGATTGCCAAAAAATATAAATAAAAAAAAAATCACAAAAACAATTGCAAAATCGTGGAGGAAATGCACATTACTAACGATGCAGGGGGGAATCCTTTCGTAAGCACACTTTCTGCTTGACTGGTGAAAAACAAGGTAGAAAATTGGAAAATCTCATATTTTTCCTGTCAGTGAAAGAACTAAGGTTGCCAGGTTGCTCTGACAACAATGTTTTTGGAGCTGAAGTTGATACAAACAGACGCATACTCAGAGTTGGCCACTTTAAGTTTCACTGTGGTGCTTTTAAAGACGAAGTTGAAGGAAGCACAGAGAAGTTATTAAATGGACAGCATTTTCAACATGTTTAATGCTGGCTGCAAGACAGAGCGAGAGAGTGAGACTTTCAGCAGATACCAGGAAGTCAGAATCTATTCCTACAAAGTTGCTCAGTTTTATACTTTTAAGCTTTCAACTAGAGGTGAGGGATAAATCTATTTTTGGAGGCTTTGAAATGCCAACATCAATGATTTTAAATGTTTAATGAATGTCAAAACTTATCTTGAAGTTTATTTATAACCTCGTTCTTAGGAATGCAGAAGGCAGAACTTGGATGGTTGTAATTGGGGCAGCAGGACAGATGAGGGTAAACAAAGTCGTTAAAAAAAAAAAAGACTGACGAGAAACAGGCAGCATACGCAACTGAGCTGAAATATTTTGAAGCAAGACAAACATTAGAAATGACTACACTGTTCCACCTGCAGGCCAAAGAAAAACAGCAGATTGTGCCACTGTCAGCCAGAGAACTGTTAAATGTCAAAATTCCTCCCCAACATGGAAGACATGAAGTAAATGCTTCAGTCTTTCACACTATGGATGGCCCTTTGGATATAAAATTTTCACCTCAAACATATTTTATACAAAAAGTCAAATTTAAATCAGTTCGTCTTCGCTATAAACTAGTAAAAAGTGACCGTTATAGTTTTATAGCAAAAGCTCTCACACATGCTGCATTTACTCTTCTCTTATATGAATAATTAATGATCACTAATGAGAAACCGTATCGGTGCATCTTTACTTATTTATACCTTTAAGATCAAGTTTCCTCTCAGGAAACAATGAGACCTCTCAACTACTCGTTTCCCAAAACTGAACACTTCAAAAGTTTTACACAAGAGAAGAAGAAGGAAACCCAGAGTTAAAGTTTTTGTAGTGACAATGTCACTGGAAGTATAAAAGAATCGACTCTCTGCTGCGCCATCGCCCAGCTCAAGTTAGCTCCATCTTAGTGATTCAGCTCTACAAGTCAGTGTTCCTAAACCTTGAGAAAGTAACTGACTAGGATGATCCCCAGGTTTTCAGACATTTATCTGAATGAAAGAAAGAATGACATAGACCATTTTAATTCTGTAAACGGGACACTTAGCAACTTTCTGAGTCACCGCCGGACAGATTTTCTGAGTAAAAACAAAGCATAAAGTTGTTTGAGCTTCAAAAGATGTGAAGTTTATTCCATGCCATATTCAATCCCATGAAGCAGTCACTGTTTGGACTGACTTTTCTTCAATTAAGAAGGCTCCGTGTTTGTCCCAGTCAGCTCCCGGCTGATGGAGATGAGAGACGAGACAAGTCTCCTTCAGCACCGCCAGGCTTAGAGTGTTTGTTAAGCAGTAACAAGTGATAACAGATCTAAATTTGCTTTAGTGTTCACTTAGATCCAAATACTGACTCTGGCAGCAGGTGCAGTCATAGTAAAGGAGCTGAAAATCACTCCTATAAAGCCGACAGCTGTGGAACATCCTGCCAGAGTTTTAAACCACAATAAATATTATTGGTTGACACACATTAAGTTCTTACAGCAGCTCAGAATGTGTGACAGAAGTAGAGATGCACCAATCCAAGATTAATATCTGCATCTGTATCTTTATAATTTAATATATTTATGTCTGTGTTTAAAAAAGCTAGGGCTATAAAAGCTAGCTATAAAAGTATACATTTTCAGTATGTGTGAGGCATTTAAAAGTGATGACAAGAAGCCTGAAAATGAGTTAATTTCCTTTTTTGTATTAGTAAAACATTTTTTTCTATCATTCAGGTTGAGACATCCAATGTGATTCTAAGAAATATAACTGAACAAAACAGGAAGGCTAAAAAAACAAAGAGAAAAAAATAATCTAGCTATATTTCTTAAAATGATAAAAACTGGCCAAATTAAGTATCCACCTCAAATCGGCTCGACTTACTGTAACTTCACAAACACAAATAATAGAAACGCTATTAAAGAAATTGGGAGATGGGAAAACTAATCTTATCAGTTGAACTCAATACATATATCTGGTGAGGAACAATAGGAGCCCCAATTTAAATATAAATAACTAACAAGAAAAAAAATGTATACCGGCTGAACTCTAAGGTGTAACACATTGTTTGTCAGAACCACTACAATGCTTCAAGTGTTTAAAACTTGTAAAATCCTGTCCATTTCTGGAACTCAAATAAACTCAGGCTCACCTGCAGCCTACTCTTTTTACCACAAGTAAGCACTATTTTCACACAATTATTAACTGAATTAAGTCCGAGTCACTTGGCTTAAACAGGAGGATGTGGTCATCTTTCCTCCATCTCTCATCATCCCTGTGCCTGGAATCAGACCTTCCCTGGAATATCTGCTGCGACACCACAAATAACATGACCTCCTCCAGGTCAAACAGTCAACAGCAAGGCAGGAGAAATGACCCAAAACAACAATGTGTTCATCCAGGCAGATTAAGTAATCCTACAGGAGAGACACCAAAAGGAGAGAAAGAAGGGAGGGGATCTTCACAAGCCCCATTGAAGCAGCTGCTTCTACATCTGAGGCAGACTTCCTGCACACATAATCCTCTGGGTTCTCTGCTAAAAAAGCAGCCGACACGTACACTTACTGTAGAAATATGGGCAGTCAGGGAGCAGTTCTACACAAATGAAGGCATCATCTTTGCTGTGATTAATTCCAGTCCCACCAAACCTGCACAAGATGGCACTTCATTTGTTTAGAAAGGTTTGAAACATGAGCTAAGAGTAGCTCTCGACTGCTACTCTGAGAACACACACACACACCGAACTCGCACTGACATAACTCCATGTTTTTTATCGCGTCAGTGTCCGCCTGCGTGAGTAGAATGCATGGAAATACATGCACCTTTTGTGCACAGGGAATAAGGTGTGCGAATTAGTCGGGACAGGAGGTGTGTGTCTGCGTGAGGCGCAGAGCGTGCGGCAGAAAGCAGGCCAAGCTTCCCACGATCACCTGATGCAGCAGAAAACACAGAAAATGGCCGACCTTGTGAAAGGACACAGCCTCAGCTCATCTCGGAGGAGATTAAAAGTCAGGACTGAAAAGTCTTGACACGTGAGGGAAAAATCCTCCCCGTCATCACAATGGCAGCACAGCAGAGGAGACGCTGGGGTGATATATTTACAGCCTTGTCTCACTTAACAGTGTTAAGTGAGACAAGGCTGTAATTTTAGGGTTTGCTAGAAGCCTGCACACAACTCTGTTTCTTCTACTTTGTGTCCTAAGCTCATTTCTGAATAAGTAAGTGGTGTAAAATGTACGCCAACAGAACCCAATAATTTTCAGTCAGTTTAAAACAAAACACACATTTAAGTGACAGTTGTTCAAAGTTAAGATGATTCACATCTTATTATTCTTATTCTCTGAGTTTAAGAATAATTTTGTGGCTTTGATGTGAGCAAAGCAGACAGAGAAAAAAATTTATAATTGATGCTGGAAAAATGAAATAAAATTACATTTTAAAAAAACACTGAAAAAGATTTGTTTTGATATTTCCAAGCAAGTTACACTGGTCTGGATGGTGTTACTGGTGCATACGAACTCACGCCCAGTTCAATGCATGAACTATAAACCTGGCTTTAGCCTGGTGGGGTGCCTCGTAACCCCTCGATGGGAACCCCGAAGAATGCATGATTAGATAGAAAATAAGTTCAGGAACTGGCAGAGAGAACCGGACCATTAAAACATCAGAAGTGAGCGAGTACTTTCCTTAAATCTATGGCAGCATATGGTTGAATGTTTATGCTCAGCAGCAATTAATTCAAAACCCTACAAGCACACAGCAGTATTCTGGTGACAGATTTAGAGCTAAGCTGATACAGTCCACAGCCGCAACAGTAACAGCAGTAGTTCACAGCAATAAAAGTCAGGCTTTCCTAAAAAGTTTTATTTAGTAGGAGTCACAAGTATATTCTCTAAAACAAAAGTTAGCTTCTTTGTACATGCTTGCATTCCACCTAAATACATGGGTTGAATCTACTGCATGAATAATAAAAAACCTCTTGAAAATCAGCAATACTGAAGCAGGAACAGATACTCAGATGTGCTATTTCTATACTTTTAGAACATCTGTTACATATCCTTGCAAAAAAATACACAAACTAACAGGAGCAAGACTGTTGTACAATACTGCATTATTTAATTATACACCTATTCTCACTTACAATCATTACATCAGACACCAGGCTGCCTTAGATGCAACTCTCCCAATCCCAGCCATGCCTTGTTTATCCTGCTACTCATTGAATAGACAGCAGCTGAGTAATCAGAAGCAACATCTGCTTAGTTAAGTTAGCTGTGGCTAAATTTGGAGCATGCCTGTATTGTGATAATTACAGTAATCTGTTCTTGAAGCCCAGAGGGGGGCAGAGAGGGGTTGTCCTCCACAGAAAACCCAATTAAGGTTTGTTTAAAATGTTACTCCAGCTTTCTGTGAATAGCATGGGAGAAAGAGACACCAAACCTATTAATATGTTGCTCACAGTGTGGGATAGCAAGCAAATACGTCGTGAATGCATCTATCACAAACACTCATGTCCAACTTTGGTAATCTAACCAGCTATATCAGCCAGTGCTGCTCATCCTTGGTGGGAACAAAGTCAGAGATCTTTGGAATGAACTCGCCAACAATCCGACTGAAAAACAAGTGTTGAGCGCAGCCTCTCCGCCTCGACATATTGATGTGCAAATCAGCCGGTGACGTCAACCTGGGCACTTGTCAAGCAGTTCCTGAAGGACCTAGCAACAGCATTCACTCTCCCGCTTCTTTCTGCATCATTTCTGGAAGTCTTAGCGAGAGCTTGGGTCTCCATGGATAGCAGAACCCCAAACTGAAAGGCATTAACCCACACAGCAGCTTCCCCACTGTGTTCAATGAAATACAGTTGCTTTCTTTGCCACATTCACTTTATCTGACGAAGCTATCTTGTTTTCAGATGTGCAGCCCTAGTTTTAAGTGAAGTCATGAGGTTCTAACTATGCAGAGGTTTTGCTGATTTTATGGTTAAAGCCTGACAATGACATACAGAAGCCTACAAGCTGAACTTTATTTTCCAGGTCAGTGATTCATAATGACGAGGCAACATTCAGTGAGCTCAACTCTGTGCACAAGTTCATTCTACAGCAAATAAAGCAACACATTGCAACAGAACAGTGGATTCCAGCTCAAAACTGATAACCAGAAATAGATTCCTCCCATTGGTTTGATACAGAGGGTGGGAGTGTGTGTGCTTAGAGAATTCTTGGTTTTGGATCAAAACTGTCAATATGAAGATATTCTTGCCTAAAAGTCATCTGTTGAGATTCACTCACATCTAAGACACTATTAGAAAAGAAAATATATATGACATGTTGAAAACTGCAGGGTTTCCCCCAAGTGCATCATAAGCCTGGTGGGTCATTAGGCTTTTCTTGCGCCCCCTCCAGGCTAAGCATTGTTTATTTATTATAGGTTTTTTTTATACATAGACAACACCAGTAATAGAAATGACAGGTTAGAGAGACCCTCTGGTGAACTGGGAAAATACTAGGGCTGTGTAATTTTATCAACTCTACGATATTTATCGATATTTTTTTCCTCAGAAAGTATCAATTTTTCATTTGCAAGTATCAATACGTTAAATCCTACTTTGAGTTAAATGTCAAATCCACCAGGGGTCACGCCAGCAATTGTCATCCCACTGCTCCCGACTTAGTGACTTTAACGCTAAATTTATCAACGTTTCAGGCAAAAACATCAGTATTGGCCAAAATCAAAATCAGCAGGTTGGGCTTCTTAAAGATCGGTCAGAAAAGTGGAAGTGACTACCTCTAGTGTCAACTTTCATACTGCTACAATTAGGCCTGTCCTGATAAACGATAAATCAATTAATCGCACGATAAATTAAACCTATCCACCTCATTTTAATTATCGGCTTTATCGTCTCTTCTTGCCTTTTTTTTTTTTCTTTCTGTTGATGACACTGAATGAAAAAAGGCTCAACTCCGGTGCTCTGCACTGACCCTCCCTTCCTTTTTCCTTAGTGTAATGTCCAGGGCACACTACACGAGTTGTCGGCCGTCTGTCGGCCCATTTTCAAAACCTGAGAGACACATTAGCCGACAGAAATCCTAGGTATAACGGTTCGATCGGGTTCGTCGTGCCGTGTGTTGTCCAGCCACCTGGGCACAAAATAATGGCTACAAATCCAGTTAACTAATTTTAAAATCAGGCATTAATCAATGCTTTACTAGAATCTACCTGTGATGTATGTGGCTAGAGTCAGCGTAAAGTCCTGACTGAATGAAAATCATTATAACCTATTTCACGTTAACGAAGAACAGTTGAAAAGTTACCGGGTTTATCAACTGCGGTAGCGATTTGGCTCCAGTTCCTCCCCTTGTCATTTCTATATTCTTTGCACGAAATGTTGAATAAACATTAATGTTGTTTCCACATATCATCTCCAATGTCCGCTGGACTTCGGGTTGCGCCGTGTCAGCTGTTTGGGATTCTCCTCCATAATTTCCCCTCAGAAATCACGGAGGAGAATCCGCGCTCTCTGATTGGCTACCCGTCACATTCAGCGTTAAGCTCCCAGTCGGGGAAAAACCCCTGATTTAGATCGGAGCGGCCACGACGATCTACCATAACACACCACACACTGCAAGATGATCGGTTATGGAATCACCAGCAAGAATCTTAGATCAGCCAACAATCTAAGATTGTGATAAGGAAAAAATAGGGACAAAAAATCGAGTAGTATGAACTACTGCATTAGGTAGTCGGATGTGCCCATCTTCTCTATTTAAATCTCGTGATTACTGAAGGGCAATATCGTATACAGACTTCATAATCTGCACTCTTTTGGTTGAATACTGTATTTATTTCCACTTTGGCTTTATGTTGCTTAGTTTTTATTCAAGTACGTTTTTTGTTAATGGAGACTGAGAATCCATTTTATTTTTGGTTGTTTTGTTTATTTAGTTTATCAGTTCCAGTGTTATGTGTTCTTTTGAAAATAAAGTGCATCCATCTATGGCAGGAAATCACATGTATTATTAGTCATTTCCATTAAATCAGTGTCAAAAGGTCTTGAATCAATATTATCGTTTATCACAATAATTTTTTAGACAATTAATCGTCCAGCAAAATTTGTTATCGTGACAGGCCTAGCTACAATCCCATCTCTGTTTTCATTCATTTATGGGCAGTGCAGACCAGTTAGATATACTTTGCAATCCAAAGAGACTTTTTAAATATCTGCCATAGACCAACAACCCTCCCATCTCCTCCTTTAAGTCATCAATCATTCCAGTCGGACAGGCAATTATATTTTATTGGAACGCTGTGAGAGCAGCCTGCCAGGATCAGTATGCAGTACAATGGAGGGATAGCTGGTAATAGCTCCTCATGTCAGAGTATTTTCTCCTCATTCTTATTCATAAATCATTTTGAGGAAAATGTTCGCAGGCACATTTATCAGTTTAAGCTGGATGAAACCCTCCTCTGTGGCTATTGTGGGAGAATCACCTGAATTTATTTCTACTTGCAGCTCGACCATGGCTCTGTGAGACCCTGACATTTACAATGACACCCTGAGTTGTGTTTAATGAGGCTGGAGCTACTCAACATTCCTCTAGTTGTGTCTAACCCCACTCTGTACAGCATCAACACTGGTAGCAACCTTGAACTCATCTGCTAACGGCTTCATTGTTGTGCAGATGAGTCTTGGAATGCATCTTCAAAACGCACAAATCCTTCTCATAATTTGCAATGCATAAATCACAAAGTTCACCTACAGATTAAAAAAAATTATCAAGCACAAGGATAGACAGCAGAAGACCGGTGCACAATTATTTTCCCTGATGAATCCTCCTCATTACCTGGGACATCTGGAAACTAAATCATCCAGAGAAGAAAAGGTGAACATTTCAATGAGAACTATGTCATTCTAGAAAAATAAAACAAAAAGAATGTGGGATTTGTTCTCATAAAGAGAAATGGGGTTTCTCACTGCCTAACAAAACTGGGCTTGTGTGCAGTCAATGCGAACCTCTAAGCGCGCCACTATAAAGGCTGAGTTATGAGTTTTAGAGGTTGGTGAGCAGTGAAACTGATCACAGTGAGCCATATGCATTTACATCTCACACTCAAAATTTATTCATTTTGTGTCTGCACAAAAACACGGTGGACTGCTGGTGGACTGGCCTAGTGACCCCAACAGAACCAGTCAGTATCACCCACAGCAGAAAATGATTTTGGAGAATCAGAATGAAGTGGTTTACAGAGTAAAACACCAAAGATGATGAAGTTGTACATGTGAATAGAAGAAATGCACTGAATAAAAAAATCAGCTGGAGACTGAAACTAAGTTTCAGCCTGGCCACAAACCTAAACCTCCCAATTTTTCAATCAGTTATTGCACCATACAAAGACTATAACAAAAACTTGTAAAAACCTTTGAGCAGCCTCTGACAAACTGGCAGACGTGGGAGTGTTTGCCCGTGGATATTGGCTGTCAGACTCTGATTGGTGCTGCTCTTCCTTTTTCAGTTTGAGGCCAAAAAATAATAATCCTAGTTCTTGTAAAACCTTAAAAACAATTTACTGCTTGTGGAAACACCAAGTACTATGTGAGGTACTAATGGTTTGATTTGTATTTCCAGTCAGCCTACACAGCATGAGTTTTCAAGAGGCCCGCTCCACTTTTTTCTCCTTCTCTGTGCAACCAAACAGCAGTAGATGCTCATTAAATCTCATTTTATAGGCCTCAGCACAGCTGAAGCATGCAGAGGATGCTGCCATCACTGCTTACAAAAGCCTGGCGCTCAACTGTTTGAATGCTCCCATCATTATCATTTTATTGTAACAGTCATTGTTCTTGGTGTGAATGGCCCTTTAGTCACAACAGCTGGTTTTATGAGCTGGTATGCGTCTCTTAATATAAAGCTGAGAATTTTATGAACAAGACCGAATAACCTCAACGGTAGCAGAAGACGTAACGCTACCAGCAACCGACCACATGCTTGACCACTGACAGAACTCTCCTCAGTTCTGGGAGATCGGTGATCAGCTGAAGCAGATCTTATTCACCTCGGCCAAGGTCTAAAAATCAACCACTGCTCTCTTTTCCTCTGCCATGAGAGACATGTTTGCAGTTAAAAGCCATTCCACTGTTACCAACTCAGTGACTTTCCTTCTATATACAGCAACATTTTTCAGACAAAAAAAAATAAAAATAAAAAAATCAGTACTGGCCATAATCAGAAACTGCAGGTCAGGCTTTTTAATGACCGGCCAGAAAACTGCAATCCACTGTGTGAAGCATCAACAGTGACCACTAAATCCCCCCAATCACTGCTGGGCACAAACACCATTTCTGTGAAGCCATTTTATCTGAGCTGATGAAAATACAAGAGTTATGCTGGACAATAAAACAATAAAACCTTTAAAATAGACTAGCATCACATAAATAGACTCACAACTTAGTCATTACTGTATGGATCCAGAAGTACTGCACCGCTGGTCCACTTCCTGATACGAACCTGTTAAGTTTCCCTTACATTTACAGGTAGAAACCATTTAGCCACTTTGAAATATTTAACGCATAAAAAGCAAAGACAGTTCCAGTTTGAAGACCAAAGGTTTAGATAATGATGCTCAAACACTGGATTTGACAAGCCGTTTGTTTTTGCCATCTTATTAATTTTTACTTTAGATTTGTTGTTAATCTTGTGATATTGTAGAATCTCATACTGACCCAAACTTATAATAAAAGCAGATCTGCACAACTAATACCCTTCAATAAAGAAGAGACACATCAAGTCGGACATGAATCTGTGTTGTCTGCTTCAGTTGTGGCAAAGCTAAGGACGAGTAAAAAATGTCAGCAATGAGCCGGCGCAGATGAATGTTCTGTACACTGAACCACCGTGTCCTTGTTCACCTGGACTTTTATTTCTGTGAGCTACGAAGTGCACACATCACAGAGTGCAGTGTTTACAGTGTACATGCAGATCACAGGTTCAAAGTATGATCTGAAAAGGGCTTTGCAGTAGTCGTGTTGTTGACATCATTACCAGGAGCAGAGCTGCTTTCCTGTTTCATGAATACTGAAATAGATGCTGTGAAATATATATATAAAAAAAGAACCAAGTGAAAAATCATTTCAGATTTATGGATAATAAAAGAGCATGCAGGGTAAAATCATTTATTACAGATACCATATATCCACAGCAGAAATCAGAATAAATAAAAGGCAGACTTTCTATAGTTACCAGGGAAATTGTTAATTAAAAATAGTTTCGCTTTACAGGGAAAGTATTATGTATTTTCCAGACACAGAGTGCTATTTTATAGCCCAGTCAATTAACTGTGTTATCTCCTGTTCTAAAAATGTTGTGCATGTCAAACAGGAGAAAGAAATCCAACTTTGGAAATTAATGGCTTGAAATTGGGCCTCTGTTTCTTTAAGACGCTCATGTTCTCCTGACATCACCACTGTTATTAACCCTTTTAGCAATGTTTTTATCTATTGATAAGCTTGTTCAATGAGCAGGTGCACAGTTCCACCAGGTGTTTGCTAATTGTTGCTGGCTAGTGTGAAGGAGTTGAGTGTGGGAGGAGGGATGCTCTGAGGCAAAAGCCTTGGATCTGCAGCTCTGAGGACTTTTGTCCTCTGAGGCGCCACTCGGTCCACCCAGGCGTTTTGCCCACCTGAATGGTTGCCGTGGGAAATTCAAGGATTTCTCAAACATGCAAGAATCAAGGCAAAAAACCAGGTGTGTTTTTGAACAAAGCATGTTCAGACACCTGAAAATTAAACGCACAGTGATGTATAAGCAACAAAAAGAGAAAAAGACTGGGGTTTATTAAATACATTTACTAAAAATGTAAAGAAAAGTCAATTTTATCGAACTAAAAATGTTCATTTTTGTCAGCACAGCTTGATTCTTATAAGCTATTCCTGCGTATCTACCAACTTATTTTTCTTAATGAGAATTTTTCCCTTAATCAAATCATTCAGCAGTCACTAAAAAAAGGTCGTTGGCACTTTCTGCGACAGCCTGCCGGGGAATAACTCCAGGTGAGTGACAAGTGTTCTCCTGAGGCGTGGCACCAGCGCCGTGTCACAGAGGAGAGGACACGACTGCATCTGGCCCACAGCACAGCATGCTGACTCACACTGACACACACTAATAAATAAGTGATTTATCAGGGCACCTTTGACATAAATCTCCCAGAAAGTTGTGCTGAAAAAGCGGGTGGGTTCAGCTGAAACTAATCCTCTGTCCAAATGAGGCATCTGTCCTGTCAGTTACCCTGGACAGCATTTAAAACTGAAAGACAAGCAAGAAACAACTCATGGTTCACTGACTGGATGCGGACGCTCCACAAGCCGGCTTCATTAACTTCCCCTGCAGCTCTGATTAATGACGAGGGCTGCATGCTGCCAGCAAACGTCCAACACCATCAGGCTGTCAGCTACGGACAAGGAAATAGCCTATTTTCCATGTACATGTATGTTAGCCTAAGGCGGTTCATTTCCACAAACTTTTTAAAGCCTGAAAAATAAGAGCTGAGAGAAGTACAGCATCTGCCGACCGCGTATTAATCTGTTTAATAAGATTTCGAGACAAATCCAGGTAGAGCTTAGGACATCATGCAAATCATCGAGTGCACCGCAGCTGTTTAAACAAACAAAAGCATGAGTCACTCCGACAGGAAACTCATTACGCAAGCCTTCACAACTTCCTGTAGTTTAAATGGAGCTGACCACACATCGACAGTGAAATGGAGTATCAATTACAAAAACATTTATTAGCGGTGCAGTTCGGATGTAAATAAAATCAGAGAGATGAGATGGATGTTGTGTTAAAGTTTAATATCGCAGCCTGAATACACACTGTGATAGTCAACCGTTATGTAGAGAACAGCAAACACTTTAGACACATGAATATAGCTTCTGCATAAGATGAAGTGAATCTAAATCCATCTGTATTTGTTTGGTAAAACCTGATTGTTTTGTTTAAATCTGCCCAGAGGTCTAGAAGAAACTACACAGACTGAATGAATCTGGGGCACCTTTAGTACAATTACTTCAACAAGATAAATAACATGCTTTTCAAATTGAACATGTTACAGTCTGAACGGTGGCCCTTGTCAGGTGTTGAGGTGTTTTACAGCTTCCAGTTCGACAGAGGAAAAGCACATTATTCCTCAGTTTAATGTTTTTCTGTAAAAACTAAAGATTTCTCAGTCTAGCTTTTCCTGACCAATGCAGGTCTCCAGTTTTGAAATCTGACCCGATTCTGTTTTTTCCTCTTCTTCTGCTTCTTCTAAGTAGCTTTGAATCTAACAGAAAATGGAGGACTTACAAAGTTGCATTTTCAGATTATCTCAAACTGGCCAGACCAAATGCTCAGAGAATCGAGTGAGTCTCACTCAACCCTACAAGAGATATGCTGGCCAAGAGACACACCTATTAACCCCAAAGTTTAACTCTGGCTTGTGGCCTTTAGCTTGTTAACTTCAGTTTCTGGAGGCAAAGCAAGAGAAAAGTTGGTTTCTCAATCAAGCAAACCATCTTTGAGATTCCATGGCTTTAAGTGGGTTTCCATCCGTATTATACTCCATTTACGGTGCACAACAGATGGAAAGATACTGAAAAACCATTGTGTCAGCCACGGCGGGCATAAGATGGTCAATGTGACGCTCTCTTTCAGCACAGCACTCATTAATTTGATTTAACTTGGATCATTGTCACTGAAATACTTTAAGACTGATGACTATTCTTTACAGAAACAACATTGTCCAAAACTGCATGTTTTCCTGTGGAATGCATTCAACATTCACCAAGTCACGCACAGCAAGAAAGAGGTTTTGACACACAAGACTTGAAAGACCAGAGAAAGACCTTGGTGCTGCTGTAGGCCCAATAGATGATGACTGATGCGGTTGCTTAATTTCCTACAGTCAACTAGTTACATGTTGTTCCCAATTACACTTCTCCACAGGAGAAAACATGCAGCCTCAATGAGATTAATTGCATTCAGGCAACACAGCTATTGAACCGTGTTTTATAATTAAACTTAAGCAAACTGATCTCGAAATTTCTAATTTTACCCAGAGATTTTCTGGCTCGATTACAATCTGCAGTAAAACTTTGACCTGTAACGCTGACTCACGTTTCTCTTTAGAACTATAATTAACAGCCTGCAAAATATTTCTTTCAAGTCTTCATGCTGTGAGTGGTCATCACTTATTTATACAAGGAGCAGAGGAAACATCCCACCGTGTGTGTGTGTGTGTGTGTGTGTGTGTGTGTGTGTGTGTGTGTGTGTGTGTGTGTGTGTGTGTGTGAGCAGAGTCCACGTGAAAAACAGTTTTACCCTTTTAAAATAACAAAATTAAAACAGAATTGACATTTTAAACCATCTTTGGGGATTAGCAGAATTAGCATGATTAGCATTACCAACTTTAAATATCAGTCTCCGCCAGTGTTGTGGTACTCGAAATCGGTCTTGGTCTCGAGTCCGGTCTTAAGACCGTTTTCTGATGGTCTCGGTCTCGTCTCGGACTCGACCGCATTTGGTCTCGGTCTTGTCTCGGTCTCGGGCTCTGAGGACTCGGCATTTTATTTCAAGACCAGTCGAGACCGCAACTGTGAAAATATCACTAAACGTGCAGCATACTGTCCAGTTTATTTGTTAACATCTTTGTTTTCAGTGGATGCAAAACGCACCGATTAAAATCCAAGCAACTACATGTTTCTCCCCCTCCCCCTCCCCTCCCCACCTTTCACTCGCACGCGGCGCTACTCCCTCCTCCCTCCTCCCCCTCCCCACCTTTCACTCGCACGCGGCGCTCCAGGACATGCGCAGTGGTTTTCTCTCAGCGGCAGAAAATGTTTGTCTAATCGTCAGTAATATAATAGCGCTGCATAAATAGTAAGAAATCCGATGGCCAGAGCTAACTCAGCAGCGCTTCGCTTTCAGAGACGATGGGGACAACGTCTAACTATTTTCGTCACTTAGAAAAGTAGCTCAAAGAAGGTAAGCCCCGTTAACGTGATGTTAGCAAAGCTAGCTGTACAGAGACACATAAGAATTTGTGATGAAAAAAAGTCACTCACTGCCTGAATTATTGTGCGGAGGTGTTGACTGACCTGTCGCATATATGGGACAACGCTGTGTCCAAAAGTCTGCAATATAGTGATGTGACATTCAGAAACAGTCGATTCTTCTCCACGGCTCTTTATTTATTAGATAGGACTGGAGTGTCACTCACTGAGAGCCGTTGTTCTATCAGATTACCATACACTGTCAGAATAGCATACGTGCAGTGAGTACCATGCCTGCGCATGCGCATTAAGAAGTCCGACCGTCAGAGGAGTTGTCAGTTCACCATATGCAGCAAGTTATGACGAAAATAAGTCATTAAATTGTTTTCAATGATAACTATATAGATATACATGTGTTGTCATGGTTGCAAAGTGTATTTAAAGCAGGTCTGGCTGCAGCTGGAGTCAGCTACAACACACGCCCGTGTAAAACTCACTTAACCGCTAAGTCAGGATGCCATACAACTGTTAATAACAGATCTACGTCATGATTCTATGTTCCTAGCATACATGCAGTGAGTACCATGCCAGCGCATTCGCCTTAAGAAGTCCGACCGTCAGTGGAGTTGTCAGTTCAGCATATGCAACAAGTTATGACGAAAATAAGTCATTAAATTGTTTATAATATGACATAATATGATAACTAGATAGATATACATGTGTTGTCGTGGTTTCAAAGTGTATTTAAAGTAGGTCTGGCTGCAGCTGGATGCCATACAACTGTTAATAACCAAGTGTATGATGATCTACGTCATGATTCTATGTTGCTGATTAAATAAAATCATATGGTAATGACAGCATATGCATGTCTGAGCTAAGCGTACGACTATCTGACAACGTATGCTGATCTGACAGAACACCGTGAGTTCGTGTTAAGCGTATGGCGATCTGACCTGACAGAACACCCGTTCTTTGTTCTAGTAATGCTCTGTGTACACTGCATCATTATTTAATTATGTACGTTGATATTTAAATGAACAAATAACTAAAACACAAGAACGAAAGAGCACGCAGAGCATGCACATTGCTCTTTGTTTTTGTTCAAAGTGGCAGCTGTAATGTCTGCCATGGTGTCAGACTACCTGGCTTCATGTACTGGGAGAGAGAGTGAAAACAGTCCCGATGAGCGCCTTCTGTTTGGTTACTTCTTGCTTGTTGCTCCTTGGTCAGTGTTCATAGTGGAGCGTTATTTACCGTCAGGGCATTGCCTCAATTGCTATGTTTAATGGTGCAACAGTGGTGGATTCTTATATGAGCAATATGGGCAAATTCCCAGGGTGTTATGTTTTTAGGGATGGCACGAGACCATCACACATTGTAACACAGAAATGGAATATTTAATATTGGTAAAATGTATTAAGTATTTAATATCTAGGTGTTTTTATGGGAATATGGATCTTTCCGATTATTCTGAGAAGCAATTTCGATCATATTTTACATTTTATTGTGTCATGTAGCTGTAGCTGGTCTTGGTCTTGACTCGGTCTCGACTTTCCTCGGTCTTGGTCTTGACTTGGTCTCGGACCCTAAAAGTCTTGGTCTTGTCTCGGTCTCGATACACTCTGGTCTTGGTATAGTCTTGGTCTCGGGTTAGGTGGTCTTGAACACAACACTGGTCTCCGCAGAAGTGAAACACTTTATCTCTGGGATTTCCAAAAAGGTTGCCATCATTTCCACACCCAGTATGTTCAATCAGAGAGAAGCTCAAAGAACACCATGGAGTAACTTTACTGTAATCTAGACTTCAAGGTTTTTGCTACGATTGGATGGAGATGCTGTGGGCAGGAAGCATCTCTGACAGAGGTCAGTCTTTCAAACAACCTGAAGAAGCCTCTGACTGAATATTGCTGCTGGATCACGCTCTCAGAACCATGACGACATTCCAACAGCTCAATTTCTGAGCAGCAGAGATATTCCACTGGAACATGATCTGGATGGCATCATCCAGTTGTTGATAAATCCTGATAATCTACCTCATTTGCCGCGTTTCGTCTTTAAGTCTCTGTCTGGTCACATGGTTATAAAGTTGGGCAGAGAGACGTTGGAGTTGGGGGTATGATCGATGGAAGAAATGGCTTTGTTCTGCCAGTAGAAGACTGGTTTTGCCTAGGAATAACAATAAATAATTGCTTATGGCAATTATGAATACAACTAGTAATTTAGATCAAAATGACCAAGTGAGAGAACAACCTGATTTCAATCTCAGTTATGGTCTGTTCCTCCTCCAGTCTCTGCTATTCATCTTTAACTAACATGAACACTGATGTGCAAAATATCTGCATTAACATCAATATTAGTCATATTTTACATAACGCTGCTGGTTCAATAAATAAATTGAGGTTGATATAAACAACCAATATTTGTTTTAATCTTGTTGCCATTTATTCCTGATCAATTGTTTCCGTAAGGTGTAAAGATATATATATATATATATATATATATATATATATATATATATATATATATATATATATATATATATATATATATATAAGTTATGAGCCATAACAGCAATAGTTATATTGGATATTGACATCAGCCCAAATCTGTCTATTGGTGCATCCCTATCATAACAGAATCAAAGTTCTGCCACCATGAGTGGTGCAAATCAAATCAATCATTTTAATTCTATAAATGTCCTGTAACAAACAATAAAGTGATAGAGCAACTTGTCTTCTTTCCTGCCTGCTGAACGACCTACAGATTCTTTAGAGGGTTTATTCTGGAAACCCTCTAATGATGTCACGAAGCTTTCTAGTTGTTGCAAATGTAAACCAGCCTGCATGGAGTGACTTTAAGTACGATCACTACCCCCAGCAACTTCAGTTGGGATTTTTTTTAATAGTCATTGGGAGCTGACGAAGAAAAAAAAACAAAAACAAGACTTATGCCATGACCAAGCAGTTTGTTCTGCCTCCTTTAAATGACATTAACATCATGTGGGCTGTCTTGTATAATCCAACAGAGTACAAAGAAAAGGTCATATACTATTAGACATCAACTGAATTGAAGGCTACTTTGCTCATACTAGCAATTTCTCAGCCATAACTCAAGTGGACAAAAGTCCCAGGTCACTGGAGAAGGCGCGTTTAAATCCAGTTCACGTCAGTCCATGCCGGCTGGTTTCAGTAGGAGCCACTTAGATGTCGCAGGTTCCACTCGAGACTATAATCAAAATGAGGCACGGGCATTATGATTCTCCTTCAGTGTTGTGTTTTTATCTACCTCATTATGCTCGTCATTCGATGCCCTCTCCAAAGCCTCCTGTCTCCAGTCTCAGAGGACCGGCCATCAGCAGTGACCTTGTTAATTCTGTTGATAAGATGAATACGGCCCGGCCACAGGGCCGTGTTCGGTGTGAGAGGCGAAAGCTCTTGGTACAGAGTTCTGACTGAGAAACTGGGGAGTTTCTTCCTGTAACTTAATCTTTGTTGCTCACTGAAGCGTTTTAACAACTATATTATTGATAACATGCACTTTGGAAAAAAATCTTGCTGACATGATAAAATCGTATCAGAGCCAAGACTACAGGATGTGGAACTTTATTCTCTAGAGTACAAATTAACTTTCAAAGGAATAGTCCAAGGGCTTGACAATAAAGCAATAGCAATACATATCACAATACACATGATCACTATCAATAGATAATACATCTAATAGAATATTCAAATATATATAAACATATCAGAGAAATGTGCTTGAGCTTATTTAATGAGACCAAGAGTATTGAATTCATAAAAAACACACATTTTAAAAGACCCTCAGCTCAAAAACGCTAATTGAATGCTAATTAAATTTCATGCATTTAATTATGAGAGAAAAACAAAATATTTGGCGTGCTAATCACCATTCTGATTTCAATCTCACGCCGACGCATGAGTGCATCTCTTCTTAAAACAACTTCCATTTTTAAAATGTGATTGTGATGAATGCCGTTTCCCTCACCTATAAGTCACCATGACATGACTACCAATATTCCTTAGCAGAAAACAAAGTCGGTTTATACAAACTGCAAAACACAATAAATCTACCAAAAAAAAAAAACTACTGCAAATCTAATGTGCTCCAGAAAAAAAGAAAAGAACTAAAATAGCATAGTTTTCTTCAACTAAGCAATCTGTATAGAAGATTTTAAACGTGAAGTAATAGCTTTCTACTGAGGCTGAAAGATATTTACTTCAAACTTGAAGATTACAGCATCAGAAAAACATGCTTTCCCACTTCAAATACTCTTAAAGTTGAAAACATTCATTCAGATCAACACACAAAGAGCACAGAGCAGATAAATGCTAAACAGCTGCTCACATGAGTCAGTCTGCTAAACACAGCTGTAATTGGCTGTTCGGATGAAGCCACGTCACTGATAGGCTGGTGTTCCTCCAGTCTGAATGTGCTCAGCGCAACGAAGACTTAAAGATTGTGACTACTGGTCTGTGAGAACAAGAAAAAGTTTTTTATGCACAAACAGAATGACTGGCAGAAGTTCAGCAACGACATGACAGGTGAGTTTGACCTTAATGCAAGACGACAGACATGGCATCCATCAACCTAATTAACAACATGGAGGTGAAGAAATGTGGGTTTGCGCGACCCGCCATACAACCTGAGGCTGGGGACCGCTTAGAGCCCCGAGGCTCAAGAGTCCTGCAGCTGTAAACGGGGCCACTAAGCAGGCTCCACTGGGACCTGGAACAAGGCTGCATGCACTGATATCTAATCCATGATGGCACTGAAAACTGTACCAAGTACTATTAAGGGAAGTTAAGGCTAGGATTTAAAACCGTGGCTACACAACACCATGACTGGCTAAAGACAAAAAACGTTTTTCAGCTGGGTGAAGACCTGATTAAAAAAAAAAAAAAAAAGGACAACAGAGATTAGTGAAGCGCGTTCATGTGAGAATTTAAATCCCAGTTTCAAAAAGCTCATTTTGGCGTTTTGATTTTCTCTTTTACTTCCTGTCTGCTGGACAGAGGGCCGCGGGGCTATCGTGTAACAAAGGTCAGCTCTGGCCTGAGCTCAGCACATCCCAGCTGCACACGCTCATTTTACAAGTGTATCAATTATTGACTGTGGTGATGTCATCGCTAGGTGACCTCTAAAGCCGAGACGGCTACATGTTTGTTGAGAGGGAAACGTGTTACCGTTCCCTACACCGGACAGAGGAGATGGTGACGGATCAATCGTTTCTGTCCTTTGGTTACACAGCTGAGCCCTGGAGATTCCGACCTACTGATATAAACATCTAATTACTGCTATCGCTGTTTAATTCATTTTACTGAACTATGATCCTGTAAGAAATGGAGAACCTGAAACATCTACAGGATGAGAGTGAAGATGTGGCATCAAGCTGCTTTTCCAGCTGCGGAAACCCAAACCAGTTCTTCAAAACAACCAGAAACCAATTACCAATCACTAAGTTTTACTTTTTTTTTTTTTTTGTCAGCTCAACAATAAACTTGGCATGAAATATTTAAATCTAAACAAATGAAAAAGTCTGGAAAGGAATGTAAATCTTTTTCAGTTCAAAAACTTCAAAAGGGTTTTGCATATTTCCTGGCAGCTACTTTACTAATTTCTTTTGGGCTCGCTTGAAGAAAACTGAAAAAACAAACAAAAAAAAACAAAACAACAACTATCTATTCTCTCAATAAAAATATAAGTTAGATCACTTAAGTTTTAATAATGTAATTAAAAGCAGATATGGGTGAACCGCACTTTGATTTAATGTCTGTTTAGAGTTGTGATCCTATGTACCTGGAAATTAAAAAGAAACCAGAAAGCTCGATTATTTAGATATTTGATTGATTAGTTGATATTTTTATGAAAAAAACAAAACAAAACTAAACTAAACAACATTTGGGTAATATTTTTGTCCTAAACAAAATAAAAAAAGTCTCCATCTTCATTGACCACCTGCATTTGTGGTACAAAATTGTGTCATTTGGGGGGCCGCACGAAGTCAGCCACACTTTGGACACCTCGGATTTACGGGAAACTCTCAAGTATTTAATACAATTTGTATTTCAATTTCAGCCAATCACAAAAACATTAGAATCGACAGGAAAATAGTAATAAAAACTAATTTGCCACATTCTCCCTCTATCATAGAACCCAGAATGTTTTTGTCATCAAAATATGAATGTTTTACCCACTTATTGCTGAAATGTCACCAATCAGCAGATTCTTAAAATATATTTGTTTAAAAAAGGAAACCAGATGAAGTCGCAGTACAGAAATATTGCACGGTTCAGAAAGGAAGTGCACAAAAGTGACACATTCTTCAGAGTTCATGTTCCACAAAATCTATTGCATCTCTTTACTTTTAGACACAAATCGTGTGTTTTTCAATACAGTAGACACAGGAAATGTGTCTCTATAAAGGTACGCATCCGGCTGGTTTACGTTGGGAGTAAAACCGGCTGATCAGAAGAAGCACACTGGGCTGGCACATCATCATTAGAAATGGTGACCTGGTTTCATTGCTCCAGTTTCTGTGTTCACACAGGTCAGAACTGTGTGTCATGGTGTGTGTGTTCAGACGACTCAATCTGGGGCAGCATCCGGAAGAATCATTCAGTTCTTCTTTTGAAAACTATTAGCAAAATGCAAATGAGCCGATTAAACGTCGCTCTGTCCTTAACGTTTCCATCCATTAGGTTTTTATTGAAGCCTTTTATTCTAATAGTTGAGAAATGGCTCTTCTTGGCTCTGATTTTTTTTCCCCCCCTTGATTATTCAAAGAAAGAAGGATCCCTCCAGGCATCGAGACATTAACATTTTTCATCCAATTCAATGAAAAGGGAAAAACTCAAACCGAGGCAGCGCACGCACTTTTCAACCGCTGTAAAACTGCTGAATGAAAACATGAGGGAGGAATATTTAAACTCCATGCTGACAGTTTCCAGAAGTTCCACAGCCTTGTGAAAACCTCCAGTTCAATTTCCACTCGTCTTGGCAACGCAGCAAGCTCAGCGATCAACAGTGTTGGTTTCCCTGATGTCCGCCAGAGTGACTTCACACAAAGCCGCCGCCAGACCGACCCTGAAACAGAACTCCTGTTTCTCAGATCTGATCTGAGGCCGGAGTGGAAATACCCTGGCAACCAGCTAATCGGCGGCTGCGTCAATGCCAGGATTGTTTACGGAGGAATGGAATCTCTTCTGGGAATGCCGCGGCGGCATCTCCGCAACTCCGCAGTGGGACTGGAGTGAGGCGCTTCCGGAGTCGGCAGCAGCAGGATAACCGTCAGGCGGGATGAAGGGGACACACAGGCAGACATAACAATGGCTGGTTAACCTCAACATATATGTGGCAGTGTCTGATGCAGGGGTCAGAGGTCGTGTCTGGCTTTGTCACTGGCAAACGCACGCAGACAAAAAGACTGTTGAGTGTACTAATGTTTTATGCACAGACGAGAGCAGAAGGCTGCACACAGACGGTGTATCCACACACCGATTTAAATTCAGAATGCTGAATTAATTAGACTGGCAAGGTGAGCTGTCACACTGTATGATCAACTGCGCTCTGTTTACACTGTGGGTGGTTATTAGGCAAGTTGTACTGCAGAGGACTCATTTTATTCTCTCAGTTAACTCAAAACAATGAGACCTGGACGTCTGAGGAACTGGCGGTGAAGTTTTGCCTTTCTTAGGAGGAAATATGTTCAAACCCCAGCCAGGTGTCGGGACGCACCAATCTGCTTTTTTCCACCTCCGGAGCAGATATTTAAAAATTTTCAATATTGAGACAGACACAGATATTAGTATCAGATCAGTGCATTTCTAGCCAGTGGTTTTTCTGCATGTTCTTTCCATGCATGGGTGGCTTTCTGTCCTGGTACTCCGGATTCCTTCCACAGTCCAAAAATGTGTATAATGTAGGGAGAAAAAAAAACAATACCTTGGATTTTATAAAATCTATATAAAGTTTAGGCAAACTAAACTCCAGAGACGCAGCAGAAATCCAAATCTGTCGGCTCCTCCCTGTTCAGCTCTCACTGGTACTGGAACTAGGTTTTATTTTATTCAATGCAAACAAGAAAAAAACCCTGAGAACTAACATTTTTTTCAGCTCTAGACGTTACCAACACTCAGTTTCTTATGCAAGTATCAACCAATCGTCAAGCTCCCACAATGAAGGAAATCGGGGCCGATGTTTCAGTGCGCCCCACCTCTCCAGCAGGTCTCAAAACACAAGTTTTAATGTCAAAACACACTGAAATGTTGAAGCAGTTATGATGCGACACCTAGAGACGGAAAACTTCAAGATGTATCATTTGATTATCTCCGATATAAACAAGCCAACAGAAATCAGAATAATCAGAGAACAAGGAAGGCCAATTATGTTTCTGACGCCGTGTCAGCTCCATGCACTGTGCTGCGACTTTACCTGTCCACAAATAAAAGCTGTCATATTTATATGACATGATTATTCTGCTGAGTGCGAACAGAGAGGGAATAATCCACAGACAAATCTGCCATCAGGTAAAAACAGAAAAATCAGCATTTCCAAAGCCCCTATGGTCAAATTACACAGGATTATCGGATTTTGAGTGATGCTACAAAGAATCACATTTCAGAGAATAGGTTCGCACACGCTGCACTGTTATTCACTTTAACCCGCAGTGTTCCTGCAGAGATCCGTAAATGTTTACTGCGGAGCATCATGAATGAACAAGTTGCAGGAATAAAAGCAGAAAACAGCAGCATTATTTCTTCATCTGGAGAGCAGAGTGCTGGATCAGAGACGCACACCAAGCAACAACATGCTGGGAATGTGGAGGCTGTTGCACAAACGCAGGCGAGCTGGGGATGATTCTCCAAATCCAGATAAGCACACACACAACCTGATGCAGATAGATGTTCCACCAAGAACTGACCTATGACCCTGATGGAAGAACAGCTGATAACCTGTAATGTCAGGCTTCCAGGTGCAGAGACGAGTCTATACAATAACCAACTAGTCATTCTGAGCGACTAGAGGAGGATGGATGAAATAAGTGCATGGTTCCCACTGTGACCCCGATGGAAACCACGTAGTTATGACATTAGAAGAATTGCAGGACTCCAACTTGTGATCCAGTCTTCAGAAACGAGTTTCTTCCACAACTATTTCATGGCTGGTCAAAGAAATTCAGTTGAAATTTCATTGAGTTCTGAACGGTAAATGGACAGAATCTGCAGAGCTTTTATTGTCATACTTTGCACTGAAGGCACTTTGAGCCACATTCACCTAATCTCACTCACAGACAGGTAAACATTCTATGGGTGAACCGATAAATTGGCTCTGATCAGCCGATGCACAACAAACCAATCTTATCTACCTCTGCAAAGGTCTGAGAATCAGTCACTGTCCTCTTCCTCTCTGCCGTGAGAGAGGGCTGATCGACAGACCTGCCCACCAGTTCATGTCTGCTCCTGCGCGGTTATCAGTCAACCACACTGCTGCAACTTAACTTAAGTCCCTATTTATAGGGACTTTTCAGAAAACAAAAACAACAACAAAAAACTGTATTGGCCAAAAAAAAAAAAAAAACCCAGAAGTGGCAAGTTAGGGTTTTTCAAGATAGGTGATCGGCCAGAAAACTGCAATCGGTGCACCCCTGATATATTCATTCAACAGCTGCATTTCCTTTAACCATGAAACTGCGTAAATTGAAATTACAAAAATGAATTCACTTAACATTGGCAGAAAATAGACAAAGATTGGCACACACTCGAAATGGAAACACAGCAACTGATGCTCAGCAGGCAAGGTGGGGCTAAGTGTTGACATGTTTATCCAAAGCTCCTCAAAATACCTGCCAGGTTGAGGACTGGACTTTGACTGGACCATTAGACCACCCTGCAACAACTCTGCTGGTTAATCAGTCAAACTGGGAGCATTCTGGCTTAGAGTCGGTAAAACAAATGACAGTAGAAGAAGTGTTTTTTTGGACCCAGTGTTTTTGGTTGAGCCCGAGTATAAACACTCATTGACCTAAAACCTAGCTTGTGCGTGTGTGTATTCTCCGTGGTTAAACAAGCATTTCAGCCTTCCATGCATGCATCGTTACAATGTAAACCAATATGGGGAGTGTAGGTTTTAAAAGACCATGGGAAATGTGGCTCAGATAACAAGAGAAGAGCTTTCAGACACGCCCATGTGGCTGAAACCTCATCTGGAATCCAACACTTTACATCCAATCATTTCTAAACAGAACAACAAACTGATCCAGTAGATCAGCGCCTGATGGTACTTCTGACTGATCCAGCTCTCGGGGGGCAAATAATCTCAGCTAATCCAAGCAATGTTTTTATTTACACCTACTGAGGAAAGAAAGTGCACCCTTTGTAGGTTTTATAAGTGGATGCTGTGCAAATGGCCTGACCCTTTTTGCAGTTAAATTATCTGTCATTATCTAGTAAAGAAAGATTAAATTAAAATAGAAGAACTTAGTATGTAGTATGATTCAATGCATTTGACAGGAACAGCTGAAAATGGCTCCTCTTAAGGGGACATGCTTTCTTTTAACCCTCTGTAATAAATCAAACTCCTTCAGATTTCCTGCAAGTGTCCCAACATGAATTTTGACAACATCCAAACTGAGGTATGAAGAGTCTGAGGTGTTTATTATTATTATTATTATTATTATTATTATTATTATCATTTCTAGGAGCATTACACACTTTGATCTTGGGATGAATTTGCTAGGAGGTTCACTTCTGGAAAGATTAGCCACCATTTTTCTTTTAACTGAAAAGGAAATCTCCTTGAATGATGACCTTCAAATAGCTCATAAATGGCCTATTATCTCTCAGTAGAAAGCCTCGCTCCTTTAAGATCCTTACCTTTGTATTTCTTCCTTGGTATTGTATTGACACACAACAGCGAGTTCCACACCCGTGTTTCCCCAACACTGGTCCTTGATGGACACCGCCCTGCATGTTTCAGATGTCTCCCTGCTGTAACACACCTGATCCTGATTGCAGTTCAACATGTTAATCAGTTGAAAACAGGAAAACATCTAAAACATGGGGGGCAGTGTGCCTTGAAGACCAGGGTTGGGAAACTGGAAAATTTCCTGCTTTTCTAGATAGGTATACAGTCATATTCAGTAAATTAGAATGATGATGTCTTGTCAGATTAAAAGTATATGTTGAAAATAACCTTTAAACAGGTATTAACATACTTTTCATTAAGCACAAGGTTGTATTTTTTATTGGTCTGATGTAATATTACTTTAAATGTTATGTCTTATTAGCTGCAAGTAGAAATTCATAATCATAAAAGGCTATCAAACATCTATCTGAGTGTAATTAATCTATATGAATGTGTTTCACTCATTAAACGTTCCTGAAATCAATGTGCTTTTCGATAATATTCAAATTTACTGAATGAGTCTGTACAGGTAGAAACACTGAACTCCCGCAGTGTTGATTTGAGATGCTAGCCTAGCTGGGAGATCACAGATTTCCCATTATTTTATCCCAGGTCAAATATTAAAACATTAACAACCCCGCCCATTCTTTAAATGCATCAAAACTAATCAGAATCGGTTAAGAAAAACCTGATCGAAGACATAATTAACCCATCAAGAATCGACCGCCTCTGCAAGTGGCACTAGTTTGGAACGACTAGTCGAGATTTTAGAGTGAAATATCTACCTAATCTTTTCTGTGGTGGTCAAACGATTAAATACTACCTGCAACCATCACAAGTATAAACTTGTGCTAAAAGAAAAGCGCTGATTAGCGTTCAATCGATTCTTCTTTGAACGGAGGACCGGTGTGCCTTCTCTCTGGTTTCTGGGGAAACCGGAGCCCCCACACCCCCTCCCCTCGAGCCAGTCTGGCTTCGGTCGTTCCTCCCTGACACGCACGTGCACTGTATTATTAGCTAATTCCTCTCTGGTTCTCCATCATTTTATCACAGAGAGGAACGACAAACACACGACAGGAGGCTGGTGTTGAGAAATGTGGTCAGAGTACCTTGAATTGTCCGCTCCGGGCTGCGGTCGCTCACCACCGTCCGCTGCTGGTGGGATGATGAGCTCTTTAGCTTTCGCTGTCTCCGTCTGGCGTTTCACCGCTGTTTAATTCCCTCCTCATCACGGCTTAGCCCCGCGCAGTCCAAACACGACAGGCGCAAAGTGTCTGAGCATATTCCCCTGAAAGTCTCCGGGCTGGGGGGCAAAAGAAAAGCGCGCCACGGCTCACATTCACAGCGAGTTTAGTTTCACCCTAAACAAAAAAAAAGAAGAAGAAGAGGCTCCACTGGGACAACAAGGCGGACAGGCGGCGGTTTCTGTCAGTTACTGTCGCTATTCGGAGAAGGAAAAAAATCAGGAATGCCGTCTCCTCCGCCTCGTTTCATCCCATTCATAGCAAAACTCAATAACTCGCAGCAATGTCGCCTCCCAAAGCTTGTTCCAGTTTAAAACTTGTTAAAAGCCAGTCCGGCTTGTGCAGCTCAGCGGAGAGAGAGAGAGGGTGAGCACACCTCGGGGTGGACACGGACTGGAACAGTCAGAGCAGGGGGGGCAGTGGCGCTATCTCTGCGATGCGTTCACGGCCCCTCTGAAACATGGGGGAAAACAAACACCACACAAATGTTCAACTGAAAATCGCTGAAGTAGTTTAGATGTACTATGTTTCATTGAAAGCACCACTGAACTCAAACAAGCAGAAATTTTGCGGTCCACAACAAAAAAACATATGCGGGATAACAGATTAAATACGTCTTGGATGGTAAACACAGTGGATTTTTGTAACAACAAAACTGTATTTGAAGTAAAGGAGTTAGGAACCCTTTATTCCCTTACATTCATTTGGAACAGGTAATTAAGTTGTACGGGAATCAGAGCTCAATTAAGATTCCAGTTCAGTTTAAAAGTTGCTTTTCAAGATGGAGTTCTGTTGTGGAGCCCTTATAAATTATTTCTGCTATAATCCGTCTGTCAGTTTAACATCCAGATCCATAAATATTTTTGAAAAGTTTTAGTCTTATGCAGGTAGGTCATTTAATACTGAATATATTATTATAATTTTTTTAGTCATCTTCAGTTTTCTTCCTATCTTCTATTGTGACCATTGTTCACACTATGGAGAACAGCATCAGTAAGAACATGTAACCAAACCCTCTGAATTTACATTTAGTAGCAAGGTGTTTTTGTCATTTTCTGAAAAATTCCTGATCACAATAAACAAGGTCTCTTTATATACACGTCTACATTTCGTTACTTATTTGAGGGAAACGGAAAATTAAGTCTAAACGGCGCTGAGCGCGTTGTTTTTTGTAACATGAGTTTAACAGTGCCAGTTTATATCTGTACTTCATAGTTGTAATTAATATATGGCATACTCTACCAACCAGTCTTCTAGAAATATTTAATCCCAGATGAGCCTGTGACCCTCTGAACGTGGCAACGTGTGACTTCCATACCGCATGAAATGCTGCGCTTGTGTTGATAGAAATGCATGAATCATACATGTTGCAGATATGGACGATCCCCCCCACCCACGCGTCGTTTCAACCAGACAGCCATTTGTAATCCATAGGGGGGGGGGGGGGGACGCAAAAAATGTTTGGAAACCACTGGGGGGACGCAGAAGAAAAAGTTTGGGAACCACTGGTCTAGGGCAAACATGAGCTGAAAGCTTATACTCCGCCAGTCATCAGCTGAACAATAAACCCACCTGTTCACACGAAGACCTGCATCAGTGGGCTGAACTCAAACAATGCGCCCGTAGAAAGTTCAGACAGTGGTATTTCACCGCAAAAGCTGTGACTTTTATTTCTGTTGCTATCCATCCATCCTGGTATTTCAGGCCCATAGCACAACATTAAAAACAAACAAAAAATGTTGTGATTATATTTTCACTTCTTAATGAATTCTGCTATAATGGATACCATGATGTGAAAAATTTCATGTGATATTTGGTTCCTATTATTCTGGACTTGCTTGCTGCTATAAATCACCAGCCTGCTGTTTCATCTCCCACACTCAGATCTGGTTCCGTGAATGTTTCCTCTGAAGAAGCTCCAGTCATCGCGTTGGGAAACTGTCATAAACAGTACCAAAAGATAAAACAGCATACGGCAGTGCCATTAATACCAATATAGTCTCCGCAGATTTCTTAATCCTCAAGTTAGAGCACAAATAAATTTGATTCAACCCTGCCCCCTAGTGGCAGATTTCCATGCAGCTCGTTGCATCCAGTGAAAGCTTTCATGATGAGTTTAAATTAAAACGTTGAATTCATCTGATTTGAAATCCTTATTAGGAAGTGACTTCAGTAAGTAGCTTCCAAATAAAATAGCAGAGTATTTAAAAAAGCACTTTATTTTAAGGCAGACTAATTCCCTGTTTCCGTCACTGACACAGAGGTTCTGGAAAAGTTGCCCAGTCAGCTCTGAGTCATGGAGTGTTAGCACTTTAGAAGCAGCAAATGTGTCATAGTCAGGGTTCTCAGTTTTTGTGAGAGGATTTGAGCTTCTGTTTTTTTTTCATTCTGGTTAAACAAGAATCTTGGGCTGTCTTGACCTGTATGCGAAGGGTTTGTTTATAATATTACGTGATCTTTTTTTTTCTTTAGACGATATATCACTGTTATTATGCACAAATGAAACAGTTTTCTACATAAAATATTTTTATTGTTTCTTCTTCCCATTTAGGACTTTTTTTTTTTTTTACATTAACAGTCCAAGAGGTTCCATTCATACTGCATCAGACTTGCTTCAGGCACCAGTCATAGTGCAGCTCTCTGAAAGCTTGACCACAGCTTCACCAGCCATCTTCTTAATGACATTATGAGCTGAGGGAGCTGCTGCCGGAATAAGCTTTGCTCCCCTCGTTCGTTCGGATCAGTTCTTTTAATTTTCTGAGTGCTTGGCAGAGGCTTAGAGAAGCCCAGGCCGCTCCAAAGGGCTGGTAACAAGCTGGAGCTCTAACAAGCTTATTAGGGTCCAAGAGACGGCTCTAACCCCAATCTGAGCAACCCAGATGTTACATGGAACCCCAAAAGGTGGATTGTTGCCCCGCCCACATTCTTTAAATCTTAACAGAAATAGAGCAGAAGGTTTTTGTAGCAGTGCTTCTTGTGAGAGCATGTACAACACTCTACGCTAATAAGGTTTATTCATAATAATAAACCTACGCTAGCTTTGCACTTCTACCATATTAAAGACACGGTATGAAATCCATCCAAAGATTTTTCTTTCAAACTTTTAATACCTTTAAAATGATATATTTTAAATCACGCGATAAACAAAATGGCGTACTACTTTCAAGATTATCAGTAACAGCTTATTTAACACAAATCTGAGGATTTGTCTCACGAAATCTGTTATTTTAACTTAAAAAAATGTTTGATTATGAAATACACTTGGTAAGATTTGAAGTTAGATTTTTCCATACATGCGTTTTTTTGTTTTATCCCAGTTTGAGTTAGTTTGGAAATACAAACATTTTCAGCTGGAAGATCTTCCAAGAATGGTAGATGTCTGGAGTGATAATTTCAGAAAAATGTAGTTTTGTGACACACTGACTGTGAGACTCAACATACACACATACATTACACATTTTTTAGACTGTGGCAGGTATGTATGTAATTATTATATTAGTAATAAAAATGTAAAAGTATGTTTTATTTTCCTGCCATTTCACACTCATGACCTACTTTGTAATTATCTTTCATATAACATTTAGATAATACACATTGGAGGTTTTGACTAACATAATACTATGATATGAACTGGACTTATTTTGTCCTGTACAGTGACTTGAGATTACCCTTATGAATTAAAACTTTATGAATAAATTAAACTGAAAAACGTATGAGCTATTATTCTTCTATAAGGCATTATCAAAAGAAAAGTTAGTGATCTTTAAATATTTACGGAAGCATCCTTTAGGCACATATTGTTTGTGTGCCTTTTTATTGAAACGTCCATTTTCTTTTTTCATTTAGATATTTCCAGACATTAAAGATAATCTCAGTAGAAAGACGTTCATTGGGGTCACAGGAGTCCAGAGCAGCTTACTGAATATTCAAAATGACATTTTGAAGTTTTTTGATTGGTGATGAGCTCCAAGTATTTGAGATCAGAAGGCCTTCTTGACATCCATCTGATCTTTAACAGACTGGAACTCGGAAATATAAATATTACTTATTGATATTTAAACCTTAATCTGCTAAAGATGTCAGTAATTTTGGGCTTATTTGTTGTATGAAGTAGGGCCAGTAGGGTTGTGTCTACTGTGCTGGATTTTACAGTTCCGCTTTGTGTGTGTAAGAACAAACAAACACTGATTAGTGAAAAAAGTTCTTGGATTTTTTATTGAATCTAAGAGCTCATTAAAAATAGAGCTGTCCTTCCCCCACCCCTCTTTTACATTTAAAACCATGATCCAAAGCAGCTTAACCAGTTCAAGAAAGGTACATGAAAACCCCAGGGAGTGTTCTGGATGATTGGCATTAAACTATACAGAGACACAACTGGCTAAAGTTCAGCCTGCAAACCATCAACAGGCAGAGGTCACTTCAAGGTCATCACACACAGACACACGTATCAACGCCGAAGGCAAATTTCACCTTCAGGTTCCACTGGTGAAATGTCCATTGTGAGCATCAACAAGGTAATTGGTGGGATTAAAAACAGCAAGAAAACAGAAGCCCTAAATAAGAGACAGCACTGTTATTTGTTCAGCTTTCATTCTCCGCTGATATTATTGTAAAAGGATCATAATCAAGTGTCTATGCGTGATTAGATTGAAGTGAGACCAGATGTTATTGATTAGAAATGCACCAATCTATTGGCGCGTGTTCGGAATTGTACAATTTTCCCTTGATCGGCTTACGTGTGTCGACGTAAAAAAAAAATCTGTTCGAATTCAATTGAACTAAGAACTCAGCCGCCTGGACTTCATTCTTTTAGCTGAATAAAAATCACATGGAGGTTAGTGACAATTTGACTTTAAAACTCTCATGTCTGTAAGAATCCAAGTTATACTCCTTAAGAAAACAGCAGGTCAGACCTCAAAGAAAACCACTAATGGTCAGAAAACATCTGATTGATGCATCTCTAGTTATGATAATTAGAAGTTATATTTTTAATTGTGCTCATAAACCTCTGCCACTGCATCCGTCACAAACAGAACAGAGAGCAGAAAGCAACTAAACAGAAGGATGTCATAGTGCAAAATAAGAAAGTTGGGCTCAGAAATAAGTCACTGGTGACCGTAACAACCTAATTATAAACATACCAAAACTCCATTTGTTATAGAATCCATTATAACAGCGTGATGAATGTGTACTACATGTAAAAGGTTGGCTAAAAATGTTTTTTAGTTTAAAAAAAAGTACCTTACAATCATGCCTAATGCTCACAACAGCACTGGAATGTATGACAATATCTTAATCAATAATCAATGTTTGTCATGTTAATGAAGTCTGCTAATTCCTATTTGGGATTCTGGGAGCAAGCAAAGTTTGCAAAATACAGGCAAAGTTTGCAGAAAAAAAGCAAAAGATGGCAGCAAAAATAATCCTATTAATGAGTTCCTATCACACTGTTAGGTTCCTGTGAAGAGTCACACAGACGTGTGATAAATGCTATTGCTTAGCCACTCTTTAGAAAGCTACTGTATGACTACAGTTTCCTCACAGTGCAATATTCTAGCCACGTATAAACATCCAACACTCTCCCAAACACACCTGTGAGTGACAGGTTGAAGTGCACCTTTGGAAGATGTCCTCCTGAGCGACTGCTGTCGTAGATGCCACAGAGATAAAGCAGACAGACCACTTCCAGACTGATTACGCGGAACAGGGAAAGACAGAAAGTTGCTGGCGCCGATTCATCAGTCTGAGTGTGGCCTGCTCCATGTAGATAGTGCTTCAAGATGCTTAAAATCAAATCAACACAACTCCAGCCCAGAGTGGCACTGTTTGTTCCCTTCACACACACACACACACACACACACACACACACACACACACACACACACACACACACACACACACACACACACACACACACACACACACACACACACACACTGGAATTCACTCACTCACTCACTCAACATTTGGACTGACACCTCAGAGCTGTGTTCACTCAGACACAGCAGGAAGTGGAATTGCCCGAGTGGTTGTGGTTTAGCTCTTGTCGTTCTCAGCACCCTGACTGTGGGACCTCTCTGGATTGGAGGAGCCCTCGAAACGCTGCGCAGCCATGATGGCCTGGTGGGACATGCTCTTCTTCACTATGTCACCTTTCCTCCACAGAATGATTTCCTGCATCAAAGAATTGGCATGAATCGCATTAAAAGTGAGAAATTTTACCAGAAGTTGAAAATATTATTTTCACAGGTGTTCCTATGAAAAAGAATAGGCAGCATCCAAGGTGTGCTCATCAAATTGACTTAACTGACCAAACTGATTAGGAGGGATGTGACCACCTCTGGCTCTGACACTGAGCTACTCTGGAGCATTGAGGTTAACACACACTGGCGAAGAAGACATCAAGAATCTGTTGCTGCACATCATTGTCCAGTTCATCATTTTATCTTTTCAAAGATTCATTGTAGTTGCAAAACATTCAAAACAGAGCTAAATTTCAGGGAAACCAAACCACACGTAACTATCCAACAAAAACATCAGCTTTATTTTCTTCATTTGTCTGCAACTTCATCCATTAGCTGTTATGTAGCTCGAGGAAACTTTACTCAACTTCTGTTATTGCCAACTCTTTAAAATCAAAATATACTTTTACCTATTTACTCATATAGAGCTGTTCTCTAGTTTTACTGACCATTCAAAGGAATTTACAATCCAAGTAATTTTCCTACCCATAAATATTATAATATACTTAACTGAGTAAATGTTCATTTATTAAAAACTTCCAATGTAGGCTGGTAAGGTGATGCAGAAAACAGCAACTTCAAGTTACTACAGCTAAAGGGAGCTTAATACGTTGTCCAGTCATGTAACGCGCTTACTTTGCATGCTGCTGACCAAAACGTTCTGCTCACCTGCTGTTTGAAATAGCGTCTGTCCTCCTCGTCTATGAGAACCAAGTTGAGGAAGTATCGCACTGAAAACTTCTTGTTGACGTCTTTCATGGTGGGCGTCAACTCGTAGCCTGCCAGAAACAGCCGGATGGGGATGGATTCTCCTGTCGCACCAGAAAACAACAACAACAGAGCAGTGAGTCTGCAGAAATAATCATAGTGCTGGACGGGAAGAGAAAGGCAGGACTTAGAGATCACCTCTGACCGGAGCGCCGTCCATAATCTCGTACTTGGCTATGGTGTCATTCTCGTTGTAGACGCTGGGTCCTGTGCCGGTGGTCTCTCGTCTGATGATGTCGATCTCCATATGTCTGATCTTAATCCTAACCAGGAGGAAGTAAATCTTCCCAACGATCACATCTTTTAGGTGATACCTGCAAGCAGAAAATAGCGTTAGCTTTCAGTGAGCATGCCACTCTTAACTGGAAGGTGTAGTCATTTTGTGTATTTTAATAACTTTCTAAAAAAATAAACTCCTACTTGGATTTGTTGTACTCAAATTCTATGTGCAGACAGTCCTCGATCCCCACTTCCATCTTGATGGAGGAGTTGATGTCAGGG
Source organism: Poecilia mexicana (assembly GCF_051168715.1). NCBI lineage: Eukaryota > Metazoa > Chordata > Actinopteri > Cyprinodontiformes > Poeciliidae > Poecilia > Poecilia mexicana. The sequence continues at coordinate 19,726,577 of NW_028263383.1, forward strand.
TATGTGCTCAGGGTGTGAACCACGATGTCCAGCTCCTTGGTGATGTCGCTGAGCCTCCGGCCTATCGTTACCTTGAGGAAGTAACTGGAAGCAAACACAGTCCTTAGAGCATGTTGGAAAAAACCCAATGATTTGGAGACAATCAACTGACAGTGCAGTCTAATAAACAGGCAACTTGTTAGTAGAACGGTTTGTGCATGTCAGGCTGAATGAACTCTTCAAAGTGCAAAGAGCTGATGTGACATGAAAACCACAGGCCACATAGACAATGGAGGGGAAGGAGAAATATTTAAAGTGGTGATGTTTCTCAGATTCTTTAAAGAGTACAGCTGGATTATTCGGGTTCTAAGCACAGGTTGAGAAAATGATCACAGTCCCAAAAAGCTTTGACACACAAAACCATCAACAGAAAGATGGATGGTTTTGTCACCACCGTCAACCAATATCTGTGAGGTGAACACGGGTTTCACTGGATTATTCAAACAAGCAGTTTGAGGATAACATCTTCCAATAATTCCTACTGTTACCACGAACAACTAGTTCAGTAGATGGGCAACAAAACGGAGGTCATACGAGGACATAACTTACCGTAACTTGACGTTCTGACCAGTGTATGACTCGTACGGTTTTTCCACGTGTGCGAACTCAAAGTCAAACGTCTGAGACTGCGTCAGCTCTCCCGGCCGAGCCAAGTCTTTCACTAGAGACACAAACTCATGGTGGTTCCCTCTGTCGTAGTACAGTTCTGAAAAAACATATTTATATGAGAAGACATAGGGTATCATTGATGTTTCTTTGTTTGAGTTTAAAAATAAACTGACCTCGGTCTGTGTAATAAATGCAGTTTCACTGTTAGCTTAGGACTTTATTTACTTCTATGGAAACTTAAGGCACATACTAGCACGGTGAAACCTCTCACGTAAAACAGGCTGGCTATGTGTAAAAATGTGATATCTACATAACCAATGCATGGTTTGCTAACATAACATTGGCTGTTCTGGTAATACAGTTGTTGCCAGTGCATATCAGACCAACAATGCTGCTCAGAACAGGATCAACCTGGACGTGCCCATAACTGTGGTGTTTTAAATGAGTTGTTCTCTGAGCTTGCCACAGAACTTTTTAATTACTGTGTAATGTGCTGGTTTGTTATATTACCAGGCGAACAACTTTCAACAGTTTCTCCTGACTTCCTCATCCATCCTTCCCTGTAAAGTGTCCCTAATGTTAAGCAATAAACCCGAATTTTGTTAAGCGTAAAGTTAATCCTCCCACAAGGCAACTTTTGACTTTTCTGCATGCATGTAGGTGTTTTTTCTTCATATCTTTCAAATTCGGACAAACAAAACAAAAAACGAGAAGCAGTAAAATAATATTTCCTTTAATCTGCTTACTGCTTCCTAGTTCACATAAAACTGCTCAAGTGTCTGTAAGTGAAGAAAGCTGCCATCTCTAATAGTGTAGTATAAATCAACCCACACTTGCTTCTAGTTTGGACAGAATTTTCCAAGCCTGTTGTGTGAAAAAGTGTCTAAATCAATAAATTCCTTAGTCGTGTTGATTAGGATAAACCTCAGCTTGCCATCTTTGATTCGAATCTGAGGCTCTACTATGAAATTAACTATTAAATGAAAGCTGCATACTTTGCTACTCCAACATATGGCACACGAACAATGTTTCCAACAACAGAGGGACGCCTGCAGAGGTCGCAGATAAAGCTCGTCGACGGCTGATAACGTCAGCTGATGACAGTTAGTTGTCACATCACGAGACACAATACTTTTTAACTGCCACTTTCATGATTAACTTGTTGAGCGCTGACAGGAAGTGAAAACAGTTATCCATTATCGCTGTACGTGGAATGCATTCATTAACTGCATTGTGAGTTTAGATAGTTTGAAAGCCTTTTTGTGTCACGCAATACTTTGGTGACTTCTGTCTATGGACACTGAAATGCAGGCCTACTAGCTGCTCACCTATCTGGCCGACAAACTCAACTTTGATGCCATTGTGCTCCAGCCTCTTCCCCGGGTACTTAAGCGTGACGTTAACTTTTCCCGACACCGTCTCCCCGTCGTAGAATAGGAAATATTTGTCCTTCTTTCCGTCTTCACTGTTGTGTTCTGCTTTCTTCCTCGTCTCGGCGTCATTCAGAACTATATCGATGTCCGCAGTCTGACCGAACCCGAAGAAGTTCATTGCGGCTCGTTGGCTACCTCAGTTTTTGAACGCGGCTCGTGCAGATGGACGTGCTGCTTCCTGTCAAGAACAGCACACGACAGTCGGATCTCGTTTTGCTGTGAGGTGTCGAGCGCGAGCCGCTTCCCAGATTATTGAACATGAACATTCCTAGTTACTACCGATTGAGTACGCATGCGTAGAAAGTCATGTGAAGGAAAGCTGTAAATTAAACTCTTTCTGCTGGTGTTTATTCAACATGTTTTTGGACTTTGGTTTCATTCTCTTTCTTAAACTAATGAAATTTATTACGTATATTCCAGTACAAGAGTTAAAATAAGTACAGTTTGTAGTAAAACTATAGTATCCGCTGCTTGTTTCCGCTCTGAGTCAACTATGGTCGGTGCGCGGCTCTACCACAGACATAATATAAGGATAGACGCCTCATGGACCGCTCTCGCCTATTGTAGCTGATGAGATTTAGGGCGGCCATCTTGGAGCGGTCGACCGCTCCACTCAGCCTTATGTGTTTGGCAGGCACAATGACATATTAGTGCATTTAATCGAACATAACATACATTTTCTTGTTACTGAAAACCTTATTCAAACAGCTATCAAAGCTACATTTATAAACAATTGTATTATTTAATTGTATTGATACATAGTTCATAATATTTAAATATTCTTAGTGAGGAAAACAATAGAATAGGAATAGAATATTCTAATATTGATGTAATGCTGATGTATGATGAGCATTTTACAAAGCACAGAACCGTTCATAATGTATTTAGTAAATTATTTAGTAATATCAGTACAAATTTATATGAATATACAAACACAAATAATGATTAATAATGACACAAATAAATAATTATTAATACTGAATAATATATTAAATACATGTTTATGTATATAAATATACATATAAGCAGGCATAGCCTAATATATTATTGAATTGATCGGCTGTTTTCCAACCGACGAGTTCTAGCTTCAGAGTGATTCAGCAGCTGAGATTGAGTCCAAAATCTGATGGGAGATTCATCCGTGCTGCAGTGAATTCGTCTCTCTTTAAAGATAGTTCTCACTTCTTCCTCACATCGTGTCTTTAGGAAACCTTCAAAACAAAAACGGAAGATTTGGGATGTATCTTACTTTTGACAAAGTGAAAGAATTACAAATAGCAGTCTTTAACACTTTGTAAACTTTGCTTGTGAATGTTATAACAATATAAGTTTTATAATATATGTTACATTGTTTCATTTCTAAGGTAGGCACTTATGTCAGATCATCTAATTCAATGTTAGAGAATATTTTTTTTTTTTATTTAAGATTTATGGAATCTCGGTTAGCCGTAGTAACGGGGGTTGAACCCCGGTATTACACCAAGCCAGTGGTTCTTAACCTGGGTTCGATCGAACCCCAGGGGTTCGGCGGAGCCTCTGCCGCAGAGATAAAGACACACTTGTCTTTATCTCTGCGGCCGTCGTGATGACGCCCCGCTTTGCCATCACTTGAGGCAGAGGATCACGTTACATTGCTTAGCCAATCAGAGCTGCGGAGGAGCACTGATTGAAGGAGCTCCACTCTCAGCATGGATCAGCAAGACTCACCGTTTTTACCATAGACATAATTTAAGTAATATAATCTTATATTATGTCTATGGTTTTTACCAAATTCTATAGTCTAAATCTGCTCCTTAGTCGCATCTTTTTGGGGTTGCTACTGCCTCTAGTGGCGTGGGGGTGGTAACGCAGCTAAAATAATTACATTACTAAATCAGAACACCGCAAAGTATTTTGTGTGTCGGCGTGGGATGCGGGGGGGATAAGAAGGGTTCGGTGAAGGCGCATATGAAACTGGGGGGTTCGGTACCTCAAAAAAGGTTAAGAACCACTGCACCAAGCACTGTAGCTAATGGGCTCTTTGCACCTCAGCTTCCGCGTTCGGGGTAATTGTTTCCGATCCAATACAAATATCATTTACATTAGGTGCTTGCAGGGCTTGGCCAAGGTTTGTACATCGATCCGAAGCCCCAACAAGTAAGCTGGAGAGAGGTTTTAAGATGTTCGCCTCGTTATACATTCACTGACACAAAGGTGAGTTTTACTTAAACTTTGTGGCTAGCATTGACGTTAGCTTATGCTAGTAGGCAATATTCTCGGACATTGTTCTTGTAAAAATGTGCTATTTAAGTATCTAAACATTCTAACGGACAATGTATCTTATTTTCAAGTATATTATGTGTGTTTATTGTCGTTAGTGTCAGAGACTAACGGGTAGCTTCCGAAGCCTGACGGAGCTCAACAAGCCTCATAGCTTAATAGTAGCGCAGCTCTGGTGTCAGAGATCTGGTTCAGCTGTTCAGGTTCAAAGTTGCTGCTTTTAGAAAAATTTGACCGTGTTGCTTTATGTCTCCGTGTTATTTCGTTTTATTATCTTTGCATGTTTCTTGTGAAGAGCTCAGCTAGGACAGTTTTTACAGCAGTATGTACAGGCGAATCAGTTGTTCGGCTGTCTGGCTCTGGTCTGCTCTCTCGTTCCCATAAACTCGCTCTTTCAGGCTGAATACAGAAGTGATTCCATGGAAATAACCCAGGGAGGCTCCTTTATTTACCATCCGTGTCCCCGGTAGTTTTAGGCTGATCCGGAGTGAAGTGAAGACTGCAAACTTTGCTGTGCGGCGTTAGCTTCAACTGGTAGTGACAGATATTTACAAGCCACCATCTTCTTAATTCAGGATCGCTTGGAAATTAATGAAAACTTAAAAGCCCATTATATTAGGAAGACAACAATGTTAATAGTATTGCTTTTTTGCATCTGAAATACAACTTAGTCTTTTCTACCAGTCATGGTAACTCAAAGCGGAAAAAAGTGAGCCGCATTAGCTCCTGGAGATGTGACGTCAACGCCGTAGGTGCAAAGAGCCCATATTAGCTGGTGTCTCACCGGTGGACATAAATACAGTAAAGTAATATTCTAATCACAATATATACACAATAATATGTCCATCATACTTGTGAAACGTTGTCTGTCGAGCCCTCACATCGATCCGAACAATAATATTCCGCAGTGCTGAGGCATCTTCTGCTGTTTTGCTTGAGCAAAGTAGGAGGGACGACCGCTCCAAGATGGCCGCCATATTTCCTGCGCCGGTGTTCTGTCAGTGCTACCCTTAAATCCGTCCTACCTTGTGGTAGTGCGCATGCGCACATCGATGCTACGTCACATAATGCTTACTCAGCAGATTTCTTATAAATATATTTATAAGACGTATACGTCCTATCTGTGAAAGTTTCGATTCATGTGTTTTATTTCATCGCAAATTACGGTAAGCTTTATTTAATTTATTTCATACTTGACTTTCATTAAGCTGCTGTATTACCTCATGTTTTTAGTTTACATGACAGACAGCTTGTAAATATATTTATAAGCTTTAGTTTGCCGTCTGCAATGTCGTTAAACAAGTTATTGTTTGGCGGTTAATCAGGACAAAATACGTTGTCTTGTGGGCATTTTTGTGCCTATACTTTTAAATATTTTTGTTTAATAACACTCTTTATTACTAAACTTTGCTAAATAGATGTTGGCAGCGATTACTATGTGAGATTGAAGCTGTGTAATAACGGTGTAATATTAGTGTGCATTAATCATATCCTATCATTTCAGGTGCACAGTGGACACATTGCGGCTGCGCTGCATTTAATAAAGTCTGTCATACAACGTACTAATGCGCAAAAAAGAGTTGCGGTGATCTGTATTTGTCTGTGTTTAATTTAATTCCAATAAAAACTCAGCAGATTTCTTATAAATACGTCCTACCTGTATAAGTTTCACTTTGTGTGTTTCATTTCTCCGAAGTTTACGGTAAATCTTATTTAATTAGGCTGCTATGTACTGAAGACTGAAGTGGAGGTAGGCTTAGCATAGCACTGGAACAATTTATACACGATGACGATCTTTCTAATGGTGCTCACATTTGGATTTTGACAGGCCATTCAGCAGTGACCCACAGCGCTCCTAGCCGATGTGACTGTGGGCTTATCGTAAAGAAGTGAGAGAACAAGAGAGAGAAATGGCTGAAATCCCCTTCGTTTTTATTCCTGACTCATACTCTTCTAAACCGCGGCTGTCGCGCTTTGGCTCAGAGCAGGCAGGGATACGCCGAAGGGTTGAAAGAGGGAGGCCTAAGGTGTACCAGCAAATGAGGTGCTGGAGCTGGAGGGGCAGCGAGGAGGGAAGCATTTATATGTGATGGATGAGAGGTGGAGAGGGATGCAAACTGTCAGATGTTCCCTTTATCTCTGTCTCGTGTGTTTATCATAGTCAGAATGAGGAAAGGTCGGTAGGTGGGAGGGCCTAGGACTGAACGGAAGGAGACGATAGAGGACGGTGGCGGGGGGTTGGTGAGGGGAGAAAGAGAAGACGTTATCACACATATCTGGCAGAATAATACAAAACAATACCTCTGCTTATCTCTAATGGGGCCATGAGAAACATTATGGAAATGAGGCTTAAGGAAGCCTTGACTACAGCCGCTACAAAGGGTCACTGATCTCTCCTCTTCGTCCGCTTTGTATTACTCTGAGTGCGGGAAGCTTCCAGAAAGTTTGCGGACTTGCACATTTAAAGGTGAGTTATTCGTCTTCAGTATATTTATGCTTTTACTACTCGCTTATATGGTTACAGGTTAATTTTTCTTTAAAAAGATGACGCATAAAAGTCTTTGCAGGCCAATATGCTAATGTTAGCATGGGCTCCTGGGTCCAACATTAGCTAAAACTGCCACGCCTTTTACTTGAGAGCCTTTAATGTTTTTGTCCATTGTTGTGGAAAAAAAACTCTTACCAAGCACTGTTCAGGTAAAATAACTCAATCAGGTTTATTTATGAATTGTGCACAATACAGAGAGCTCGTAGAACAATCAATCATGAAGCAATTCTGGATAGAAAGCTCTGCCAGACAGAGACAATACGAGTCTTTAACACACATTAAAGTTAATTTTAAATTGACTTGTCTAGAAGAATTAATTTCTAACCTCTTAAACAATCTTAGGAGTCAAACAACTAAGAATGATCATAATTAAGCTACCCAATTTCATGTGTTTTCTAGGAAAGTCCGCAAAAAGAAAAAAATTACATTAGTGCAGTGAAGGTACAGTTAAGTGTCCGTTCAAAACCCAACAAGAAAGCGCAGATTTTCCATCTGGACAGTAGGTAAAGTGAAGAAGCAGGAACACGGATCGTCTGTCTGCTCAGGAGGATTTGTTACCTCCTGTCAGAAAAGTGTAAATCTTCACTCTGCGCTTCAGTCACTCGCCAGTGGACCAGCAATAGTTTTTTGAGTCGAGAGCCTTTCAGAAACATCTAACTAGCTGTTGCTCTGGACATTGTCCTCTTTGGTGTCAAAAGTTGAAGTACTTGATACTTGGTAGAGTGAAGTTTTGCTGCTCACTCTGTTGCTGTTTCAGATTTAAAGTTGTGATCCAGATGGACATTACCGACAGGTTGTCCTTCACAGTGGATGATGTGGATTCAGGTTGTTCCTTCCTTCTCGCCCCTCTCCCCCACTCGGTCTCGGCGTTGCTGCAGCCAAATCCTCCCCCGTCTCTCTCCTCCGGCTTCCTGTCAGTCCAACTGGTTTTGGTGTTGGATCTTTGGGTTGTCCAGATCGTCCCTCAGGAAATGTCCATGTTGTCCACAGATGAAACAAGCGTCAACAGTTCAGAGTCGTCTTCTCTCACAGCTCCGAAGCATGTTTAGCTTTTCTATATTGATACTGGACAGCAGACCAGCCGAGGTTGATAAAGCTCAGTCTCACACAGTTTTCAGTCCAAATGCCCCACAGGAGACCAACAGTTGTCCCCTGCAGGTGATGGAGGTCTTTTTTGTCTTCTTGATCCTCCAGATCTTCTCAATCATTTTCATCGGCTGGTTTTGTAGGAAGACATCATCTGGTCCATGGGAGGACAGATGGGAGGAGCTGAGGTCAGATGCGCCCCGCGAGGCTCAGACAGAGGGAAACAGAAAAAGCAAATAGAAATCGATTAGGGTTTGTTTTGTCATTTTCCTTGTTTTCTATACATATACATTTATATTTATGAGTCTTATTTTAACCTTTTACGTGATCATATAGTTTTAGTCATTTTTTAGCCATCCAGTATTATGGCTCCTGTTTGTGGAACAGTTTGTCAGAGAAACCTGAGGGCTAATTGTTCGTACAGCTCTGAGTGTGAGGATCTGTGTTTTTCTGTGTATTTAGTTTTGAGGTTTTTCTGAGTCTCTGTGCCGTCTTGACTGTTCCTAGGTGTGTCTAGTCTCCCTAATTACTCTCTGTGGTGTATTTAAGCCCACCTGTAGTCCCTGTTCTTTGTCAGATACTTGTCGTATGTCATTTGTTGTTGACCTTTAGTCAGTCTACTCAGTTGGACTGTTAAGTCCTAAGAGTCTGAACAATTAGTCGTCGTCAGTGGAACTGTTTCTCCTGAGTCGACGTTAGCTCTAGTTCCAGCTGCTCTGTTGCTACCGGTATGAGCTTAGCCTCAGTTTCTGACGTTTTGCCAGTTCCTGGACTGTTGTGAGCTTCTCATCATTAAATATTCATCATCATCATTCATCTACACCCTGGACTTCGTCTGCGTTTTCTCTCACCACCTCAACTTCATGATACTTAGAGCTGCTTTTAGTATGAAAGAGTCCCTTATAAATAAAATTAATTAATTGATTGATCCTTTTAAGAAAATCTTTTTAAATTTATTTATTCAAGCACATGAAAGAAAAATTAAACATAGTAAGGCCTGTAACTTATCAACAAAAGATTTATGTTCAGCATTTAATTCCAAACAATTCACCCTGAGGAGGAGATTGCATGCTGGAACCACTTAGACCCATTCTTCTTGATTTGGGTGCGATTTCCTCTTTAGACTGCAAACGTCTTCACAGAATCCAACAAATCAGCTTTGTGGTCGCTCTGCCTCTTAATCCTCTAAGAGGGGCCTTTATTTCCAATAAAGGTCTTTAGGATTCCAAAGAGGTTTGGTTCCCTCAATTTAGAAAACTCAAGGAATCACCTGCCTTATTTACCTTCCTTGTGACTCGTGTTTAGTCAGAGTGCTGGATTTGGGGTGGAACCCTCCATGCATGATTAGTAGTTTCCAAGTGTCTTTACATCCGTGGTCTTTATCTCCTCCTTTGGCCAGCTAGTTATTCCTGCAGGGTCTCTGATTACTGGTAAGGTGTAGCTGTTTATTGCATGGATCTTGTTCTTGCCATTGAGCTGGCTTCTCAGGACTTGCCTTATTCGTTGGAGGCATTTGGCTGTGGCTCCTTTCCTTGTAACCTCACCAAGGTTGCCATTTGCTTGTGGTATTCCCAGGTACTTGTAACTGTCCTCAATGTCTGCTGTTGTTCCTTCTGGGTGTGAGACCCCTTCTGTGTGGATGACCTTCCCTCTCTTTGTGACCATCTGCCACACTTCTCTAGTCCGAATGACATCCCAATGTCAGTGCTGTAGGTCCTGGTGGTGTGGATCAGTGAGTCGATGTCTCGCTTGCTCTTGGCGTACAGCTTGATGCCATCCATGTAGAGGAGGAGACTTTTGGTGACTGCATTCTTGAGTTGGTATCCGTAGCTTATTGAAGTTTGGAGCCATCCCGTCCCTCCAAACAGTGATGGTGCTCAGAGGGGCTTTCCCCCCCCGTTGCTCCTTCCCGCCTGCCTCACCCGGAGAGCCAGGCCGCTGCTGCTGGGACCTCTGTCTGTGGAGCGCCGGCTCCTTCGTCCAAAGAGGCGCAGGCGATTCTTCTTTGTGGCTGTGTCCTTGGCGTGCCACCTTTTTTTTTTTTTTTTTTTTTTTGCCACCATTCGGATCACAGCCATGGGGGGGCATCTGCCTGCGCCTGCTTACCAGCAAGTTTCTAGATGTCCATATGGTGGCTAGGGTGAGCCACATCTCCCCGAGGTCTTTTTTTGCTATTTTCCGGTGGCTCACCATGTGCAGCACTAGCTGCGTGTCGAGGACCTCCTTTGCTGGCAAGTATGGGAATTGCAAGGAGCCGGCCTTTGTCCACAGGTCCACAGCAGCGCTGCACTCCCACAGAAGGTGCCTAACCGACTTTGGGTCGGGGGCAGATGTCGCGGGAGTGCATGACGGCTCTGACCGGGAGGATCCCATGAGCCACCATCCTGGAGTCTGTTTGGAAGGACGGGATGGCTCTTGATGATTTGACTGAGGGGGTTCAGATCTATGCAGAACAGCAGTGGGGACAGAGAGTCTCCTGGAAAGAATTATGATTCTTTCCAGAGTTTTTGTTCTCTGCCCCATTTGATTGACACTTGTGCAAGTGGTTTGCAGTTGCAGTTTTTTTTTTTTTTATATTTACTGCAAACTGCAAACCACTTGCACAAGTGTCCACTGCTGTTCTGCATCTGAACCCCCTCAGCCAAATCACCAACAAGACTGGCTACGGATACCGACTCAAGAATGGGGCTACCATTCATGTTACCCTAACCCTCCTCTACATGGATGGCATCAAGCTGCACGCCAAGAGCGAGCGAGACATCGACTCACTAATACACACTGCCAGGATCTACAGCACTGACATTGGGATGTCATTCGGAGTAGAGAAGTGTGGTCGGATGGTTACAAAGAGAGGGAAGGTCGTCCGCAAAGAAGGGGTCTCACTCCCAGACGGAACAACAGCAGACATTGAGGACAGTTACAAGTACCTGGGAATACCACAAGCAAATGGCAACCTTGGTGAGGTCACAAGGAAAGGAGCCACAGCCAAATACCTCCAACGAATAAGGCAAGTCCTGAGAAGCCAGCTCAATGGCACGAACAAGATCCGTGCAATAAACAGCTACACCTTACCAGTAATCAGATACCCTGCAGGAATACAGTATGGATAAGAGGAAATTTGCAATTGGTGTATTTTCTGGATCTCAAAAAAGCCTTCGATACCATCAATCATGACATCTTACTAAAAAAACTGGAAAGGTATGGAATTAGAGGGGTGGCATTAAACTGGCTTAGAAGCTACATTGGACAGTTGTGAACTAACAGTTTGCAGTGATTGTCCAAAGACAAACAACTGTCAAAGAGAACACCCAGATTTCGGAGACTATTTTCTTCTGAAGGGTTTAAAAACTTAAGATGCTTCCTGATTTCAGCAATTTTATCATCAGGAGCAACAGTAAGCGTCTCCGTCTTGCTTGCATTTAACTGCAGGTGGTTGTCATTCAGCCATATTTTGATGTCTGACAGGCAGTTACTGAGTTCAGTCAATTTATAAAATTCAGAGGATGGAAATGAACAGTATATTTGAATATCGCCAGCATGCACATGGTAAGAGACATTACTGTGGCGATTTAAAATAAAACCTATTGGGCGTATGTACAGTAAAAAGAGGAGAGGGCCCAAAACTGAACCTTGGGGAACCCAAGCTGAGCAACAAGGTCCCAGAATACTGAAATATTAAAACTGTACAATTCATGTTGAAGGTCAGAAATCAGGAACTTCCACCCAATATTCAGAAAAAGTTTTGTAACAGAGAGGGTGGTTATAATTTAAGAGGTGAAGGATATTTTAAAACACAGTGTATTAGAACAACCATGCAGAGTTTTTGTTTATCGGTGTGTGGAGTAGATGTATAGAATGGATTGAATGATGAGTTCAAAAAGTAGAAATATAAACCAGCTTAAAAAACTGATTAAAAAGGAGCTTATTGCAAAATATGTCCTATAAGGTGACTGTTTTAAAGTCTGTAAATACTATTGATGATATAAATAATGTTTAAATAATGGCACATCTTAAATGTCATGTAAAATGGAAACAAGTTGTCTTGTTTTCATGTTTTGACAGTTAATTGATTATAAATTGATAAGTATGAAAGGGGCAGGACATTGTAAGATATATCTTCTGCCTGCACCTTTTCGAACAGAAAATATAAAATTTGCATGTCACTTGGGCATAATAATTTGTTTTACGTTTTATTTCTTTAGTTTGTTTCATTCTATTTTATTTTTTTTCTTTCTTGATTGTCTTTTCTGTCTCTTAGAAATAAAAATAAATAAATAATTAACTGGCCAAAGGAGGAGATAAAGACCACGGATGTTAAGACTCAGAAGCTACTAACCATGCATGGAAGGTTCCACCCCAAATCCAGGACCCTGAGACTAAACACGAGCCGCAAGAAAGGAGGCAGAGGACTAGTGAGTGTGAGAGCCACTGTCCAGGATGAAACATCCAAGATCCATAAATACACCAAAGACAAAGCCTCAACGGACGATGTGCTCAGCGAATGTCTCAGACAATGGGGAACAGAGGACGAGGTGCTGGAGGAACCATCATGGGAAGACAAGCCCCTACATGGGATGTACCACCGACAAATAACTGAAGTGGCTGATATCAGGAAATCCTACTAATGGCTGAAAAAAGCTGGACTCAAGGACAGCACAGAGGCCCTCATCCTGGCTGCACAGGAACAGGCCCTAAACACCAGAGCAATAGAGGCTCAGATCTACCACGCCAGACAAGACCCAAGGTGTAGGTTGTGCAAGGAGGCCACCGCACACCACACAGTGTGACAGCTGCTGAGTTCAAATAGGCTAATCTCAAAGCTACTTAACGAGGCCAGAGGCAACTGTTCACAAGTAAAACAACTTTTAAAAACAGTCGCTATACCTCCACCAGACCCCGACAACCTTGGAGCATTAAAATAGCCGCAGTTCATTAAAAATGCTGGAGTCACCCAAACCACTTGTTCATGATTCTGTTATAAATAAAACATCCAATCAATGAGAGTAAAAGAAATCCCTAATGACGAAAGTTTTATTTGTCAGCGACCTGGCATTTACCAAACCGATCCTGGCAGAAATCGGCGGGTCTACACAATCAGCTGACGTCCGGTGCTCCTGGCAAAGAGGGCGCATGTTGCTAGGATTCACCCTGCGTCTACAGGGCCGAGGAGCGCAGGGACCTGTGGTAGTGCCTGTGGTCATCGGGGCCCTCGGGGCCCTCGGGGCAGTCACCCCCAAACTGGAGCAGTGGCTAAAACACATCCCAGGAACAACATCAGACATCTCAGTATGGAAATGTGCAGTTCTAGGCACAGCCAAGATACTGGAGGAACCCTCAAGCTCCCAGGCTTCTGGAAGAGGACCCGAGCTCAGAGGATGAAAGAGACCACCTGCAGAAGGATGAGAAGGGAATTTATATAAATATGAATTTAAAAAAAAATATATATATATATATATATATATATATATATATATATATATATATATATATATATATATATATATATATATATATATATATATATATATATATATATATATATACATTGCTCAAAAAATAAAGGGAACATTTCACTTTAATTTTGTGTGTGGCTCCAAATCCAGGCCTCCATTGGTTAATAAATTTGATTTCCATTGATGATTTTTGTGTGATTTTGTTGTCAGCACATTCAACTTTGTACAGAACAAAGTATTCAATTAGAATATTTCATTCATTCAGATCTGGGATGTGTTATTTGAGTGTTCCCTTTATTTTTTTGAGGAGTCACCTTGCAGTAAACTACATTATTTTTTTATTATGTGCACAATTCCCAAATACAATATCGCCCCAACACTGAAACTGTGAGTTTCTGTAACAGTATATGTTGAGTAACTGAGGGAAATACACATACAATATTTAGGGCTCTCTAATAAGCACCATGATGTGCAGAAGTGCTCGCATCCCATAACTATTTCTAGCATTTGCAGTGTTGCAGCCACAAATTCCAAGATATTTTACAACAAAGATGATTACTACAGATCAACACAAAGTGCTGCATAAACTGTAAAGTGTAAGGAAAATTTCAAACTTTCTACCTTTCTGATAACATTTTAAAACTTAGAAATCTGACTCGTTATCAAATTTCTGGGCCTCGTCAGAGAACTTGGGAACAGGAAATTTAACAAGGCAAATGATATCAGATCTGAACCTGTCCGAACAATATCAGATGACACATAGGGTGCTCTCAGAAAGGAACATTTTAGGGCTGCTTTTAAAGTGGGTGTTTCTGCTTTTTAACAGAATTCCTTTAACTCAAAAGAGTTAAAGCCAGTTCTTAAGAGTTTAAGATAAATGGTGTTTTTTCCCCTCATTTCTGCCTTTGCAATGATTCTGCTTAAACATCTCTTTCTGTAAATATTTCTGTCTTTGTTCTGTAGCCTATACTTGGTATCACAAAACATTAGGGAATATCAAGATCTAACAATGGTAATATTAGCCTAAATGCAGCCAGGGGCATGTGGGCTATAACTAGCATGTTATCTTACATTGACCTACTCCATTCAGTGTGCTAAACATGGTAAATAAATAAAAATAAACAAAATAGCTAAAAAGCTTATTTTAGGAAAAAGGCTACTGTTAATGTGGGCAGTAGTTACATTAGAAATGTTTGTGATAATGTTTGTGCACTGCTTTCTGATTCTTACTTTTGCAAAAGTAAAAAACTTAAGTTCATTTCGTGGCACTTGGTTACCAGTAAACACACTCGTCTCTTAGCAACAGATTAACAACAAATATTGTTATTGTTCAAAAAACATATTTCTTCTGCTCTTTTGAAATACCACTTATTTTATACTTGTTAAGAATTGTGTAGTTGGTTAATTTTGCAGAAAAGTAAATTGTTTTGTCACTAGTGGTAGATTTATTATAAAACACAAATTCAACACAAAAGTAAAAATGTCGATTTATACTTCGTAGCAGTTCGTTACCAGAAAAAACCTGTTTATCTCTTAACACCAAATTAGTAATAAGTAGTATTGTTTATAAAACATAAGCTCTTTCAAAATAACGCTTAACAGCTTAGAT
This sequence comes from Poecilia mexicana, assembly GCF_051168715.1. Classification (NCBI taxonomy): domain Eukaryota; kingdom Metazoa; phylum Chordata; class Actinopteri; order Cyprinodontiformes; family Poeciliidae; genus Poecilia; species Poecilia mexicana. The sequence goes on from NW_028263383.1 coordinate 19,741,613, forward strand.
ACAAGACATATGCCGTTGGCAAATTTAGCAAAAGTGAAAATCAGATGTTTACTTTGTGGAACTTTGTGGAACCTGGTTACCAGAAAACGCGATCATCTCTTAACAGATTAGCAACACAAATTCTTAATGTTAAAAAAATGTAATATTTCTTCTGCTCTTTTGAAATACCACTTATTTTTATACTAACAAGAATTGTGTAGTTGGTGAATTTTGCAGAAAAGTTTATTTTTTTTTGTAATTATTGGTAAATATATTAAACAGACATTCAACATAAAAGTAAAAATCTCGATTTATACTTCGTGGCAGTTTGCTACCAGAAATAAAACCTGCTTATCTCTTAAAACCAAATTAATAACAAGTTATATAGTTTATAAAACGTAAGCTCTTTCGAATTAACGCTTACCTGATTAGATACAAGACATTTACCGTTGGCAAATTTCGCAAAAGTAAAAATCTGATGTTCACTTCGTGGCACTTGGTTACCAGTAAACACACTCATCTCCTAGCAACAGACTAGCAACAAAAATTGTTATTGTTCAAAAAACATATTTCTTCTGCTCTTTTGAAATACACTTATTTTATAATTGTTAACAATTGTGTAGTTTGTTAATTTTGCAGAAAAGTTAGTTCTTTTTGTCATTAGTGGTAGATTTATTATAAAACACATTCAACGCAAAAGTAAAAATCTCGATTTATATTTCGCGGCAGTTCGTTACCAGAACCCTCCCCCCCTTATCTCTTAGCACCAAATTATTAATAAGTAATATTGCTTGTAAAACATAAACTCTTTCAAAAATAATACTTATCAGCTTAGATACAAGAAATTTGCCGTTGGTACATTTTGCAAACGTGAAAATCAGATGTTTACTTTGTGGAACTTGGTTACCAGAAAACGCGATCATCTCTTAGCAACAGATTAACAGATTAGCAACAAAAATTCTTAATGTTCAAAAAATGTAATATTTCTTCTGCTCTTTTGAAATACCACTTATTTTTATACTAACAAGAATTGTGTAGTTGGTGAATTTTGCAGAAAAGTTGTTTTTTTTTTGTAATTATTGGTAAATATATTAAACAGACATTCAACATAAAAGTAAAAATCTCGATTTATACTTCGTGGGAGTTCGTTACCAGAAAAAACCCAGCTTATCTCTTAACACCAAATTAATAACAAGTTATATAGTTTATAAAACGTAAGCTCTTTCGAAATAACGCTTACCTCATTAGATACAAGACATTTACCGTTGGCAAATTTCGCAAAAGTAAAAATCTTATGTTCACTTCGTGGCACTTGGTTACCAGTAAACACACTCATCTCCTAGCAACAGACTAGCAACAAAAATTGTTATTGTTCAAAAGACATATTTCTTCTGCTCTTTTGAAATACCACGTATTTTATACTTGTTAACAATTGTGTAGTTGGTTAATTTTGCAGAAAAGTAAATTGTTTTGTCATTAGTAGATTTATTATAAAACACAAATTCAACACAAAAGTAAAAATGTCGATTTATACTTCGTAGCAGTTCGTTACCAGAAAAAACCTGTTTATCTCTTAACACCAAATTAGTAATAAGTAGTATTGTTTATAAAACGTAAGCTCTTTCGAATTAACGCTTACCTGATTAGATACAAGACATTTACCGTTGGCTAATTTCGCAAAAGTAAAAATCTGATGTTCACTTCGTGGCACTTGGTTACCAGTAAACACACTCATCTCCTAGCAACAGACTAGCAACAAAAATTGTTATTGTTCAAAAAACATATTTCTTCTGCTCTTTTGAAATACACTTATTTTATAATTGTTAACAATTGTGTAGTTTGTTAATTTTGCAGAAAAGTTAGTTCTTTTTGTCATTAGTGGTAGATTTATTATAAAACACATTCAACGCAAAAGTAAAAATCTCGATTTATACTTCGCGGCAGTTCGTTACCAGAACCCTCCCCCCCTTATCTCTTAGCACCAAATTATTAATAAGTAATATTGTTTGTAAAACATAAGCTCTTTCAAAAATAATACTTATCAGCTTAGATACAAGAAATTTACCGTTGGTACATTTTGCAAAAGTGAAAATCAGATGTTTACTTTGTGGAACTTGGTTACCAGAAAACGCGATCATCTCTTAGCAACAGATTAACAGATTAGCAACAAAAATTCTTAATGTTCAAAAAATGTAATATTTCTTCTGCTCTTTTGAAATACCACTTATTTTATACTAACAAGAATTGTGTAGTTGGTGAATTTTGCAGAAAAGTTAATTTTTCTTTTTTTTTGTAATTAGTGGTAAATATATTAAACACACATTCAACACAAAAGTAAAAATCTCGATTTATACTTCGTGACAGTTTGTTGCCAGAAATAAACCCGCTTATCTCTTAAAACCAAATTAATAACAAGTTATATAGTTTATAAAACATAAGCTCTTTCGAAATAACGCTTACCTGATTACAAGACATTTATCGTTGGCAAATTTCGCAAAAGTAAAAATCTGATGTTCACTTCGTGGCACTTGGTTACCAGTAAACACACTCATCTCCTAGCAACAGACTAGCAACAAAAATTGTTATTGTTCAAAAACATAAAATTTGTTCTGCTCTTTTGAAACGGAGTGGAGCTCCATGGAGCGGCAAAGTGAGAAGGATGGAAAGAAGAGAGCAAGGAAAAGCCAATAACTGGACGCATATTTTGTTGGTCATCTTGGAGATGAAGCGGAGTTTTTTGTTGGCAGCGATTCAGACCCGCCAAAACTGCCAGCCCCGCCATGAGCCAGGATAGTTACAGGTCTAATGTTATTCACAATGTGTGAGTTAACTGTAGACTGACTGTAAATTGTATCAGCCCAGCCGCCTCTGGAAGGCTGAGTTATAGTCGCGGTTTTAACAGTTCGGGTTCAGCGCGGTTTTGAGCCAAGACATTTATGTATGGCGTTTATAGTTAAGGTTTACATTGGAGCCGCCTGGGAGAGCGGCGCGCGTGATCCGCACCGAGTTGCTAAGATCCAGAAGTGCACGAGGCGCTGCGACACGCTGCGCATGCGGCGGGGTCGGCGCTTGCCGCTGCGTGTCCGCTTCAACGCGCACAACGAACCGAGCTCCGTGCTCATGATAAATTAAAACAAATTCAATAATTTCCATGGGCATGATTTATAGCTTCTCTTTTTATTTCTCTCTCTTTCCACCAAAAACTGTATGATAAAAGCTTTCAGGTTGGTGCTTTGGTCTCAGCTAAACCTTTTTTTGAAGGACAATTTTATTTACGAAGACTTCAAAATTCATTTTATTTGTCGTTTTATTTTGGATATTTGAAATGTCTTCCAGTTGCATTGTTAAATGTTCATTATATTTTAAAGTTTACTGATCTTTCAGATTGTGTTCTTGCATTATTATTTTGCCATTAACATTTTATTACTTAAAAATGGTCTCAAAACAACAATAATATTGTTTATCAAAAATAAAAAAAATATTATTGTGACAGGTCTACACACATATGATATATAGTGTAGCTAGTGGGATCGCATAGTTACTTTGAAAGAGTAATTTGATTACTCAATGAAAAATTCATCCATTAGCTTGAAAATGTGCATCTCTTTTCCCTCCATTGTTTACGTTTGTGTCGCTGGTGTTACACATGAAACGTATCTCCCCAAGGAAAAAGAAGAAAGCAACTATATGTGTTTTCTAAAAAAATTACAAATACGTAACTTGGATACGTAACTTTAATCTGATTATTGGATTGTAAATAGTAATGCGTTAGATCACTCGTTACAAGGGGTCAGATTACAGTAACGCGTTGATGACACCATTGCTTGACATTTTTGCTCAAGCTATTTACGGATCTTTCAGGTTTCCGATATGTGTCCCCTTCCCAATGATAAACTTGTTCCTACGCCCTTGGGCAGAGCACTCTATTTTAATAAATAAGTTCTGGGTCCATTATTATTTGCTTTATAACGCTCTCTTTAGCTGACATATTGAGATTTGTAGCATAGCTTCTTTCATTTAGGTTTTGCATTATATCTGAGGACTTTAAATGAGGGCTTTAAAAGTCCATAAAGTGTAAAAAAAATGTAAAAGTCTTTATATTGAAAGTGAAAAGGTAGTAATGGCTGTATGTTTGCATGATTTAAGCCCTCGCTGTGCACACAGCAGGTTACGGGGACTGCAGCAGTCAGAATGACCAGCAGAGGGCAGAGTGGCACCACATGAGTCCATGGATTGACGTGAGCGCCCTCCTCCATTCTGACTGAGTTCAGATGGGTTATGGATTTAAGCTCCGGATGTTTTGTACCATCGTTCTGCACTATAAAAATATCCATGCTGCATAAATCCTTGCTTACATTTTAAACACGTCAGCAAAGTATGACCAAAGGCTCAGAGGCAGACCCTGAGCTGTGTTCATCCATGCTGTCACATAAAAAAACCCATCTAAAATGAATAGAGGAGGAAACAAAACAAACACAAAAACAACAGCATATTTCAAATCAGGCTGGACATTAAATACTTAACACTGTAATGGTTATTTACTTCTTAGACCGTTGTGTCATTGTTAGTGCTGTTGAAATGGATGAATGTTTACGACAGAAACGGGAAAAAACCTAAATGCTCTTTATTCATAATGGAAAATCCTTATAATCTGGCTAATACCTGATTAAAAATAGTGATATGGTTGATAATCACATAATCAATCCATTGGTTGCAAGTTCTTTTAAAACTGTAAGATTTTTCTAAAAATGTGAATTTTTAAAAAGTAAATGCCAGTGACCCCTTTTTGGAAGAGTTGAGAGTCTCTAGAAAGCAAGAATTTGGCTAAAACTGAAAAATCTCAGTCCGGATTGTCACTGGAAAAAAATTTAGAATATGCCTGAAAATAATTTTCCAAATTAACTCTGATTTTGGACAAGACAACATAGTGCTTATAGGAGAAAAAAAGCTTTGAAATTGAAAACAACCCAAACAGTTTCTATTGCGACCCCTGACCTTCCAGGGCATAATGAAGCTGTTTATCACCTGTGCACATAATGCTGAGCCAGGACTTAACTTCTCACTGGCAGGCCTCACTTTCATCCTGCTCATCCATTTTCATCCAGTGTAGTAAAATATTTACTATCCACGCTCAGAAATAGTGCATCCAATCTGGTGAGGTCGTAGCCAGCAACATTTTGGGGATTTTGGAGGGTACTTATCATTTTCCTGCTGCTCCAAAAAAAAAAAAACCCAGCAAAATGAATGTTATCTAACTTAAAACAGCATTTAATTGACTGAAAATATTCTTAAAGACAATATTTAAAGACAATGGAATGTGCAAAGGCCTCAGAGGTTTCTTAGAGAACAATTCACTGCACCACTTTATGTTTTATTGAGAAAAATCCAAATAAAACAGGCAGAAATTTAAACGTGATGAGAATAAAAGTAGGAAACTGGATGCTTTTTTTTACCAGGTAATGTAAGTCAGGAAGCAGTTAAATATGAAAACTGAGCCTTGGCTCATCACTGCTGGCGACGGTATTTCCCATTTCGTGTGAACATGTGAGGAAGCGGTTGTTCCGAGCGGCGTTGTGCTGCTTTATCTCATTACGACGCTCCGCCGGGAACAGATTTTCTTACCAACCTAATTAGTTCTGGTGACTTATGAAAAAAAGATTACGATGATCCGCTTACTGTGAATAGCTTTATGATCCAACCTGACAACAGTTAAATTGCTCCCCTGCAGCTCAGACGTAATGATGTTCTTTAATACAAGCTGACTCAGACGGTGAGACACAATCAGGAGAGAAATTAAAGTCCTCAATGAAATCCCATCAGGAATTGTTCGACTCTCTATTTATGGCAACGGCAAAAGGACTTTGACCAAGCTGAGTTTTAAGCTGTCCTAAAACAGATAATAATAATAAAAAACAATTATTTCAGCTGAAATCTTTGTCGTCAGTTTTGTCGTGTGGTGCTGTGATATTTCTGAAATAGGCGACATCTCGCCGTCAGACACGATCTTCCTCCCATCTGCATTCCTTTGACTGTTCCGCAAGCATGTCAGCTCCAAGTTCTCTGCTCTGAAAACTTCCAGACATCTACAGAGCGCCTGTACCTTAGATGTTATAAACACACGGATGAAACACACAGAGCAGTCTTGGATTACTCCATGGAAAAAAAAAAAACAAAAAAACTTCAGAGCAACAAATAGAAAAGTCAGCTCTCTGCAAGCTGCCTTCACTTCTAGCCTCGCTTCTGTCTTACTTTTTTTTAAATTCGGTGACAAACTATTCAGATATCAAATCAGCTGAATTTTTTTTGTTTCATTGCCAAGAAAAACGTTTTTAATAGTGGGGATTTTTGCATGATTGGGATCCTGGGTGAGTGGCTCCTATGTACTTTTAGAAGCAGATTTAATGCGCTGTACTTTTTACTTTTACTTTGAGTGATATTATGATGAAGCACTGCTACTCTTCCTCCCTCTGTGGAGAACTTCTCTAGATGAAGAACAAACACGTTTTAACCAAAAATGCACCAGACACAGACTCACTCCTACAATGTGTTAAAAGTGAAACCTCCTGTTTGTACTCAAGTTTCTTAAAAACAACAACAAAAAAAACAATCTAAGTATTGGTTCATAAGTTTCATATAGGGAAAAGTATTTCTTCTGATTGAATTTATTTGTATCTTTTTCCATTTTGTCTTCAAAACACCACTTCATATTGTTTTTGACCGATTCCATAATGTCTAAACATCAGGTCAGACGTTCTGATCAGTAGCTGTGAAGCTTTACAGTGTTAGACTTACCTGAGTGGTTTCTTGGACAGATATTTTTCACTTAAGTAAGAATAACAATGGTAATCTTACTTGAGTTTTTTTGGCTGCCCCTGGGGAACCCCCCCTAAAAAAAACCAAACACAGCTGATCTGTAATGTAGTTTCAGTTAATTGTAAAGTTTGGTGGAAGGACTGTGAAGTGAATCCATAAAATGGACTCAACAATAAAACCTGGCTTCTCTAGCTGCTGCTGCGTGTTGCAACAGGAGCCATTTTTAAACAGACTTGTTGTCATGATCTGTATTTCTGTGTATTTATTGTAAGGGTTTTCTGTGTTTAGTTTCTGTCTCTCTGTCTTCCCCTGTTGATAGAGCCCAGCTGTGTCTCGTTCCTTGATCACCCTCCCAGTGTATTTAAACCCACCTGTTGTCTTTGTCTCTTGTCAGTTCCTCGTCTTATGTCAGGTGTTGTCTACTACGTGCTTACCAGTTGAACTGTATAGTCCTGGTTAACCTAGCTCTTGTATTCAGTCTTCAGTGTCTTCAGTTGCTACGGGTAATTAGCTGTATGCTAACCTCTCTGCCGTGCTGCCTGTCATCCTGGACTGAGCTTTTGTTCATCAATAAATCACCATTTTCATCTACATCCTGGGTCTGCCTGCGTCTCTCCTCTCCACTGCAAACCCCACTCCATGACACTTGTGGAAATCAACATGTTTTGTGATTTTTTTTATATTGAAGAATAATACTTTGAAAACCAATAACCTGGACTTATTTAGGAGTATTAAAGACAAGCAAGCTGATTACCAAATACATATTTTCCTTCCACTAATACTGATACCAAGTCAGTATCAGTATTGGATCGATACACTTTTCACAGACATAATAATCTTGAAATTATCGATTCTTGAAATTTGATCATTGTTTTGTACACTAGTTCCTCAAATCTAGCTCAAAAAAGATTTGGATTTGATTAGCTCTCAAGTGATATATATATTTTTTTGCTCTAGTTTTAGAAAAATATGCACACACACACATTTGTTTATTTTTTTTTTATCGTTTGTGTTCATCATATTAAACTTTGTCCAAATTCTGTCCCGGGTTTAAAAAAAAAAATAATTCAAAGGAAAAACCACAAAAACACCTGACGGTCAGAGGCTGGATTATATATCAACCCTAAATGATGAAAAGTGTCGATACTGATATCCGTGTCGATATCGGTGATACCGGGCCTGCTTTACCTACATTTAAATATGCAGCGTCGCACACCTCTAGCTGACGGTTTTCACAGACGTTAAGTCGCTCTAAACAGAAACAACCCGACTCTTTGGGGACTGACACACAAGAACAGAAAACCACACAAACATGTTTCTCCAGGAAAATAAGGAGTGAGTTTTATTCATCACAAACAGTTTGCTCTAAAATGAACAAAAGCAACCCAGAGGCCCGATCCCCTCTTTGCGCACGTGGCTCAGAGTCATGTTCGACAGGCAGCAGAGGTGACGTGTTCTTTATCACACGGTGGGAAGCGTGTGATAAAGAACACACGATGTACACATGTAGATGATGTGAAAACAAAACCCCCACATCGTCCCCAGCCTCTTACACACACACACACACACACTCCTTCAGAACCACCTGCAGGCAAGAACTTTGCCTCATTTCCACCTGCCTGTCATATCAGTGAACACACAGTCTGGTTTCATCCCTGTGCGCGGCGTTTACCTCGGCGAGCAGCAGAGCAGGGGCGGGTTCGCAAACCAAATCACGTGGGTGAGCGCTGCAGCGGCGGATGGGTCGCAGTCGTCACTCCCTTGAAAATCTGTCCCACTATATACATAGATAGTTATATATATATAGGCACTAACAATTATTCATTTCTACATCAACATGTCTATATCTTCAAACCCATGAAAAAAAAATATTTACAAACGATCAGATATGTAAAGAGGGAAACCAGAGTTAGCAGTAGCATCATTCCTCTCAAGCTTTTGCGGGTAAAACGGTGAGGGAACCCCAGGCGACGCCGTGAGACGTCTCCGGTGACACGGTACGGGTCTGAAGGCGGAAGGCACTTAAGAGGAATGAACTTTTTTATTGTTACAAATGAAGAGCGGGGATTTCTGCAGCAACATGCTGAAAAATGTTGATTCGTCGAAAGAGTACACTTAGACACAGGGTTCCTGCTTATTTTTTTATTTTATTATCTAGTAGCTCCAGAGTCAACTTTTTAAAATTCTCAGTATTTTTACCTTTGTTTGGTAGCAATAAATGTGAAAGTGGAGGATTTTATTTTCATAAATTCAAGTTGCGCATTTTTCGACTTTACAGGAACCCGACTGACATGTTGACGGTGGAAAATAGTTGGGCACATCGTCTCTACCATGACTGACAGTAAGTTAACATTTCAGCTGATTCTCCGTCTCTGATCACATCCGGCCTTCTGGAAAACACCGAAGCAGGAGATCAGATTGCAAAACTAAAGTGGACAAAGAGCTCGGAACAAAAGCCGACCGGAGAAGCTCTTGTTCTCTCCCGTTGTGAAAGATCGCATGAAATGTTCTTCAGTCTCACTAATGGAAAGAGTTTCATATTGCCTCAGTTTAAAAATTCAAAAATGTTTTCACTCCTTCACATAATCTGGAGAAAGAAAGAAAAAAAAAGCAAACATCTATTTACAATCAGTACAAGTGTTAACCATCCAGAAGTGACGCAACGCTCCGCTGAGTGGAATGAGAACAAGCTGTGATTAAAGCTGTAGAGGCTGAGCTGCACCAAAACAAACCTTCAGCTTCAAATTACAGGGTATGAAGCATTTTTGCAAAAAAAAAAAAAAAAAAAAAAGGAAAAAAAAATCTTTGTATTTGGGAGTCTAAAGAGGCTCTTTCTGCATTCGATTCGCTTCATTGGGAGTTTGGATCTACGAATGATGACGTTCCCAGTTAAAAGCGATAACTTCAGTAGCATGTCGAGGTTTTATTTTATTCATTTTCTTTCCTATTTAGGGTTGGGAGAACAAATGTCCACGTTAGAATTCCGATTTCAAAGAGGAAGTTTCACTTTACTTTTCAGACTTGAAACTCAGAAGTGATAAGTTCCAAGTAGAAATGGGACGTAATTGAAGCCACATGTGTCTGTTGATGTTTGTCTCAGTCCAGCAGATTCAAGGGTTCACTGTAAAAAAAACCCAACTCCTACCAAGAATGGTCTTGTTTCTAATGCAGATAAGTTAGTGCACTTGTAATAAGACAAAACTGACTTTTAAGTAACTTTTAAGCACAATACAGGAGCGTGTCAATAATTCCTTAATATTGATGAAAAAGTATCACTTCCACTGGCAGGTTTTTCCCCTTATAACCCTTACTCACATTTTCCCATGTTATGTTAACATGTGAGTATTTTTTCCATCAAAAAAGATCCTATTTCTTGCTGAAAAGTTAGTTGCAAGTTAGTTTTGTCTTTTTTCAAGTGCACTAAGATATTTGCACTAGAGAGTGGACCAAAAATCCTTGGTAAGATTTTGTGTTTTTGCAGTTTTCTGGTATTTTAGTTGAGGAACTAACTAAACTAAATCCATCTCATGATCGTCCTGCGTTTACTGCACTTTATGCATTTAAATTGCCGTGGGTGTTGGGGAGAACCTGCTCTGATTTAACTGAATCTTCCTTGGTTTGTTCAAACCAGAATCAGACTTTTCCCAGATTGAAGGATTGTTGGTGCAGCCCAGGGCTTTATCAGTCTTTGTTCCATGTTTAGCTTTGTGCACTATGAAAGCTACAGAGATGACTGATGTTAGTATGCAGTTTGGACAAAGTGGAGTCTAGTTAAAGAACTAGGTTCTGATGAGCTATTCCTCTTGTTAAATTCGTTATTTAGCCGTCTTTAAAAGACATCTTTTTCATAGCTGAATTAAAAATAAGTACAAGGTTCCCACACAGGTTTTCTCTGGAAATCCCAGAGTTTTTCCATATTTAGTTCTTGACGTTTACTTAAGATGTTGAATACTGCAGTTCAGTGTTCGTTTTTTAAGATGATATTTATGATTTTCAAGCATGGAGGAAGGATGGAACGAATGAAAGACTGAAGGGGGCAGAAGTGAAGAGAACAGGAGAAGAAGTGAAGACCAGACCTGTCACAACAGCCACTGATCACATGGTAAATTAAAATGAGCTTAATAATTTCAATTCTGATGATTAACATGTTTTGAAGGCCAATTTTGAGTGGAGGCATCATAATCAAGTAAATTCGTGTTTTTGAGTGTTGTGTTTTATTTTGGTTATTTAAAATATCTTTTAGTTCCAGTTTGAAGTGTTCTGTAAAGAGACTGCAAACTTGCGGTACTAGGCCATTATCAACAAATAAGTTGAAAATCGTCTCAAACCAACAATATTGTTGTTCATTGCAGTAATTTCTGGGGCAATTTTCAGTCCAGCAAAATGTGTTGTTGTGACAGGCCTGGAAAAGACATGAGGGCGGACACAACGCTTAGTCAACTGGATGGGGAATAAAGTCTGGAAATCAAATTCCAGACGTTTCCGGACTGCATAGAGATCCCCGCCGGTACCACATCGAGCTTTTCAGCAGTTTTGTTTGGGTTCCTCTGGTTCTGGAAGGTTAACTTACAAACTCTGTGTTATCGTCACTCTCACTGCTACGGTGTAACACTCAACACATACTGCAGCGTACGACGGCAAACTCTATCCTGACAGGAACTGCAACACACACAGGACTAAACCGTAAGCATTGAAGGACACTTAAAATGAGAAAACACGCAGCGCCGACTGGTACGGTGTTCACGGCGTTCGACTGGCGCTCACCGAAGCCTCTCGCTAAGACTATCTACGAACACGAACGTGGAAGTTTTGTCACTTTAACGCGGACCGGGTGGAGCGACTCGGTAAGTGAGAGCGGCCATCGGGGTTTTACTTCTGGATGTGGAAGCAGCAAGTCTTTCTTTTGAGAAGGTGAGAATGCTTTACAGCTTTACACAAAGTGGTTAAAGTGTTACAAACTTTTATCCACAACCAAAGAAAAAACAAAACAAAACAAAAAAAAAAACCCTACACACATGTTAGTATATTACAAATATTTAAAAAAGTAAACTTTTATCTATAGGCATTTTAAAATATATTCCATCAAAAATAGTGTTTCAACAGTAGAAAACAAATGTTATACAAATGACAAAAGCTAAATGTTTACAGTAGAAAGTTGACATGATAGACTGCCTCCTCTGTTTCTACCTGGCACATCAGAGATGCTTCCTTCCTGCCTCCTCAGCTTATGTTAAAAACCATGCAATGACTGGAAATGAAGAACCATAATTTAGCAAACAAAACTCAAATGAGGGTGATAATATTTTGTACATCTTGTGGCCTGCGAGCTCCTGTCACCTTTGGCAAGTTTGAGTGGTTGGGTTTCAGTCCCGCTGCGAACTCCGGAGCTCGGCCTGTTGCAGCTCGGCGGTGCAGCGGCATGGAGGGCGGGCCCGCGTGTCACGACTCGGAGCGCGGCAGCCCTCACTGTCCTTGTTCCATCATCAGATCACAAATGACGACTTGTGTCGGAAATCCCCCTGCGGAGAGAGAGCGTGCAGGCATGGTCAAAAACTTAGGATATTAGGATTCTGATGAGGCCTGAAATGAACAGCCTTTAAGCAGGTGATAAACATACGTTTCATTAAGTTTACATTTCTGTTTAAAAAAATAAAATAACATTTTAAATGTCATGTTTTAAAGACACGTATGTGGAAAATCCTCATTGTTAAAGGGGCAGTATTATGTACTTTCCAGGCACAAAGTATCATTTTATATCACAGTCAAGTGACTATTAGAAAAATGAGAGAGAACTCCTGCTGAGACTCTACAGGCCTAATTTAGAATGGTAAGTGTTAAAGGTCATGACCTTACAGCCTTTAGTTCATTTCCCAAAATACATTCAACCAGACCAGAATCACCTTCCTGCCGTCTTAGTATATGACCTGTGTAAGGACTGAGCTGCCATGAGGGTTGAAGCTGAACCAATATGGTGTTACGGCTCTGATCTGAAGAGCTAGCGTAGTCACATTTGGAGATTTTTTTTTTAAACTTTATGATTCATTAACTGGATAAAATAACTACAGCAGCAAATACACATTCTGCACTTAGCTGCACTTAGCAAAAAGGGAAAAAAGGGTAGTAAATTTCTACCAAAAACCTCCAACATTTTGAGGTAAATTATGCAAATTTTCAAAATAATAAAAAAAAATTCTCTGATGCGGTACAGTTATAAATCTGTAAAAAAAAAACAAAAAAAGAAAAAAAAAAGAAAAAAAGAAATTTTAAGATTTAACACTTATTCAATTCAACTATTTGATCAGTTTTTTGTCTCACAAATTTACAACTTTTCACCAGCAGAGAATTTTTTTGTTTGTTTTTTTCTCGAAAATTTGAGAAATTAATCTCACAATTTACTCTTTTTTTTCTCCTTATAGTTAAAATGGCAACTTAATTTCATTTTCCCTTTGGGATCAAAAAAGTATACATTTAAAAAAAATTAAGCTTGTGTGGACATAGAAGCAATCTAGTATATTCAACTAACATCCTTTATCCTGATTGCCATGTAATATAGCAGAGAAAACTCGAGGTTTCATCTTCAAAGCTGCGTCATGTGGTCATCGTTTGTTGAGCCTGAGATGTATTTAATAGGCCAGTTTCAACACTACTGGATGTAGTGATGAACACAGCCCTCAACCTTCAGAGACACATAAAGACAGTTACAAAGTCAGCCTTCTGTCACCTGAGGAACATTTCCAGGACGTCCCATGAAAATCTAGACAAGTGTTTAACTTTAAACGGATTGATCACCGCAACGGTGTCTGAGATGTATTTAATAGGCCAGTTTCAACACGTTATCTTTTACTGAGCATGATTTCTGCAGGCTGGATGTACAAACCTCGTCCTCTGTCCTGACGTAGTCCACTCCGTCTCCCTTGGCTGGAACTTTGTAGCTGGCAAACACAAATCAAAGCACAGATGTTATAGTCTGGCTAGCTTAAGTGTTTATTAATTTAAAACAAAAGGATATATTTTGTGGATGACGAGGTGACATGCACGTATATGTCACCTCGACATATACGGGAGTCTTACTTGTTTCCGGTCTGTTTCTGACTGGAGAAGTAGCCTTGTTTGTATGCACAGCAAATTCCCACCGTTATACATAGGAGCACAATAACCACCACCAGCACTCCCAGTACGATCCCCACAATGTCAATATCATCTGCAAAGGTTAAATCAGGTGGGGGGAGGTAGGGGGTGGGAGGGGTCAGAAATGACATTTAGAATAAACCTAACAACTAGGAATGCACCAGTGGCAGTTTTCTGGACGATCGCTAATCTTTAAAAAGCCTGACCTGCCAATTCTGATTTTGGGCAATACCAAGTTTTTTAATAACTGACACTGTCAGGTGTTACAAAGGCCACAATGCACAGCAATGTTCCAACCTTATTATTGAGAAACGTTTAACAATACCTGTGAAACAATACAAGCTAGTTCCAGCAGCACATGACGTAGTGCTCTCAGATATTAACTAAATCAGTTCCTTTAGTCTTTCATTTTCCTCTAAACTGAAGATATTATCTTTGGACCTAAAGAGGAACTATCTGAAGTCAGCACACAGCTTCTGTTTTTATGACAGCTGGAAAGTATTGATCAGGCCAGAAATCTGGATGTAGTGATGAACACAGCCCTCAACCTTCAGAGACACATAAAGACAGTTACAAAGTCAGCCTTCTGTCACCTGAGGAACATTTCCAGGACGTCCCATGAAAATCTAGACAAGTGTTTAACTTTAAACGGATTGATCACCGCAACGGTGTCTTCCTGCCTAAAACGTCAGACGGCTGCAGCTGATCCAGAACGCTGCTGCTCACGTTCCCACTAAACCACGGAGACGGAGCACAACACCCCGGTTCTAAAGTTCTTCCAATTGCTCCCTGTAGCTCAGAGAATATACTTTCAGATGCATTTGCTAGTTTACAAATCTCTGAACAGCTTAGCACCAAAATACATTAACAACCTTTAATCAACCTTTCAGACCACTCAGGTCATCTGGTTACGGTCTGCATGCTTAGAACCAGAACCAAACACGGAGAAGCAGGATTTAGGCTAAATCAAGGCTAAAATCCAGTCTGCTTAGAGCTACTTTTGTCCCTTAATCATTGGAACATTGACGAACTTATCTGAGGATTTTGATGATACACTTGACAAAACGTAGCGCTTGTTACTGAAAATGTGCTACAAAAATAAACATGACTGACTATTTACAACAGTGACAAACACGGTCCGTTTGATGGAGACAGTTAACACTTACACACTTCCATCTTCTGGGGTGCACACTGAGCATGTCCTGCATCGTTCTTCGCTCGGCAGTAATACTCGCCTGCATCTTCTTTTATGACTGAAGTGAATCTCTGCGTAGGGAGAGAGAGTGAAACACGTCAGAATAATACAGGCCCCTGCTGCGACTGCACTTTTCTTTTCTTCAGTCACTCGCTATTTAAGAACATCTCAACACATTACAGGATGAAGACTCTGGCTTTGCTTGGCACTGACGGTCACTACCAAAGAACAAGCAATGACTTTCACAACATATTAATGCTAACCACTAATAGACCAAATGTTAATTGTCAATCAGGCAAAGTTATATTTAGATGAGTAATTTAATTTGAATTCAACTTAAAAAGGAAAATTATCTCCTCACTTTTCTTGACAAAGTGGCAATTTGGTTAAAGAATCCTTTGCTAATGCTCATTTCTTCAGGATTTAGTGCAATAAGGTTAATACATATGTTAGCATAAACAGGTTTTACACCAGTTAGTTTTCATTTGTAGATGAACATACATCTCAGTAAATAGTGCTCAGCAGTTTATTGTCACGAGACAATTTGATTAGTATTTCACTGTCGACAGCATGAACTCAACAATATTTCAGTTTTTTGCATCGACCTTTTCACTGCTAGATCTGTTGCTTCATATCAAGCGTGTAAAGCAGTCGCAAAGTGTCAAGAAAAAAAGGATCAACAAATTAGAGTTAAAGATTTTCAACAAACATTTTAACTTTCGTCAATAACAGGTTTCAGCAGGGAAACATAGTGAGGAATTGTGCACGTCTCCATCTAGCTGCCAGTCATCAACAGCTAGTGGGACACGAGGATTTTAGCCGATACTAATTTTTTTTTTGTCTGAAAAATCGCTTCCCTACTTCAAAGCGTTTTCTGATGACGTTGCTTGTTTTAGTTAAAGTTGTTTCACATAACCAAAGTCAAATATGTCCTTATTCCACCAACATTAACTCAATCTGCAGCTTTTGTCCCATTTTTCTGTTGTTACGTGTGCAGACTGGACACACTAATAGGTTTAGTAGTGACACAGTACCAGTAGGAATGTGTTTTAATGATTCCAACACAAAGTCAAAATAAAACAACTAACTTTAGCCATCAGAAAGTCCTGCAACAGATGGTCTAACCACGATAGAGTCCAGATTGGAACAGCATGTCGGTCTGGGATTACGCGACATAGAGACAGGCTAAAGCCACAGCAGATCTAACACATGTTCTCCTGCATTATGCGTCCTGACTCGTGATTACCTTCACTAGCTGAAGACAAGTGTCCCGTTTCAAAGCAGCACATACCAGCTTTTATATCTGTAATTCTGTGTCCTGAGGTACAATTGCTTCTTTTCTAAAGCATTTCACTTCATCTTCATCCAACAGAGGTTGGGTAGAGTGGCAAAAAAGCTGCACACAAGTAACAGTAGAACTACTTCAACATATTTTTATTCAAGTGAAAGTAAAAATGATCCAAAGTTGCTCAAGTATGAGTAAAACAAGTGTTTGGTAAAAAGGCCACTGATCAAATCATCAGTTATGCAATATTTAAAAATTACACCAAAGTATACAAAATTGTGGAAAAATTGGTATTTTAAAGACCAAAATGAATATAATTAATTTAAATTACATAATTATAAAATAACAAAATCATGTAAAAGAAAGATTTTTCCAAATCCAATTCCAAGTTCTTTCAATATAAAACATATGAAAACTTCAACAACTTTAACAAAACCTGGCTCGCACTGGGCACGTTATCCGGATATTTTACTGAAGTGAGAGCAGCGATACTTCATAAAGTAAAAGTAAAAAGGTCAACATAGTGAAAACACTCCTAAAAGTAACCTCTCAGAAAAAATTACTCAACTAACTGAATAAATGTAACTCTGTGTAAACAGTGCAAAAGTAAACTCTCCATGTTCACCGTTTCTTGTGTTTCATTATGTAGGAATAACGATGCAACATGAAACCACCAGCTGCATTTCCATTAACCATAAAATTGAGTAAATTGAAATTACTAAAATGAATTTGCTTAATGGAAACATGCTAATTTTGATCTCTTTTTTTTGGCAGTATCAAAATGGGTTCATTTCGCAAAACTGCAATGGAAATCGCTTCACACAATGTGATCAACAACCGGATGTGACTACTGGTGAAAACAATGAAGAAGACAACAGGAAGTAGTATGAGGATGGAGTTTTTTTTTTTTTTTGGACAACGAGCAGCCGGCTCCACCAGAGCTCTCACAGCTGCACAGTTCATAAAAGGTTCCATGTTGTTCAAACATGTTGAATCTTTAGCAGTTCTGTGAAATCACAAACTACAAAATCCCTAAAATGGCACATAGGTATGAGGGGTTTGTCGCAGCGACCCCTGAACGAGATGCCGACGTCTCCTCTGATGGCTGATAGATGATGAGCGCTAGACCACGGCTGAATTATGAATGCATTTCATGAAACGATGCAACCATCGCTGCCATGATTTCTAATGACTTATTGCGTGAACAAGGTTATTCAAATGAGATTTTAATTTAATTTCTTATTTAATGAAAACAACTCAAGAGCAAAATTATGTTTTTGCGGCATCAACGGAATATTGACAAATACTCCATTTGCAATGGAAATGCAGCTACTTTGACTTTGTTCTTAACACTTTACAGCTACTTTTTCTGTGAAGACTGGAACTGAGCGCTACTTTTCGAACAGGCTAGGAGAGAAAGCGAGACAGAGCTGAAGGAACCATTTTGAAATGTCTTTCGTCTTGACCGCTCTGCCTGGTTCTGAGACAAAGAGCAGTCGGCTGGTGCTGGGTCACATCTGACGGCTGAGAGCGCAGCAGTCTAAGCTGTGCTGGAAACTAACCTAGAATTGAGGAATGTGCAAACGAGGAGAGCAGATTCCTGTCGCGGCCCGAGCCCCTCGACTGCCTCCCTAAAATATCTGCCCCTTCCCCTGGGCATTAGGCCACTGTCCCCTCAATGCCCCGCCCACGCCCCGCTTGTGTGTCCTTGCCCAGACACGTGCACCCGCATACTGACCAGAGTTCCTGTTCCTGTGTTGAGCGTGTATGAGGAGTTAAGGAATTTGGGACTGGACTTGGGGTCCTCTGGAATCTCCTCGCTGTTCTTGAACCACTGGTACTGAGACTTGGGGAAGCCCTCCTCCTCCACGCAGCTGAGCTCGGCTAACTTCCCGAAAGGCACAGACTTTGGAACGCTGCATTTTGGCACCACCGGCTTCACTGTGGTGGCACAGAACATATGACACGAATCAGGACAGTACATCTCGAGCTTTTACAGTCCAAAAGCATCACCGAGGAGAAACAAACTGATGTCTACAAATCAGCCCGAAGCTTTTAGAAAGGCCTAAAACTCATGGGTCACTGAAGTGGCACCACTGACAGGACCTGGCGAAAACCAGCCAGAAAACGTCACCGAAACACGCGGCGCATGCTTTCTTTAGCACTGCAGTTCAGAACAGATGCAGTTTCAGAGCCTTCCTCTTATAGCCCAGAACACGCCTTTGCAGCTGGGCAGTTCTGAACGCATCCTAGAGAGTATGCCACCCAGGTCAGTGCGACCTACAACAGGGTTTCACTTTACAGCATCCGCAGTGTGAAGTCTGCCTTTTAAGGGCAAGGTAGCGGCTCCTGCTCTGCGTTTCCTGTAGGTTTTTTTTTTTCTTCTATTTTCCAACAGAAGCACACAGAGTTCAATTGGGGATGAAAAGAAGCCGGAGTACCTCTCACTACGAGGTCGATCACAATCTCGTCAAATGACTTGGCGTCGTCAGCGGCGGTGACCTCACAGCGGTATTTGGCTGTGTCTGACCTTGTGGCGTTGGTTATCACCAACGTGGCCGGCTCTCTGATCACGGCTCTGTTCTCCAAGTCACCTGATGGGAGAGATGAAAAGAGTTGAACAACAAGCAGCAGAGAAACAGCAGCAGCTGACGTTGAGCCTTACCCGAGATCTTCCTGTCGAAGTAAACGTAACTCGGCTTGTTGTTGATGATCTTTTTCCATTCGATCCGTGGGTTTATTGTGGATATGGACTCAATCAAACATGACAACTCGACCCCTGCAAAGGAAGAGAAACAGCAGGTGATGAGTTCATTCTGGGGCCGTTTCGGGTTGTGCCGTTCGGTCGTTAAGCTCTTACTGTTAAATTCATCTGTGGAGGGGAATTCCTCGCTTGTTTTTAGCACCACTGCCAACGCACTGAAGTAACCTGCAACACAACAAGCAGGGAGGCAACATAAGACTCTGGATTTTCATGATGAACTGATGATCTCGTGCTACATGTCCAATCCAAGCTGGTTCCGCTGATGTTGGCCTTGTTCTAACACCCTCCCCGGGGAAGGATTTCATGCTTGTATTCAATTTCACAAACATAATCAAAGGGAGCATAAAGTCTAAATCTGTGGGACAATCTGGACAGGCAGAAGTATTTCTCCTCGCTTTGTTACTGTCCATCTTCCAGTCGAGTGTGTGCATGTCAGCGTGGGTGTGTGTGGAAGTTGAGGGTGGGGAGGGGGGAAGGTCGGGGTGTTGCTTCTATGCACAGTGGATAATTGTGCAGGGAGGCATGTGGCCTTTTCAGGGCGAGCTCACCATGGCAGTAGTTTAACTGCCTGCCGAGCCTCTCTTCCCCCGCCCCTCCTCACTGTCTATCTCTGGGCCTGATGCTGCTGTCCATGTGGGACTAACAGTGCAAAAACACCCCAGAAAGATGTGAAGGATGGGGGGGTGGGAGGGGCCTCCGCTGAATCATCCTGACAGCCCATGGTCCGCGAACAAATTCGTGGAAATCACTTCCGCATGACTGTTAAGCGAAGAATGCGCTCATCAACACTTAGATCGGCTGCGATCTAAAATGATGGCCTGGCTTTTGGATGCAGGGTCACTGAAAATCTATTTCCGTCAGGCTATTTTCTACTGAGCATTCATATCAGCAAGATGCTGCTTTCTCGACGAGGATATGTGGCAAGCATTGGAAGAGTTCAGGCTCCCAAAAAGTCACGGCGAAGCTGGACCTGAACCACCAGAACTACGAGGTGTAGGAAGGGCTGAAGAACCAATCAGTGAAATATAGAGAGATAGACATGATCAATATTGTCACCGTCCTACAATAATGGCCTAAAAAGATGACTTGGAGAAAAAAAAAAAGACACTTGGCAAAAGATTACTTAGGCCAGAACTATATTAGGAAGGTGACAATGTTAATATATAACATGTTTGATAGAATATTCAATAATTTCTCTGAACGTCGATCCAGAACCACATAGCACATAAAAAATGGAAAGGAAAGGAAAAAAATGTGGATAACACAGGAAAAGTCAAGTCACCAGTTTGGCAGTATTTTAGACACTGATAACACAAAAATAATCAATAATTAACTAATACGAAACAACAATATTGTGATACGTTTTTCAGCCGTGGTCCTTTCAGGTTGGGGATGTGAAACTGAACAGGACGGGCCACAAGTGTGCGACGCCACCGGTGAATGTCCTCCAGTAGAAATGGTGCAGTCAGCCTCTAATTAGCGGTGGGAGGCTTAAGCCCTCTGATTCAAAGGAAAGCACTCAAACAGGGATAAAGTGACCTCAGCCAACTGGCATCTGAACACACAGCAGAGTCTACGGTCACCTGTTAAAGCAGACAGCCTAAGCTGATTAGCCCAGGCTCAAACCCAAGATCATAACAAGATAGAAGCTTAGACTTAGCTGGTGCTCACAGCCACAACACAACACCAGCGTAAATAGGTGCTCACTAAGGGGAAAAACAAATGCACGGCAGCAGTTTAGGGTTTCGCCGCTGTGCCTCTTAACTGCTTAAAAAAAAAAAAAAACAGCAGCGTGGAGCGAAAGCAGAAAATGAGTACAACACCTCGGGAGGAATTTGTGTATAAAAGAGGAAAGGGCAGTATTTTGGATATTTAAAACAAACAACAACAACAACAAAAAAAAAACTAATAAAGAATTATCAATTTCAACTGATATGAAACCCTCATAGTGTGATATGTTTTTCGGCCTTATCATTCAACCAAATAATAATAATAATAAAAAAACTGAGATCGAACTATTGGACAAAGAAATTAATGTTTGTTGCTGTGATAAGTACAACCTCAGGCTCCAAGTGTATGTAATGGTTAAATCTACAGCTATCACAATCTGTCTGTCTAATAAGAATGTCTATTTGAAAACTGTAATATTAACATTTTTGTTTACCATGAACTTGTGCCACTGACTGATTTATTGTTCAGATTTCTCTCCCATAGTTAGTTCTTCTTTACCTAGAAATGTTTGGCATGTAAAAGTCTTTTGTTGTCATCACCACACTGTAGTCTATCCGGGGCAAAGTGGCGTTCTGAATCTGCCAGCTGTATTTCTAGATAGAAATATTGTCCACCTATGTTCTCACACACACAAAGCCGTCAACAGTTTTCCCTCTGCTCTGACACAAGTACTGGAGTTTCCTCCCAGTCCACACACACACTCCTCCTTTATTCAGCCAGTATTAAAGCAGATTAAGTACCTAAGTGAGCTTGACATGGAGATAAAAAAAGCTAGAGATGTGCCTTGAAAACAGCTGTCCAGGAAATCACATTAAGCCCCCACACGAAAGGACTGGCTTCTGGCATACTTCTAACCCTTGATTAGAAAAAATATATCCTTGTGTTATTATTTAAAGGCACAGAAGGAACATCTTCACAAGTAAGTAACACGCTACCCTAGAACTTGCATACACATTGTATACAGATTTGATTTACCAAAATGTAGTAGCTCATCAGTCAATTGTAAATTTACCAATTCATGACTCATTTCTGCCACGTTGTCCTCAAAGTAACTCAAAGTAACTTCAAAGTAATCTATCTGATTATAAGTAAAATACCCTAAAAATGTTTTGTTGTATAAACATTTTTCAGAATATGTTACCTGGATTTCTAGTGTCTGTCAATCCAAACTCTCTACTCTGACGTTAAACGTCCTACTCATAAAACACATAAAAAATACATAAACAGATTTATATATATATATTGCTAAAGTAAGCATCCAGAAAAAAATACCTTCAGCATTTCCCTCCAAGTGTTTTACACTTCAGCAAAAACAAATCCAGTAAAATATCAGGAAGTGCTGATGATGGGACATGGGAGGGGCGTTTCCCGCTCTCTTTCCAAGCACCTTTCTCTGACTGGCCCAGTTCAGTTCCTGCTGGCATTCTTGCCGTTCTTAAACAACCTCCTAACGGAGCCGGGCATGAGTCCACAGTCACTGTGATCGCGATGCAAGACAGCGGTGCAGATCAATAGCATTTAAATCATGCAGGTGCTCACTGACCTACATAGCAGTTTTCCTTTCTTGCTTCGCTACAGATGTGAGTTGTGTTAATCTGCAAATCTGCAAAGTTGTTTTTTTTTTTTTTTCTCTCTAATCTTCCTTGCCCACTCTATGATGGGCTCAGGCTATTCTCTGTAATCTTAGTGTAATGCCCTCATAACCCACTCTCTCAGTTTTACATCACTGAATAATATAGCAGGCCCGGCGGAGCGGAGGAGTTCTCCGTGCCGGCGCGCTGTAATGAGCTCCTCCTTGTTTGGTAGCGTCTCCTGGGATGCTGCACTTGTCTCCTACGCTGCTGCTGCTGCGAGACGACGCCGGCATCATAAATAGAAAGGTTCAATTAAACAACCAGTGATATTCCCCGTGGAACATCCAAACTTCATGCCTGTGGAGAACATTCCCACGCCTCTTTGGAAACTCAAGACATCAAAGTGGCTGCGGCCAGTTTTACGCTGCGATCAAAAGCTGGCATCGAAACTGTTCTGTTAATAATTTTTGACGGTTCTTATTTCATCTGTTATTTTATTTATTTAAACCTGATCAATGTAGATGGTTCCACAGTGGTGCAACATACAGTAATCCTTTACTCAACAGCAAAGACTGTCATCACAATAAAATAAAGCCCTGTTCTCTGATTGGTCTGTCACATCAACCAGGACGTTTCCAAGGTCAAGTCCGACAGATAACATACCATATACCTTTGGCTATATTTCAGCAGGGTGTTGTCAGGTGTTGCAGCTTTTTCCTGTAACATTGGTAAGAACAGGCATGTACATTTGGAGCCAGAACAGGCGAACAGCCGGTACATGCTCCACTGCTACTGCTACCTGAACAACATGGCCTACATACCGCTGATTCATATTCAGCACCTTGTTTCACTGTTTCAACACCGGCAAACTAAGTAGCTTGGCTGGTGACAAGTCAAAGCCGTTCGCTGTGGGGTAGAGAGAGGAAGACTGGGACGGCTGAGGAAGACTCCACTGGGATCAGTGGTTTTTATTCTCCAGTTAAACCTGCACAGCATGACTCTTTGGTGTTTCTTCTCTGTAGCATCTTATGTCTATTTTTAATCCTCATAAAGGTGAAGTTATTAGAGCCAATTAAGTAATTATGGTTTTGTGCATTTGCACATGCATAGTATAATTAAATAGATGTAGTGATAAAAATGACCTGCAATGACGTAAAAATGTTCTGCTAAATATTTTAGTTCAACTATTAAAGGGATGTTATTGTGTTTCCTTCTGAACAAGTTAGGATAGGTCTATGGGCAATAAAAACCCAAATGGATGTCAAAAAGAAAAAAGTGCAAAAAATAAATTTTGCATCATAGTGTTAAGAAACACTTTGCTGCAAATGTGCTGAATTTGACTAAAATGACAAACTTTAGCCAAAGTTAGTCATTTTACAAATTACTACACTAGTACTTTGTGTAGTAGTTTCTACACAGAGTACTAGTGTGCTTTGAAAACAGGCATATGAGCTAAATTGATAAATGGGACGTGAATTATAGGCTTAGAAGCATAAAAAGTGTCTTCTTTTAATTAATTTTCTTGAAAACTTCATTAGTTATTACTTAAATGTGTAATTTTCTCCTATGACGTATGAATTACAGTTTTTATCTGAAGTAGAGAGATGCCATTAGGGTGAGTTTGAACAAATCCTAACAAGAAATCCTCCATTTTAGCTGCTTTTAGAAATTTAAATCTCAAACAGAAACTGCTTATGCGGGTTAAAAAACAAAACAAAACAAAACATAAAGCTAAGTTGCTGAGCTCTTCCAGGTCACATAGAGGTTTGGAAATGATCTTGGCAGATCTAAAATCAGATGATCTGCCTGGTCAGCAGATTGTTACAGCCAGAAACCTCTGGCAGAGTAAAACTGCATAGTCGGACTGAGAAAACAGCAACAGGCTTAACAATGGTCTCTTCCATTGATAATTACTGTATATTGACAGTTTAAGTTGTTGAAATTAACTAAAACCAGCGCCTAGCCTGAGGATTTCTCAATTTTTCTATAAGCTCAGTGCAGAATGGCATCTGTCCACAAAAGGGAAGTTGACAGAACCTGAACTATAGCTTTAAAAAATGTTATGACTTTGATCAACAAAGTCATAACATAAGATAAAACGTCATTTAACATTAGCTATTCATTGTGAATCTCCTAATGATAGAATGGTAATGCTTCCATGATTTATTTTAATTCTAACCACTAGAAGCAGCTTAAAACATTCTTTTTAAATTATTATTATTAAATATCTTATTTGAACAAAGATATGCGTCACATAGTTTCTCCTCTAGGCTTACTGTGGAGTTTTCCATGGTCATCCCTAAGAAAGAGTCTCTGATGGGAATGCTCTTCTGTTCTTCACTCAGAACTGCTTTTACAAGGTGTAAATGTTTATGCTCTCACACAAACCACCACTAGTTTTATTCCCTCAATGTACGACTACCAACGGGTATAAATGTTTAACATCCAGTAATAGAAGAGAGGAAAAAACACGTTCCGCAAACTGAAACAGAATCGGCAATATGATGGTGACGATGCACGTCTTCCTGCAACATGATCATGACGCTGCGCTCCGGTTCCCATAGAAACACAGGGAGATTTCTATAGTAACAGAATTTCCACCATAATGAGGGTGACCACCAGTGAAACACACGTTTTCCACCTGTTCCCGTGGCTGTGGGAGGACGTGACTAAACGGGCCCCAGAACGGTTCGTTCATAAAAAAGCAGTCAGCTTGCGAGGTGATGAAGACAGGAGGAAGGCTTCGGAGCTGAGCTGGCATGAGGAATGACCCCGGGTTGTTTCGTCACTGCTGCGCTCATCCAGCAGCTCTCCTCCTTCCCCAGCACATCTTTCCCACACATCCACCTGCCTCTGCCTCTCTCCAAACCTCTTAAACATAGTATGAAGTAAAAATACGTCGGTTTCAGCAAAGCATGCTATTTACGCAATTATCCACATCAACGTATAACAGTGCTTTTAATACAAACAGAAAAACTGTAGTAAAAAATAACCAGATACATAGATTATAACTGTTATAATGCAATTGGTTACATTTATTTTATTTTATTAATTAGAACGCCCTGTAACTCTGGTAATAGTTTCCAGAATATTGGATAACTAGCTGGATAGTTAGTGAGGTTTTCTGCAGTCAGCTGCTTTGCACACATGCTGCTTGTGACCTGCCAGCTCTAGTTTCAAGCAGCGTTATCTGAATAAGATTGATGAATGGTGCTTCGCCGTCTGAGTTTTTACAGACCAGAACTATTTCCAAACAGTCAGGTGACTGACAGTGCCCAGCAACAGGTAGGCAAGGGGCAGTGGTGTGTCACTGACATCTCAATAAATGCAATTTAAATCATGGAATGGTAACAATTTCTGTAGCTGCATCTGAAAAGGTAGCTTTTAACTCTTAGAGTGCCAATTGTACCGGGGCTCCATTGCACTATGAGAAATTATGCCTGATCAAAATGCACGATCCACTTTTTTTTTTTTTTGGGGCCTGCCATAAGCAATGCATAGGGAGAGCAGTGACTGACCTGCGAAGCAGGTCAGTCACTGCCTCCATGCATTGCATGGCAGGCACCTATTGTTCTACACCCAATAGAATGTCTCTTTATTTATTTATATCTTTATTTTTCTTCCATTACCGTTAATGCGGCTCGTACCGCTGCGTGTACCCCCACAAAAGTGGTATCAAATCGTGCGGCTCGATGCCGAGAAGGGAGCTATTATTTTTATTGGGATTCTGTGTAAAAATGACGACATAAATTTAAAAAAACGAAAAAACTTTAATCTGAGGAACTCGCAGCATCACTAAGATTTCTCTCTGAAACACACACACAGGACAGTGGAGGTCAGACTCCAAAACTCTTTTTAACTCCCCCTCACAGGCACAAATAGCGGCCTATTGATGTCAAACTTGGTCATGACATAGATACACATGCCTGCTCCTGTAAAATGTTTTCAAAATTTTCCTAGGGCTTATAGTTTTTTGTCAGGGTCCTGTAGACCGACGTTATGTGTCTCACAAATATAGAAACCAGCCTGTCTGAAAGACAGTGCCAGCCCAGGTGCAGATCATTAATTACCATAGCAACGGGCCGCAGACAGAGGCAGTGAGTATTCCCACAGCGCTGAATCAGATCTCACAATGCATTGTGGGAAGAATACATATTTCGTGTGACTATTCATGTTTTGCTTACATAAAATTATTACTTGTCTGAATTTTTGAGTGTAAATTAAAATCTTTTCTAAGAAAATTGAAATAGTTTTTAGAAATTAACTATTAACAACTTTCTTCATGTTTTTTATTTTGGACCATGAGTAAGAACCACATGTGCGAAGCTTATAGTCGTCGGTCTCAGATTGAATTTCACTGACTTGGGGTTTATATCCTGTTTCCCAATGGTGACTCATATTGTCATAATACCCCTGACAATATTTACAGTTACTGTGTTCTAGTGGTGAAATAAGTATGTCAGACTGCTTTTATTTCTTTTCACGGCTAATTTGAAACGCTGGGGTTAAAGCGGAGGGCACACTTGGCAGGCCCCTTAAAATTTCTGTGGAATTTTCTAGTTTTTACTTACGATACCGATACAGATATTTTAGGTTTGGTATCAGATGGCACCAACACCGTTCAGAAAAACAATGCTGAATTGACTTAAAACGTTTCTTATTTTAAACACAGACATAAAAGCACCAAATTACACATTTATTTGATAACTCTGCACCAGTTAAATAACACCAATAGTTTCATAAGCTTGGTCAAGCATGTAAAGACAACACAACTTGGATTTGTTCAGTGAAACAGTGTAAAAAATAAATATGATGAAGAAACTGAAACTGACAAAAATAATAGACAATATTGGGACTGATATAGACATTAATATCGAATCGGTGGCAACCACAACCTCTGGCTCCTCTTCAGAAAAGCACTGTTTGCTGGCAGATAAATATCCTTTGATGTAAAATGCTTCAAAGTATTATTATTATTATTATTATTATTATTATTATTATTACTTGGAGCTTGAGTAAAGAATACTCAATAATGAGCACAAACAAACATGTTTCTGTAGGTTTAGATCAGCCACTGATCTATCTGGCACAGTCTAATACAAAATGCAGATAAAGTGATGAAAAAGAATGTGCGTACAGGCGGAGAGGTTAAAAACAGCATACGGCTACTAGTAAGAAACAAAAGTGTCAGATGTTCCTTCAGCTGCTAAGCAAATGCCACCTCACTGGAGCTGAGTCCAGAGCAGCGCATCGCTCCAAGAGTCAGGAAACCTCAAGTGAATTCTAAATATGCAGCTATATTAAACCTTCATATAAATGTATTACATACTGAACACGGGTGGAGTGGGCCGCTCAATTCAAGGTGTGTCGTGGCATGACTGGCATAGGTTGACACGCTTCCAGTGAAGTCAGGAAGCAGCATTCCCTCTTCCCATTCTTCCGTCTGATGGAGTTCTCACAATCACATAAACGACCAAAACAGCCAACATTTGGGTGCAGTGATGTAAATTACTGATGTGGGAAAGATTTTAAAAAGGCGCTAAATGTTTTCTATTGGCTGAAAGCTGATGATGTGGAAAAAGAGAGAAACAAAGAGAAACAACCTGCTATAAAAAAAGAGATTCCAGTAATCAACAATAAATGGTCAAAATAGGGCAGAAAAGTCTGATGCTGCTGTTTCAGATTCAAAACTATCGAACATTTTCACATCCATGGATTATTGAACATCTCTAACCTGGATCTGAGGATAGGAGTTTTCGAAAACTAATAAAATCTTACAATCCTCTGTAACCATCAAGAAATCAATAGGTTGCCCAAGGGGCAACCTATTGCCCCTTGGGCAATAGGTTGTTATTAAAAGAACTTTATTTACAGAGGTGAAAAATGTATTATTAAAATACATTTTATGTTCTTATTAAAAGAACTTTATTTACAGAGGTGAAAAATGTAAAGATATATATATATATATATATATATATATATATATATATATATATATATATATATATATATATATATATATATATATATATATATATTATATATATATATATATATATATATATATATATAATATATTATATATATTATATATATATATATATATATATAATATATTATATATATATATATATATATATATATATATATATATATATATATATATATATATATATAATATATTATATATATATATATATATATATATAATATATATATATATATATATATATATATATATTTTTTTTTTTATATATTTTTAAAGAAATATCTAACAGCAAGAGAAGCAAACAATTCAGTGATCAAAATGATCAAACCAAATATAAACAGTGACTGGTTATCAGAAAATGAGGAATTGGTCTGACAGGGCCATGTCCTCCCACACCATTTCTATCTTCTGCCTAAAATGTCTGCTTCTGCACTGGCCTCATTCACAAATTAAAATGTAATCTCTCTCACAAACAGCAATCCAGTTGCTGTCAGAAACCGACTGATAGCAGTACAAGTTATTACAATGAGCCTGGAAAGTGAAGGAAAGTTTAATATTATGCATTTATTCTGTAGTAGTTCTTAAATTGTTGCCAGGTTGTGCAGATGTGGTCAGCTAATAAAGATTGCTTGTTGATCTGACTGACAGAATGACAACAAAACATGATAAATATGCAACATGGCAACATGTTGGGGTTTTTTAAAAAAAATTACAACAATGACAGATTAACGGATGAAATGTGAATTATCTGTAAACAGTGACCAGCTAACAGTGTCCTTTCTTTTTTTGAGGCTGGGCTGCATTTGATCGTCACAGTTTCAGTAAATAAAACCTCTCGTCTATTTGTGGTAAAACTAGAAGCGGGAACTGCAGTGTTTTTCTCTGGGCTCTGCCTGGTTGTGAAAACAAACCCAACACACTTAGCTGGACAGACACAGACCAGACCCTGGTG
This sequence comes from Poecilia mexicana, assembly GCF_051168715.1. Classification (NCBI taxonomy): domain Eukaryota; kingdom Metazoa; phylum Chordata; class Actinopteri; order Cyprinodontiformes; family Poeciliidae; genus Poecilia; species Poecilia mexicana. Next base: position 19,771,023 of record NW_028263383.1, read on the forward strand.
TTCGTGGAAGCCTCGTCTGGTTTTTCTCACTCAACTGTTTGGTTCTGCTGTCCACGTGTTCGATGGAGCATTCCTAGAACCAAAGAAGAACCTGAACTGCTCTATTGACGCATGAAAATCTAAATGTAAACCATTACTTAGATGATTTTATTTAATACATGAAAAATATCACATTGCAGTTTCAAAAATAATGTCATTGATTGTTACGCTAATAATAATTTTGTTATTTATGCCTTTGTGTTAAAAAATACAATCAGTATGCTTCATATTTTCATGACAATAATTTAAAAGAATGTTTTTATCAGCCAAGAAAAAACTTTAAACACAAATAGTGAGATCAAAACAACTTGTTTAGACGAACTGATTTGTCCGTTTGAGTTGATTTAAAAGTGCAGTCAAAACTTTTCAACAGAATCTGTGAAAGTCGTGTTAAAGATGATCCTATAGTTCCTTGCCAAATGCTACACTTAAAAACAGCAAAGTCATCTAATTCAAAAGTGAAAAGGAGACCATTTAAAACTCTGAGCGCAGCGGTTTTATTTAAAATATTACTGAATATTTTTAAGAACACGTTGACTCTCTAGAAAAATTTGCAAAACACTTAAAGAAAGAGGACCAAGAAAACACAGCAGTGTGAAGGGGTGAAAAACTGTGCCATAATATTATAATATTGTTATATTTTAGAGTTCATCAGCCAAAGAATATATTGACAAAAAAATTATATGGTACTATCTAGTTTTTTAATTAGTAACAGATTAAAAACTCAATATATTACAAAGTTGTATCCTGTCCTTGTTTGCATGTCCTCAATAAATCACTTTATGTTTTCTATTTACTCAGAATAGATTTTGTCTTATTATTTTATATTCAATCAAATTAAAGGTAACAATCTCAGAGAAAAAGGTCACACTAGCAGCAAAGTTTACAAAGCAACATTTTCCCAAACAAAACAATTTCAAAGGCTTATATAATATAATATAAAATGACAGGGGTAAAGAAAGCCAGAAATAGAAAGAGAAAGCCTGTAAAACCGAACAGACCGTGATGTCCCCGACATCCCACAATAACTGGATAAACTCATTCTGTCTCTGAACTGGATCCCGGTATCAGGGGTTTATTCAAATGCTCCGGTATCTTATCCAGGTGTACTCGAACACAGTTTGCTCTGTCTGCAAGAGCTCTTTGTGTATTCATTTATTCTGCGTTTGAATATGCAGCTGCTGCAGGCCGTTATCTGTGAGCCCGGTGAGTCCGGCGTGACCCACGAGCCTCACCGCTGGTGAGGCCTCTGATCCGGCAGGGTCAAAGACGTGGACCGAGCCGACGAGAGGGTGGAGGAGGTGGGGGCTTTGCGGTGGGGCTGATGGTGTCATTGAATGCCTGGGAACCTGTCACATTGTGTCAGCGTTAGCATCTACATCTGGCCCGCTCTCGCTTTAACCCCGAGCTAAGTATGACTAGCTCACAGGACCGGACCACAGAGGAGGAAGACAAACTTTCACTCTTTCACCTTACACGCAGCCGCCGCCACTGATTGCTTTAACGTTTCACTTGTTTGAAATGAGTGGAATCCAAATGTAGTAATGAGTTGCCAATGGAACATGCTGATATATAAAAAAAAACTAAAATAAAAAAATATATACACATTGTGTTAAGCATTATCAAGAGCTAAGGATCTTTTTTTTAATTTTCTGCTCATATAATAAAATAAAGATATAATAATTCAGGACTTGTGTCAAATAAATAAATAAATTAAATAAATAAATAAAGGACTTTGACATACAAATTAAACTGATGGTTTAAGGTAAAAAAAAACAAGCACTTATTCCTTCATTTGATCCCTCAACATGTTTTAGTGATTTTAGCTCACGAGCAACCACAAAACCATGAATTTTCTTCAATAACATTCGACATTCATTAAATCATGTGAAACATCTTGGGCCTGAGATAATCAGATGGCTGTTGCATAAAAATAGTCCGGTTATTTGGTGTCAAACTGCCTCTTCGCATGCCCTCAGCGGCCCGGCATGCCAATGCGGACCTTTGTTTTCTGACACAGTTTTCAGGCGGTCGGGGCGAATCACGGCTTAATTAAGCAGAACAATGGCGACAGTGTACTGTAACTTTGGAAACAATAAGCATCAAACGCAAAGATATTAAAAAAAAAAAAAAAAGGAGGAGACCTAAACGTAACGACAGAAATCCAGGCGTGAGATCTTCATGGAAAACATGATCCGCCGCTGGGTTATATTTGCAATGCGCTGTAATTCGGCCTCCTCGGAAACACTATGACCCCCCCCACGCCCGGCTCTTCCTTTCTGAACACGAATAATTAGCAACACGATCCAGATTTTCTTTTGAATACGCCCATAGAAAATCAATGACAGGATAGATCAAACAGTAATCACAAACAGCTGGATGTTGCTTTGACCAGTCATTGAGACAACCCTATTATTTTGCATATAGCTGCAAAAAGCCAATGGAGCTGATCAAAAGAGCTGCTCCAAATATTTACAAAATAATAACGTGATAACAGTGGTGATTTATCATGATAATTATTAACTCTATTTTATAATGTCAACTAAAACTGATCAACTGATTGGGTTTTTTTTTTTTTTTTTTGCTGTTTAGACTATTTTATCCAGTGAGAGATACCTGATATATTTAATAACTAACAATATGTCTGAACATTGTGTTCACTTGCGCTGTTGTATGTGCGAGATGGCCTTATATCGACGAAAATAAAATGTATTTAAAAATGTCTGATTGTCTTTTTTGGGTATTGGCCCAACAAAACCAAACAGCCCAGACTCAAGTTGGGAAGTAATAGACGTCAACGTCGGTCATAACAGCGACCGATGTTGGATGTTCATATTGGTGCATCCCAAGTATGGTGTTACAACCAACTCGAATAAGGTTCTGGTTCAGAAGCAAAATCATCTGTAACAGATAACTGTACTATATAAAGTGAAATGTTGCGAGTAGCATTTATGTAATTATGATTTGTTTAAAAAAAATAGTGATAATAGATGAATGGTCAGAGACTATGTAGTGTTTGTAACAGAAAGACCTGCAACCTTTGAATTGGGATCCCTCCCAGGTAGGTGGAAACATCAGTGGCTCTTCCTTCTTTCTCTCTCACTCACACACGCACGCACACACACACACACACACACACACACACACACACACACACACACACAAACACACACAACAGAAAAAAAACCTGACCATTGTTTATGATGAACTAATTGACAGCTCCTTTGCTCAAGCCTAGGTCAGCCTCTTGAGGGAGACAGTACGGACGGCTAGTCACAGCACATCGAAGCACTGAGGGTAGATAGTGAGCGTGCTTCTTCTGGCGCAGCGTCTCTGTTATGCGAACAATCTGACATGCTGCACATGTTCCATGTCCAAATGAATTGGGCAGCTCTATGGCGTCAGCTTAAAGGACATCTAAGAGGAGAGGTGCAGTGGGTGGGGAGGGGGGCTAATTCTTCTCTCTGCAACGGCTTTTAGTCTGCAGCCAGAGTCAAAATCCCATGTTTGAAGAGAAACTGCGACCACAAAATCTTTGTTGAATCAGGCCACACTCGGAGCCAGAATTAGCTCCTCACCATACTTTGCACAGATGGCACCAGAGACAGTCACTGCAAATGCCTTACATTCTAGCCAAGGCTGCCTAACCCTTTTCCTTAATCCTAATTAGGAATGCAATCTCCACACAGCCTTTTTTCTTTTCTTTTTTTTTACAACAAAGAGATGCAAGTACAATTGCATTATTACAATACCGAAAAATGTTTATAATTCTAACATTTTCAAGTAATCACCAAATAAATTGCTACTTTTAGTGCCACAACTAACAACTATTTCAGTATTGATTATTCTATCGATTCGTATGACGATTAACAGGGAAAGAAATTGTCACACTCTGCAGATTTTACATTTAACCACTTTTACACAATATTAGAAAATACATAAGAAAATGCCAATAAACAAATAATTCAGTTCCTTTTTTAAATGATAAAACATTTTCTTGCTTAAAATGCAACAATATAACATTCCTTTAATGTATGCTTCATTTGTAGCTTGACTTAACATCGATACAGTTTAGGGCTAATCTGTGGGGGCAGTTTTGGCTTAATTACCACTCTCACTTTGTTCTTTCAGCAAACGGCCTTTTTTCGAGTCTATGACCTCCAGTTAACGATTAATCGATTGCTAAATTAATTGACAAATATTTCTGTAATCTATTCATCCTGACTAATCCAATTACCGTATTTTCCGCACTATAAGACGCACCTAAAAACCTTCAATTTCCTCAAAAGCCGACAGTGCGCCTTATAATCCGGTGCGCCTTATATATGGACCAATATTGAGCCACAACAGGTCCAGCAACGGACCTTACCACAGGGGCCGCGTTTCATTGGCTAATGCCCATTTTAGGTCACAGTGCAGCTACCATGTGCGTGACCGTCTCACAAACACAAGCTACAGTAGTAAACATATGCTAATGTACATTCAAAACCATGAATGCCGACTTACCCAGCCTTGCAAGAACAATAGGCATCAGTGATCTTGTCCACAGCTATATTTATGCTGAGGGTGTGAGGATCTGCTGTTTTCCTCATCTATCGGTAGCTTTTAGCTGTGACGCGCACAATGTTGGAGGCATCCAGTGGCTCAAACACCTTGATGTCGTCCAAAAAAGATGACATGAACTTGTTGGTTCCCCTGTCCATTGTCGTGGCTGATATGTTGTGAAAATCCGGCAGAAATGCTACGCTAATTAACTCAGATCGAAATGAAAGACGTCATGTTTACACAGACATGCAGTAGGCTGCTTACGTAGTTGGTCCACTACGTAAGCAGCCGCCAACTTCTTTTTTCCCCGTAGAAGAAGTAGTGCGCGGTGCATGCTGGGATAGTTGTCAGAACACTGGTTTGTTAATAAAGTTTGATAATAGATTTAAAGGGGGGGAGGGGCAGGGGAAGAGAGACAGAGACTGCAGCGGCAGCGTGTCGGTTGGTCTGTGTTACCCAGAAAGCAGTTGGGCATAATATCGCAACACCAACACCATGAGTGAAACAACGACTGGGCCAGCCTACTATATAAAGTACTCGGGGACCATTTCTTTATTAATGTGGATGTGTAATAATAGAGTATGAAGCGTCTATTCTATGCGCCTTATAATGCGGTGCGCCTAATGTATGAAAAAAGTCCTAAAATAGGCCATTCATTGAAGGTGCGCCTTACAATCCGGTGCGCCTTATAGTGCGGAAAATACGGTAATTGTTTCAGCCCTAGTTACTTTAAATAAATTCAATTAATTAGCTATACTAACACCACAGTGGCCCAATAAAAATAGACAAAAAAAAAATCACTTTTTTCTTAAAGCTGTCAAGAAGCTGTTCCATAACAACACGTGAAGACCTGGAAACATTCACATATGGACATAGCAGGCTAATCTGACTGCTGGGATAATAACCCGGGTCGTTTTATGACCAACCAGCAGTCCCCTTTCCTAATAATGCCCTATTTGGCCGACGCAGTGATGGAGAGATGAGGGAGAGCTGACCCACTCTGCCACTGCCGGATAAGCCTGCATTGTTGAGCCTGTGGATGGGGAGCGTATCCGACCACGTCTGGCTAAAGCTCCACTGACAACAGAACAATAAGCGAACAGCACACAGCAGACACATGATGACTTAGCAGGTCCAAAAGGTTTAATCTGCGTCACATCCTGAAAACTCAGTCTTGGTTAAAAGAAAAAGAAAAAGAATTTGACTGAAAAGGTAAGTGTGGCCGTCTGGGCTCTACGTAGAACTCCAGCTGTCTTTTTAAATAAATAACTATGACGCTTAACCTCACCGAATCACCTAATTCTACTTTATTGTTAATAAAGGGGAATTAAATCCGTCTGCAATGTTCCAGCCTTGTTTTTGGCATACAGAGGCAAAATGTGTGAGATGGTAGCAGCCGTAGGCTTATGAAGGCTTTATTACAAGGCCTCCCAGTAGAGTTCAGCTCACTCATCAAGATGCTATCAATCCTGAAACAACATGTCCTGAACAAAAAAAACACAGTCTTCTTCTACTGTTCCAACAAACGTCACACACAGCTCAGGCTATTGACCGGCCTTTGTTTTCACGTTGGAACAAAAGCCACGTTGTGCAGAGGAGCCTTTATGAAAAGCACTGCAGTCAGACACTAAATGTAAGGTTAATAAGGGTTGCAAATTTACATTTGAAATATTTCTGCATCAATAAACATGAATCAGATCTACACCCTAGTTCAGAAGAAGGTTCATTTTGGGACTTTTTTTTGTTCAGCTATTAAATCCAGCCTCCAGATCACCAGCAGAATCAGCACTTACGGTATTTAAATACAGAGTACTGCAAGTTTCCCTATCAGCCTGTCAGACCAACGGACCAAATAACAATCTCAGGACATTATTTAAAGATCTGAAAAGTGTGATAGTGGTTTATGATTCCAGCACAAGACGAAGTTGGGGAGCCTACAGCCTTTTAGACAGAAGGAATGTAAACTTAATAGCTATCATAAAGTAAAGAGTCAAATGTGCTACAGCAGCTCACCCGGGTGTAACTGAAGCAGTTTAGTTTTTTCTTTCTTTCCTTTTTCTTCTTTCCTAAATTAGCACAAATAAGGAATAATAATAAAAAAAGAGTATAAGGGTCTTGTTGCATAAAGTGTCTATTTAGTGGGCGACTTGACATGTGATCATTGGGTAGGTGTGACTGAGGGAACTGGGCTCACATAATGTCCACAGATTTTTATTATTCCAGTATAAAAACAATGAATCCCCTCCTGATAAATTTTGAAATAGTTTTCTGAGTTGACCCCGACAATAACAATGCTTAAGATCTCAAATTTAAATTTGAATCACATTTACATTTCTGACATGTTCCTCCTGCTTTAGAGGCCTCCAGTTAGCGCTCAGACTATATGCTTTTCTTTGCAGCATTAGCAGAGAGAGAGGCTGTTAGCTGCCATGTTCCGACATGTTAGCTACACTGAAGAGCATGTACCTAATCAGCTTACAGCGTCATTCTAAATATTAACTTTTAATGCAAAGATGGATTATGTAGCTAAAGAACACATACACACACGCGCACACACACACACAACAAAACTGAGCTTGAAGCAGAAAATAACAGAGTCTCTGAATGACACAAGCAAATAAGCTTTAATTTTGGGATGTTATGTTTGCTTATTGTTTGGTCAAATCTATTTTATTTCTGTTTTTAGACATATTTAAATTAGAGATATTGGTAGTACATATGGTCCATGACCCTGGTAAGGGTGCTGAGCAGCTCGCAGTGACATCATCATTGCAGGAAAAATCGAAAAATCAATCAACGAGTAATTTGGCAACTATTCTACTTTCAGTCTGCTTGCTATGTTACTGTCTTTGAGCTTAATGTTCAAAGTTGATGTTAATATTTATCAGCTTTCTGCTAAATAGGTATGTCTTTTGAAAGTAAATTTCTTAAGCTGGGTGGTTTCATAACAAAATGTGGTTTGGGTTTCTTCTGTAAAATTCACTTTTTGAGCGTTACATCGTGTCGTAATGTTATTCTCTCATCAAAAACATACTTGGAGGTTTGCCTAGATTCATTTATGCTGTATTAGAAATCCTTGCCCTCTCCTCCTTGAGACCTTGAGCTCCTTGAGACTAGCTAGCAACAATTAGCAAACACCTGGTGGAACTGCACATCAGCAAAGTTAATTATGCAAGCGACTTCTCAGTGCAACATTGGTAAAAACTTTGTTAAAGGGTAATAAAGGAGCAATACTGCAACGACTTCCCAAAGGCAAAGTTTAAGAAAGAGGATTTTTTTAAAGAGACAGAGGCCCAATTTTAAGATATTAAGAGTCAGGTTTCTTTTAAGTCATATTTGATATATATAGAATTTTTATAAAAACTGAAAGTAACATAGTTTCTTGATTGTGCTATAAAATAGCATTATATTAGGGTAGGTAATCCCAGTCCTCCAGAACCGGTGTGCTGCAAGTCTTAGATGTCTCCCTGGTCCAACACACTTCAATCAAATAACTAAATCAAGTGCAGTCAAGTTCTCCAGAATCCTGCCAATACCTCATTATTTGACTCAGGTGTGTTGAAGTAGAGACACATCTAAAAGTTGACCCTCAAAGCCTAGAGTAGCCCACCTATGCACTAGATGCAGGGAAAAGACATACTGTCCTTTTAAACACTGTCCATTTTCTCCCAAAGTTTCCTTTTAGTGTGCTTTTAGTGTCACCGTTTTCTATGCTGCTTTAGATAAAATGGTCCCAGAATCTTATTTTTCTGACTTACTGGATAGGAGGAGAGGGTCAGATGGCCTTAGTCACTGAGCTATGGATTGCTAAATATATGCCATCCATCTGTTTTCTATTCCCACTTAATCTGGTTCAGGGTCAAGGAGGGGGGCTGGCGTCTTTCTCCCTTGTTTGATGGGTTAAAAAGAACAAAATCATAATTTTTTTTCGTTATAACAACTAACTTTGGAACGACATACTCAACAACAATTGGAATTTAGTGTCTTCGCTGAAGAACTAAATCAACATGAAAATGAAAAAATGTTGCAAAAGAGCTTCTAATTAAAAGGGTGGAGTCTGTTCTCATGAGCTGCATTCTCCAGTCAGATGCATTCCACTCAGCGGCAGACAGAGGGAATGACTCCTAATCATTTCAGGGCCCAGTTGTTTATGAACGGGATGTGTCTTGCGAAACAATATTGAGACATCAAAGTGCGCAAACTGAGCAAGAATTTCCCAACAAGCAGCCCACTCAGACAACAAGTGTGTACAATGGCATCCTCTGGACTCAAATAGTTTGCTCAGGCTGCATGGGAGAGAATGTCGCAGGAGCAACAGGTGGCCAGGGAAACTATCTGCGCTTCCTCCTGCTCACACACCCGCTGGAGCCGCACATGCATCACCTACTTGGAGAGGAACTGCTTGTTGGTTTTCATGGGAAATTCCAGAAAAGGGGACTTGACAGTAGAATAATCCACTCGTCCACGGTGCTAGCTGTGCTTCTATATCAGCTATTCTATTGTGTGTTGCAGCGACGGAGGAAACAAAGCTGGGCAGGACAGTTACAGAGCTGCAGCAGCACGCATAGGCTGATGTACGGACTGCTGCTTTCACGCTGAAAAAAGAGATTTTTATTTTTTTTTTACCTGCTGTTTGTCCAACTAAGCTGCAGCTATTTGACATTACCACTAGCTAGTTTTTCAAAGTAATTTGTGAAAAATTCACCTGATCTTAACGCTGAAACCTGAAAATAACTTAGCAGAGACGTACTCTCATAAAGGTTTATCTTGATGACTTTGCCCAGTTCAGGGTTTAGGTAAAAAAAATAAATACAAGTCACCAGAACAGGCCACAGCCTCATAGATGGTACTTTCTCGTCTTTCTGCCATGAGCGGCGATGAGTTGTTTATATCAGAAGCAGAGGAGACATCATGCTGCATGTGTGAAGTAGTAGATACTGTAAAACAGGATTTTACTAAAATGATTTTTAAGTTTACATTCTAAATTGTCCTAGCAAGTAGCGAGGGAAGAATTACTAACTGAAAGCAGCAATCTCAATGTGTATACCCTAGAGCAACGGTTCAAACAGGGTTCTTGAGGCTCAATTAAATTTTTTTTTTGCTGAAATTAAACCTGTTTTGTTGTGTAATTATTAATGACACTGAATTATGCAATCACAATCAGACTTTTACGTGAACAGTTTACGACTCCAAAGTGACGTTCGTTGTGGCGTGTACTGAGAATGTAGATGTCACAGAGAAGTGCTCTATTTACAGAAGAAACAATGGATGGAAAGATTTATTTAGAGTGGACAGTATTGTAAAAGAAATCATAACAAGATGAAGGAAGTTAATAAAAATAAAGCACATTTAATAGAAATGGGCTTTTGTGGAGCACTGACTGCAGCTTCTGTGGAGAATTTTGTTTGGATGCGTAGTCAGAACTAGTGGTGGGATTGTGGTGTGATGCGCTGCACCAACAGACTTCGTTCTTAATTTCATATAATTTTCAGCCATTGTGCATGTCTGGATTTACCACAGCTACCAAATTATGACTCATGTGTCACGTCAATGACGTAAAAGTTGGACTAAATGTGACATAACCGTTCAGACTTCATCGCTTTTCCCTTTCATGAATAGTGGTCACTACAGTGGACAGCTGTCTAAAAGTCATTCTCTTGTGCTTCTTGCGGATTTTTATGTTATAAATGCATAGAGACCACTGAAGTGGACACTAATGCACCATAAAATACACTATCAACTACTGGCCATCATCTGCAAATGCAAGAAATTATTTTTGTTAAATCCAATATGGCTGACAGACAAAAAAGCATGGCAACCGACCCGTTCCATACTGTAGACGACTCTTGCATGTAAAAAAAAAAAATATTGTGACATCAAATAACCCCTACAGAACAATACTACTGATGTATTTTTCAAATAACAACTTTGCATTTGGAGAAAATAAACCTACTTTTTTTATGTCTTAAGAAAATAAAAAAAAATTTAGAAAAAAATCCTTATACAAAGGATCATAATTCATGCATGAAAGGGTTAAAACCATCAGATAGGTATCTGATTTGGTACAACATATGGAAGTGGCATTAATCTGATTTTTTTTTTTTTGGTGAGGGAGATCGGAAGTGGACCATACAGACTGCCATAAAGACGTTGGATAAGTGTTGCATATTGACAAAAAGAAAATCGTATTTGGTACGATGTGTGAGCAGGCAAGTAGTCGATTTCATATTGCGTATGTGAAATTTCATACATAGCAAATAAAGCTGCCAACATTTCAAAACTCATCATGACAGACAGGTTGAAAGCTTAAGCTAATAAAACAGAGCTACTTTACTCATTGATACAGACAATAGATAGCGTTGATTTTTCTCAGCTCGGTGGTAACGAGCTCACCAAGTGAACTGCGCAGAGCAGGCCCTGCCCTGATAAAGCATGACTGCAACTGGCAAGGAGCCAGGCTCAATCTGCTTAAACGCAACCAGCTCTGTATCAGTAGAGAAACAGCGTAACAGGCAGCAGCAGTTTAGTCCCAGCCATATAGGCTGTTGTTTGCCTTAGGTTAGAAACCAGTACGTCACAACAGCTCTGCAGTCGTCTCCTCTCTCTGAACAACCGAGCTGTTCTCGCCGAATGGCATTAACGCGCTAACAATCGCCCCAAAGGAAGCTGCCCACAGATCTCGAGTGTTGATGATTTGAGATAAAACTGTACAGTTGATCAGTTCTGCATGAAAGAGTCTGTTTTAAGGAAGGGCAGTAGGAGTAGTGGGCGGTGCTGGCTGGGGGAAAAAACAGGAGATTTGTTACATTTTAATACAAGGAGAGGCAGATTCTCTGAGTCTTGAGGTGAGGAGTCTGATGAAACCCAGCACTCATTGTTCTGCCAGAGCAAGCTAGACTAAACTTTACTAGAGTACTATGAATGTAGTGGCTTCTTTGAGTTCACCTGTTCTCTGTTTTATCCCTAACAGCTAAATGGCTTTTGTTCTCCTCCTCCTGTTGTTGTTTTTTTTAAAAACTTCTCAATAAATTATTTGTGCCTCTTTGGTTTTGTATGTTGAATATTTTAGGAAGCACATATCTGTGCTCAGAGCTTTTTAGGGTTAGCAGAACAAATATGAGAAATGGCTTTGTTTTCAAGGGGTCTGCCGCTATTGAAGAAATAGCTGAAGCTTTAAGAGAGCGAGATAAAATGTTTGTGTTTTCTGGGAAGATGGCTCCACCAATGACATTCAAAGTTGTTTTCCAGCTTCAAGTTTTGACTCAACAACATGGAGGAAGAAAATATTACGACATAGGGATGGAGAAATCTTTTTATTGTTCTTGGTTTCAACAAGAACACGCCTACAAATCGGGTATTGCTGCTGCAAGTTGGTGATTTAAACAAATTCAATACAACCCTAAAACCTATATTGTTTGTCTTTTTGTAATTTTCTGCTGTATGTTCTAGTAAATGAGAACAGCTTTAGACTGGGAAATCTTGTGTAATATAAGCAAGGCAGAGGTAGGCAGACAGACTTAAAATTGCAGTTTATAGCCCTAAAAGAGTTATTTTAATCTGACTTTAGATGTAAAGCAGGAGAGGAAATGGCACAGGAGATAACATGGTCATTTTGGGAGTAACTCTCCTGTTGCACGTTATATGAGGTTTAATGTTGACAAACTGACAATTTAGTTCAATTACTACATGCAAGAAAATCCAGGAAATCCCTTAGAAGAGATAGGGTGTGGAATATCCAGTCACATCCTCTACAACTGAATAATTTCTTCTTTTTCTGCTGTCCCTCACGGATCCGCTTTGAGATTCTAGCCACGCTATTAGTGTAATTCAGAGCGTAAAACAAACAATCTAGAGTGAAATCTCACCAAAATACACCCTTGTTCCGCTGCTCTGTGGACGCAGAAACTTAGGACGCCCTACTGTAAGGCAACCACTAATGGAGCTCAGACAGGAACCCACCACAGTGTTGCAAACTCGTCGCCTATGTCTGGCATTCTGACAAATATCTAAGGCACTCACTTACCCAGAGTATGCCCTCACACACATGTGGCAGCGGCTCTGTGTGTGCTGAGCCTCCACTCTGAATATGAGTCACAGCAAAGTCTAAAAGGCACGGACGCTTTGACCACTTCTCATGATTGGTCTCAACAGAAAAAGTCCCATTTTTCTTGAAGTAATAACTCCGCTTCCAAAGCCTGATGAGAAAGGTTTGGTGGAAACAGATGTGGAGTTGTACGGTCCAGTTCATGCCAGGGCCATTTTGATCAATCACACTGAATTGGTTTCTGTCAAAGCATGTGAGCCAACCACAATGCTATCAATTGCGACTCGGTTTCAATACGTTTAGCACTAAGCAGCCCTGAAGGGATCGTCCTCACACCATACGGCCAGATGATCTGCTCGACTGAATGTTGGCTACTCTTTTTGTTGTTCCTGTTGACTGTAATGTTGAAACAAAGCTAATGACCGCGTCTATGGTGCAAATACAATCACACAAACATTGCAACAGTTTGGTTTCAAATGCTAAAGTCAGCTTCTTACAAGTGCTGTCTATTGATGAAGAAATTTAATCAGCTTAATCACACTCTAGTGCTGCGATTAATCATGATTAATCACTATGCCCAACTTTGTAAGTTTCAAAAAAAATATGCAAGTAGATGCGGTTCTTGCAGGAAGCGCCTCCTCCTGCCAACCAATTAAAAAGCGAGCAATTATCTGGCCTTTTTTTTTTGTTGTTGTTGCTGTTTTTCTTACAGTAGAAATTAGGTTATGTATTCTCTCAGTACTCAAGAGCAACTAGGAAAAACTTACTCCTCTACACATGCATGCAAGTCGTAGAAAAATTGTTCTGGGGACACCTGACGGATAAGATGTAGCTCTTTCCTAGTTCTTGATGCCCCCACACCTTTCTGATGTCACCCTGGGCAGGTGCCCATATAGCCCATAACAAAAACCATCACTGTACACACGTTTTCAAAGAACGTTTATGAAAATGTTTTATTGTCTCAACCCAAACATATCTGAAGATTCTCAGTTTTTTTACATTCTGAAAAGTTTAAAGGAAGTCATTTTGTTTTAATGAGGCCAGTCTCTTGTCCTCATCCATCCAAGTGACTGGTGTAATTCGTGCATGTGAAATTTTAGGTTTGCGCACGTAGACGTGCACACGCGAGGTAGCAATGCAACACAAGAAAGCTGAAAAATGTTCAACTTTTGTTGTCTGCTGTCGAGAAAAAATTTCACCTTTCGCTGTGGTTCGCCGGTCCCTGTGTGTCGAGCCAATAACGCACTACTGTGAACCAGGAAACCTTCCACAGAAGAGAGACTTTTAGGTCAAAATAGGAAGCTCAATTAAGCTACGTCACGTAATAATTAGCGAGTTCAAATTTTCATATTAATCACATGCGTTAACGCGTTAAGCACTACTTCTTACATACACTTGTTGTTAAATAAAAGAAAAAAAGGAGCAGAAAAACATTGACGTTTATTAGTTGGTACCACGGTCGATAGATTGACGAAAGGATCAGATACGGGAGGTAAATCTCACCCCAACCAGCAGCAACAACAACCAATTTACCACAAACACAATGACAGAAAGCAGTGACCTGTATAAAGTTCACAGCTTTACGCACCGGATCCTGCTTGTTTACAATTGGACATTTTTCTAGGGCTTATATGCCAAATCATATCTTTGCTCCAAGCAGTTGCTAGGCAACACAGGAAATGTTCAGCCAAGCCAAACCGGGGAACTTTTGTTTTTGCATTTGGGTTTGGTAGAAATTAAAGCAGGAAAAGGCACCATGTAGATCAATAGTTTTAGTTAATCATAGACTTCTGTTTGATTCAGTAGGCCACCTGAGTTGATCCTATCATCTTACTGCTCATCAAAACTTCTTTAGGCTTGTTTCATATATGGCACATTTATGGGGAAGATAAATGCACCATATGTGAAGATAGTAAACATTCCTGAGCGTAACATCTTGTCCCCTATCAAAATAACATCATAGCTCTCTGACATTTCAAATATGACAGACACAGTCGCAGCAAAGCGATCTGGTCCAACACTCATTTATGATTTATTTTTACAGTCAGAAGCGTCCCGCATTATTTTAAGATGAACTTGAGATGGTGCAAGAAAGCCTTAAGATAACTGGATGTCGAGCATTAACTTCGCCCTATTCTAAATGCACCTGGCTTGGTACGATAGGAAGCTATGAAAACAGATAAAACAGTAAGAAATAATGTTTTACAGAAACAAAATTTCATATGGATCGAGTCATATGTGAGAAATAAATACTAGGGCCATTTTGGATGATGAAAAAATTTGTAAATTTCCAGGACTTCATAAAGAACACAGATAAAGCATTTAGGATTATCAACAAGCACATAGAACAAACTGAGTTATTAGTTATTCTCTCTAATATAAATATCACACTTCATTCATTCATTTGCTGTCTCTTATTTAAACCTTAACACAGTTATTAGAAACCAACAGAACACGGTATGTCAAAACAAAGTTCTAATTTTATCATGCACCTAAAGAAAGTGTAGCAAAATCCGAACCAATGTTCCCAACAGAGCAAGCTACAAGCTGTTGGAGGGTTTCCATGGTAACTGTAAACAGTAGTCTGGGTTTGTAGGGTACACATAAATATGAGCAGGCACAGCTCTGAAGGAGAAACAGGTTGGAAAAAAGCACATGCTTGTCCAATTACTCGAGGAATTATTACTAAAATACCCGACAGTTCCTGTCACAAAAGGATGTTAGCAGATGATGTACGTTTTTTATACTGATGGCTCCTGCTTTGTAGGTGAATTTACACCCACTGACACGCGCCGGTGATGGATGAGAGAGGATCCGTCGCCGCTGGTTGTGAGGAATAAAAATAAAGCCTGTGAAGTGAAGATTTTACATACAAAAACCTCTTCACAGTCTTAAGTTGAAGAATGATTTAAAAAATATATAAGATTATTTTCAACAGTACAATAATAAAATCTTATAGTAAACATTGTTTTCCAGAGAACTCGTTATATTTAGTTGTGCATAAAACTGAAAAATCAAATACATGAGGAGTTAAAAATAAAAATATGAATAAAAATATGATAAATATTCAAAACCATAATAGCCCTGTAATGATTTTACCAGCAACATTCAATGTTTTAATTAAAATTAATGTTTGATTAGACCCTGGTATTGTTTCCTCCATCTCTTTCAGCGAATCATGACATTGATTTAGAGTTACTGCCATCATTAAGTCTTTATTATAATGCCAATTTCTATACTCTAATTACCTTGATTTGATCATTACTGTTGTGGCAAGAAAACATTTTAAAAATCAAGTGGAGTTATTTCGGGGACCAGTACAACAATTAAATACAAAACGCATTAATTAGGACTCTTTTTAAAATTCTGTACAGCAAAGCCTGTTGGTGAACCAATGGCTATTTTAGGATCATGAAGTTACTTTAATGTGACAATGTAAAAAAAAAAAAAAATTTCCAAAGAGCTGCACTTTTAACCTCTACAGTTCCTATAAGTCCCAAAAATTTTCCATGACTTTCTCATTTTCGTTTACAGATAAACAGAGTTAACAATATGAATGACTAATAAGGTTTCTATGTCTGTCCACGTCCTGGAAAAAAATAGCTACATTTTTGGGTTTCCGAAACTCCTGACTCATTATCAAGAAGGACAAAATGTGGCTGTTCGGAAATATTTCCTGTAGCAAATTAAATACAGTCACGATGTGGAAACATTGAAAACAACATTCCTCTTATTAAGGCAACAGTGTTTTAAATCACAAAATGTGAGGCTCCAGACCAACTTTTTACACTGGTTGCACTGGCACGCCTCGTTTTTTTTCATAGGTGCACCAGCACAAAGATCAGGTGCACCCAAATTTTCAACCACATTGTATTTTACCTCACAACTTTACAGGTTCACTTTTTGAAAGAAATCTCTGTCCATTACTGGCAATGTTGAGTTTGAAATAATTAACAGGGATGACAGTTCCACCTGCTATGTAGAGTGTAGGAATACAGTGACACATTTTTCACAGTAAAACTTTCCAAAGATCTGTTTTGCTTTTTTTATGGGGAGCTGGGAGTTTAAATTGAAAGTTCAAGTTATTAATATTCCTGTACTGTCATTTGTCACTAGAGACAAGTTCTGCAAATTAGCTCTCGCTATAAGCATTATGATGCAAGCATTGGACTGCTGTTTTATGCAATTTATCTACGTTATTGTGTGTCTGTGCCTATTAAATAAATCTAATTTAACCCTCTATGGCATGACTTTTTGTTTTTTTGGGGAAAAAATATTTTCCTGCATTTTTTGGGAGCTTATTGGCCCTTAATTACATATCAATCATAAAATTGGACCCTGATGCCTCCCGGAACCGGATTTGGGTTTGTTGCCTCAGGGCAACATTGCGCTACAAGGGGTCTAAAATGCAAAGTTTTCTACAGTGATTATGAGAAATGAAATACAAATCAAACAAAAACTATATTCATAAAAACACTTTTTTTGACAAAAATAAATCAGACATGGTTCCAACTCACCAAATATAAAATAAACGACTAACTTTCATTAATGAATGGTACATTTGCGCAAATGACTAAAACGAGCATTTGTGTGTTTGTACATGGGTATGTTTGGCAGAGTTAGAATCACTAAGGATGTTGAAATTAGTCTTTTTCCCCATTATATGCTAAACATCAGGAAGGAATTTCTTGCTGATGTGAAAAAATTGTGTATCACATTTTTGACACTTGATTATTGGCGTACCTGGGAATCACCACCTGTTTATCTGATTATCTATGGGTTGTAGTGACCAGATTCACATCAGTCACTGTAGTTAGGGCTGCAGGTTCTTTTTATAAGAGTTTGAAGTTCTGATTCTTTGTTAGAATTTGAGCCAAGCACAGGATAATATTTTCATCAGCTCCCATATCTGGTAGATTTGGTGGTTGCACAACTCGCTCTGTATAGGTTGTAAGGAACACCATCTGCACCAGCCATATGAAGTTCCCTGCAAACCCATATTTTTGGGTTTGGCAGGTATTGCTTCAGTCTTTGCCTGCCTTGGAATGGGGCCATTTGTTCATTGATGACCAGCTCTTCACCCTTTGGGACTGAAGTCAGTTTTGAGGATAAACAAACAATGAAATAATGGTTGTACAATGGATCCTCATGTTTTCATTGGAAATGACCCCAACTTCTGAACCATGCACCCTTTGTCCATGAAATGATCTTGCATCCATCTCCTGTTGCTGTTAGTCAATAATAAAGTACATAAATTGGCTCTGATAATTATTTTGTAATAAATTGAATATCATCACATTAGAATAATATTGTCTGCACAGAAGGGCCCTAACTGCGCAATGTTGCCCTGAGGCAACAAACAAAAAAACACAGTTTTTGCATATAAATAATTTAAAAAATTGTCTTGAAATGATCTATAATGCTTCTTTACATATTCACAGATATGAAAATATTTTTAGTTAGAGTGTCCCAAATTTAAACATGAAGAAAAGTGATGTATAACTTACAGGTAGGAGGCAAGGTGTAGCATGCACCTCCGCTTCATGAAAAGGACTGCTCCTCTTCTAAATAAAAGGTCACATGGACCTCAATACCTATTTTATTTGGACAGAAATGTGTCTGGAGGTATTTTAAATCATCAAACCCCAAAAATAACACAAAGGAGCAACGTGAGGGACAGATTTGTGGTTTGTTGCCTGAGGGCAACGGTATGCCATAGAGGGTTAAAAAAAATATCACTGATGTCTCAATTGTCAACTTCATGTTATTTTAATAACTTTTTTATTTTTGTGTTTTTATAATGTAACACACTTTGATCTCTTTGAACTGCCTTGTTGCTGAAATGTGCTATACAAATAAACTTGATTGATTAATATTTCAGATTCCAATTTTTTGTATGTGTGCCATCTGCAGTTTCAACTTTATTATTTTTTATAAGTTTAAAAATACATTTATTTTTTCTCCTTTTAAACATATATGCATATCTTTAATAGTTTCTTAGTACCTTGACTATTTTTGGTTGAATTCTGTCACTTTTAACTCTTCATTAAACTTTCAAAATTAAGTATTGTTGCATTCGTTTAGTTGATTTGGTCATTTTGATCATTTCATTGTGCAAGTCTCTAGTGGTTTACGGTGCTGACCTGTCTATGACTTCTGTAGAAACAGGTCCACAGACTTTGTGTTGCACCTGACACCGTACAAAAATTGCTATATGAATAAAGTTCGATTGATAAATTGACAGAGTTTTTATTATGATTTCATTCAACAGAGAACTTTGGGTTCTGACCTGATGAAACCTTCCTCAAAACTTCAGAGAACAACGTCTGAATGGCATTTCTAAATTCGAAAAGGATGTTTCTTATTTGAAATAATGTGTTAATTTAACTGATCCAATCAAAGATAAAAAAAAAGCATGAACTAAAGTAAAAATGTGTATAAAATTCTAAAATTATTGCATATCAGCGATACAAAGACACTGATTACATAATAGAGGAACACTTGCTGGCAGAGGAACTTCCTCCACTCAGTTTAGATCCTGTAAAATTCTTCAAATAGGGACAGTGTAACTATAAACTGACCCTTTCTTTGATTCAAAGTATTTTTTACAAAAATATTAGGAAGAGATTACTGATAGAGAGGAAGAATTCTGCCCTTTTTTTCCCCACTTTTCAGGTCCTCTGCCAAAATTTCCTCAAGCTGATCCCCCCCTTCTTTTTGTGCAATATGTGAAACAAAAGTAACTCTAGAATTCAAGAAAGCCAAGCAATTTATTCTGGCTGTAACTTAAATAAATATAAATAAGTGCAGGCATGTTTACCCCCGAATTGTGTCAGGGCAGAGAGAAGGTGGTTGCTCTTTCAAGCTATTTTAGGAGCAGCTCTGCCTTTGCGTCTAGTTTCAGAATTAGAAGCATGTGCGAACGCAGGTTTGTCCACATTAAGCGCCACGAAATACTTTTATGAATATATCCCAGAATCTCAGACATAACCACGCGGCGCCTAATAATAACAGTGTTATTCACAGCTTCACTGATGATAAGCACACATAGACCACCTGTGGCCGAGCAACGGGAAGACGAGAGGGCATTACTGTTTACAACGCACTTGCCAACACACTCAAACACCGACCTTATTAGAAAACAAGCCACTGGTTCGTTGAAATTGGCCAGAAAAGAAGGAGTGATGTGGTGGCAGACGACAGACAAGCAAGCTCTGAACTTCCACTCAGCTTACAGGGCAAGCAGGTGGAAGTGGGGAGTTCAGGAAGGATTAATGGGTTCTGTGGGAGTTCCCACGGCTGAGAAAAGGGGATGACTACATGTTCTGCAATATCTGTAGACAAGCTGGTGATAGAGAAATAGATTTGTCAAAATGACTTACAGGGAAAAGACGTCTAGAGTAACCTCTGACTAGGGGGTTTGACGTCACGTTCGACTCCTTTAGGCCTTTAAAGTTTTATGAAACACAGCGCTCCAGCTCTGCCTTGCTGTTTTTATAGGAACATGTTACAATTTTAGAAGAAACATCAAACCAAACCCCTAACGTAACAGGTTAATCTTGCTTCTACATTTATTCTAACGAGTTACACTTCTTGTTAAAGAAAGAGAAAAAAAAAAAAAACATCCCGAAACTTTGGAGCTGCTATTCAGAAGTCTTGTCCACTATCATTATCACATTGGAACAATTTCAAACACCTGAGGTCGTCAGATGACTCTGCCTTATGGCTATTTTTAGAAAATAATTGCCCTTTTGCTACAGCCTTGTAAACAAAAGCTGAATCCAGAGCGATTATATGGCTGTGACTCCCAGCAGGGGCGCAGCCTCCAGCTTCTTCCCCTCGCTCACACCGCGGTTCGCTGCTTCGCCGTCATTAATGAACCCCCTAATTATTTCACTAAGCTGACAGCATTCTAGTGTTTGATCAATGGTGGGATCCTCTGACCTATTGATGTACTCCCATCAGTATCCAGCGAATACATAAGCAGGGGGGAACCGGCGCGGCACTTCCTCCCTCTGGGGATCATGTGATCGCAGATAAAGATCATCAAACAGGAAGCTGTTCTTGTGCTGCCCAAAGCCCAGGCACCCAGTAAGGAAGCAGATCGTTCCTGATACAGAGCAGCCTAAACACAGAATCGAGCCATCTTGACAAAACAAACAATGGATGATGGCTCTAATTAAATTAGACTCGTCACTTCCAAGAACTCATAGTCCCCCCGTCAGGTTCAGGATGTGACCAATCTAGAAGCCAAACTTCCCACAAGAATCCTCCCTCTCCACACCTCGGTCATTATCATATTTTCATCATGAACTTTTGGCCAACATGTGCTGCTTCAAGATGGCCTGTGATTTATGAACCCTATATTTTTTCGCTTCCTTGTCTTATTGACATTTGAAGCATGCGAATGCCGCTGCCATTTCTGGAGTGAGCGGTAAGTCGCTGTTTGTGTCTCAACCGCTGCAAGACATTGTCAAAAAATAAATAAATAAACAGAATAAAAACAGGCCAAGGTCCTGAATCCTTCTCTGAGTCACGGTGAAGTGGATTTTCTGTCTCGGGAGACGAACCGACACACCCCGCTTCTTTTCTGAAGGCCTTCAACTGCCAAAAAACACTTAGCTTTCCGTCTTCAAAACTTCCCCCGCCTCCTCCTCCTCTGACCTCAGCCAGCTCATCGGCGGGGGACTCTTTTTATCTTTTAGGAAAACAGGTGGTAATGATTGCTAGTCAGAGCTCATATGATGCGGAGCTGTCTGCCTCCATGTGTTTTCTATTTGGAATGCTGCATTTGCTAACATGGCACAGTCAGGTTTAGGAGGGACTCAGCAGATATTTCTGGTCACGCCTGCGACGCGGCTCAAAACAACCACCGCCCGCTCCCACTCAGCTGTTTCGGTTCATTCCACATGGGGTATGGGACACGGGGCGCTTTAACCTCATGACACGGAAGGGCTTCGGTTGCACAAGTAAGGATCGGCTTCAGCTCCAACATGGAGATTGCAAATAACTCTGCAGAACTTCCTAACTCGCACCGCATTCTGACTCGTGACAAAAACAAATCCCGAACAGCGCAGGGCTTCTTTCTGTTTGCCTGCCCCGATTTCCTCTGCCATTTACCGTCCCTTCAGAAAAATGTCAGGCTGTCTGCGACTTGCCCACGGGGACGGAACGTGTCATTTGGAGTGTGTTCCTAACATTTGCTTGCTAGCTTTAGGTGGAGGGAGAAAACGTCAGAAAACAAGGCCCTCCTTGGGGAGCCATCAGCAGTTATCTGGAAGAGAAACATCTCCTGCCTGGCCAAACGGTGCAAAAAGACAGAGTCCCAGGTTTCCATTTAGAAAGACGTTAGACACTGGGTGACAGAACCCTGGCTTTGTGTTATTCTGAAGGTTTTCAAAGGTTTAAGCAATCATCAAGGGGGCAGCTTTATTTGTTTTTTGTTGTTGTTTTTTTTACATCTAATCGATGGAGATAAAGAGAGGGCTCGAATGGGATTGGTCATGACGACTCGATTGTTGAAATAATCGTCAACTATGAGACTTCTACAGCACTTCAAAGACGCTTTATGTGAAATAATTTAGTAATATAGTAATCGATTATTTGTTAATTGGAGTGTGCAGACTCAAAAAAGTCACTTGCTGACAAAAACATTTTCAGACCAGTAAATAAACCAAAACTGTACAAAATATGTATACATTTTGTATTTGAGATAAAAACACTTTTGTTTGCCAACATGTTTTACCCAAAACTAATCAAGTGACATTTTTCCATATTCACCTAGTTCGTTCAAATTAATTGAACGTTATGTTATTGTGTTTAAGGCAATTAAATGTTTATTTTTGTATTTAAAATAAAGGAATTGAATTATTTGTTTATTTCCATCTTTTAATTTATTTATAATATTGAAAAGGCTTAAGTAGCTTAATGAAAAATCTGTGGCAATTTTTCTTTATCCGATTAATCAACGAATAGTCAGAATGATCGACCAATTATCAAAATAATCGTTAGTTGCAGCCCTAAATTGGGTCTTGGCATTTAACTCCGAAAATGACGTTAAATCCAGGACTCTAAAAGAAAACAGATCCTTTGAATGCTGAAAATTAAAAACATTTGAATGACGATGTGTGTATACTTTTCTTATCGGAGTGCTAAAAGTGAGCTGCTCGCCACAGTCGAAGCTCACGGTTTAAAAAGCAACAACGACCTTTTGAATTCACTCCTCAGCACAGGTGTTTCTTATAAAAGTAAAAGAAATGATCTCACAGTATCTATCGGTTCACTTCTAATCCACTTTGAGCATCTTCCAGCCCCCACATATCTTGGCTGTGCTCTTGGCAGGAGCCTTCTGGCAGATTTCCTTTTCGACGAATTTCTTTGGAGTATTTTCGGAGAACAGGCCAAAGCCAACAAAGGAAAAGGTGGATGCAAGTCTGATGGAAGCGTGCTCGCCTCGCCTTGCTCCGGTGACCGACGACAGGCCGTAGAAACGCGACACGTTCCGCCTAGAGTTGTGTGGCAGTTCAGATGATCACTACTCTAAGAGCGCCATGAACTGAAATAACAAGCTCATCTCTCACAGAGAGAGAGAGAAAATGAAACCAAGCAAGGCCTGCAAAGAAAGAACAAACCACTGACACTTTCATTTCCTACGAACATTCAGTCTCCCACATCGGAGGAGCATTTGGATCTATATTAGGAGCAGAACTTTTTCCAAAACGCAAGAAGCATTCGAATTACAGTCAGTGCTACCAGCAACAATTAGTAATTCATAACCCGGCTTGTGGCGAGCTCAAGTCTGGCTGCATTTGTCCAGTTTCTACAAAGACAGGCAGTGTTGGCTGGGGCCCAGCTGACCACATGGCTAAGCCCTGTCCACTGAGACAAAAGGAATTCCTAAATCTTCACACACTCACCGCCCACATGAAAAACTAATTGTTCTGCTATTGAGGTTTACACAAGAGAACACCGTTAAGAGTGTCTGAAATTAAAGAAAAATAAAAAATAAAAAAATCATCTTACAGCCTGAAGGTATGTCAGGAGAGCGCAGGAACATATTTCAAACAAGCTCCACTGCCGGTCCTAATTAAAGTAAAGGGAATAAGCCTGCTCACACACGTGAGAGATCACAGGGAAGGCTCTTATGTCTCCACTTGGTTTGATCTGTTCGCCTGTCCTCTCACACCTTAATCCGAGGAGAAAAACTCAAAGCGCATTTCTGTGCCGAGCTGACAGATAAAGAGAAAAAGGAAGCACAATTTCCTTTAATTCACTAAAAAAAGTCATTTTCTGTTATAGAGAAATCAAAGTGAAAGTTGGACATTGATACAAGATACATTATATCTCATTTATGCAACAACATGAAAGTCAGTCGAATTAATTAATATTTATTTATAAATACATCAATAATTAGAACTGAAACTCATGTTTTATGATTTTACACCCACGCTTCTCGACGCGGTGGAACCCATTAGCTCAATGATTTTCAAGGGAAATGTGACAGAGAACAGAAAACAAGTGTTTGTGACTCCCTATTCATTTTCCTCTATAAATGAGACTTTGTTCTAAAAATGATATCATATTAACCGTATTCTAGTAGCAGATCCGAAAAACGCACTGGTTCCAGTCAGTGGCCTGGCTAAAGCTACAATGTTCTGAACTTACCAAAAAACTAGACACTTATTTACTAGGATGCTGTGTTGTTCTGTGTGGGGGATTTCATTAAATGTATACAAATTACCAGAAACATGAGCATAATTTAAACCGTTCTCACTTCAGCTGTCAACAGGAAGGCTATTTGAATACGGAGAGGCTTTGGCTTTCTCATTTGATCAGTGCACTCACTTCATTGAAAAATGCAATAAATTGATCTAACTTTGAATGAGGACATTTCCATTTTGACATAATTAAATACAAAATTTCTTTTGGTCAAATATAAATTGGAAGGTGTTCTATTTTTATTTTGCACAAAGCATACATATCTAAATTAAAGTCCATTTCGTGTTGAACTATTAAAAAATGTTAGTAAATATGGTGTAAATTTTTATAGATATATATTTATAAGCTCTAATAAGAACACAGATGTAACTATGTTCTCTCAATAAAACATCATCAGAAGGACGAGAGCGGTTGTCATGGCTTTAAGGGCTCATGAGGAAATAAATAAATGAACTGCGGTGATATCTTACAGGTGTCCGTTTTTCGCTTCCGGCTACAGGAGACAAACCTAGCATACAGATTTTTGAAGCCGTACAGAAACTGTGGGTATTTTTTTTTCTCACTCTTGTTTCTATTAGCCAGTGTTAAGCTTCGGTGCGGTTTGAAAGGCAGCAGTGAAGAAGGAGGAGGGAGAGGAGGGGGCACCCACCGCGAGAGTCTGCCCGCTCGGCTGGCTCCTCCCGCGGTCAGCCTGCTTTTATTCCGCCGCAGGAAAAACCGTTATCTCGCATCACTACATCTCTGCCGTCAGCGCGGCCCCACAGCCCCGCGTTAAATAGTTAACGGCTCCAGCTACGAAACCGCAAATATACATATTTGATTAACCAAACTTGACGAAAGTTTTCTTTTTTTCCCTCTCTTCTTTTTTTTCTGTCTGAACCTTTTGAGTCAGGACACACACACACACACACACACACGTGCACATGAGCGCGCGCGCTAACAAAACGTGCAACTTAATCAAGCTGACGTGAAACGCTAGGTTGATTTAACGACAGCTCCGCTACGTTAATGTTGTTTAAAAAAGCGATATACTGATGTAAACAGCAGTAAATGCGACGCAGTCTATTGAGAAACAACAGGAGGACTAAGCAAAAAGTTGTGAAAAAATGCGACTAACCTCTCTTTACATTTCGGTTTACAGTTTCTAAATAGTCCACACGTATTTGGGGTCAAATATAGCGGGTTTACTGTCAGTCACTTTTGAGTTTAACGGTAGTTGCGTCCAACTAGTTAGTTGTGAGTCCACGGTCCGTTTTCCATACAACGCGGAGGTAGAAACGGCAATAAAAACTGATGCAGGAGTTGACTGGCCATGATGGCCACGTCCCAAACGAAGCCACGGGGCTCAAACGGCAGCTGCTTTGGGTTGAATCTTGTACTTACAGTGAGTTGAGAGGAGAGTCAGGAGGCAAGCCAGACGTGTTTTCGCCATCTTGGTGTCGATGCAATGCTCGGTGCGGCTGGCCGTACATGCGCAAAGTAGCCTTAACAGCTTTGGTGAGGATAGAGCGGGGGAGAGAGACCTAGAGGGAAAACTACCGGAGGGAGAGAGAGAGGCAGAGGGGCGGAGGAGCTATTATATGGGGTTTCCATAGCTACCGAAAGCATCACTCACACAGACAGGAATTTATAGTTGACACGATGAGGAAAGCTTTTACTACTGTGTCCTTACACTGCTGTTGGCAGGCACCGGCTGGGAACCCAGATATGAAACCACCAGCTTCCAGACTTGTATGTGATGTGGGAGGGAAGTGAGATTTGAAAAAAACAAACAAAAAAACAAAAAAAAACATATATATAAAAGAGTGTCTTCCCATTTTTTTTCTTGATTGAAAAGTAAACGCAAATGCTTTTAGGTGATGCTATAGCTCCTAAAGAGAAATATAAATATAAATTACTGCTCTAGTAACCACCCAAGGCTATTTTAAGTTACATTTAAAGAGATCAAACCTGAACTTAGTACTCTGCTGCTGTGACCGAAAGTGCACTCTAAAAACTGAGGGGTTATTTATTTCACCCCCCCCCCCAAAAAAAAAAAATAAAAATGCTGGGTTTCACAATGTCTTGGGTCAGACTAGTCTGCATCCTAAGCAAAAATCTAAGAAGAAAAAAAAGGTAACGATGCAGAATAATAATGTTATTATCACTGAGTTGAAATACTTGTTCATTTAAGATGACATTACCCTTTTACTTGCCAAGTAGCATGTAAGCATCATCTATTGAAATAATGGTGACACCATAATTCATTCTTGACAAGTGTACATCTACCAACGCTGTGATCAATCAAACATAGCACAGAGAACATTAATCCTCAATAAAAAAAGAACATGTCTGAAAACTTTATTCCAACATTTTTAGCAACTGTGCAAAACTGAGCAGCAATTTTGCCACTGAGTTTCACTTGTTGAGCTTTATGAAGCTGTCTGAACAAGCAACAATATTTCTTATTAAACACGCCTATTAAAATTATACTTTTTAAAAAGTTGTATCAGAACTCTTCAGCACAAAATTCAGCATGAGATAAATGACATGTAAGAGACCCAACAGGGGCCGTTTGCATTCATCTTAAATTACACATTAATCAATAATCTGAAATGTAACACATGGTTTGATACTTCATAGCTCTGGGTGTTGCACTAGTGCACAAGTACCAGCAACATGCCGTAAGTACATGTACCACCAGTGCAACGTTAGCAGTGCAACAAATAGACCTTCGTTTATTTTTACTCGCTGTAAATCATTTCTCTGTCATAAACCGAGGAAATGCTGCCTTGACATGGCACTGCGGTCATGTCAGCCCAGGACTCTCTTACCTTGTTCGCATTGAAAGAACAAGCTCTGTCTTGTTAAGTCCTTTCACATCACACTGGATACAGTCCTTGGGTTATGCCAAAATGCATTGCTTGCATCAAGCAAATTTTTTTTTCCATGTACTGAGCTCTGCTATAACTCTGCCAGGGCAGAAAAATACTCCCAACCAAGTAAACAAGCTCTTATGAGGCAAAATAAGCTTGTTTATGACGTTATGCTACTATACTGCGTAGAGATGTCCCATTATCCATCAGTGGATGTATTCTTTGGGTGAATTGTGTTTGCATAAAAGTCAATGTAGAGACAGTTGTTATGCTCACAGAATGCTTCATTAGTGCAGCAATTCTATCTAAATGAAAGGTTTGTTGGAGTTTTTTTTCCCTTGTTTGACCAAGGAAAGAATTATCAGTTTCAGTTTCCTTATTATATTTTTTTATTGGCTGTTATTCTCCTAACTGCATTGACTCAACAAATTAAAGTTGTGTGTGGGTTTTTTTAAATCATGTTCACTCAAGCTCATGAAGGCATTGATGTATTTAATTGTGCTGTACTGGTGCAGAATTGTCAAATAAATCTGTATTAGTAATTTATGTGTGTGCTTAAAAAAATTAACAGTTTAAGTAAATTCAGCTTTTTTTGTAACCAATACAGATATCTGGATAATTAACACAAGTTAAAAAAAGTCAATGCCTTTTAAACACAGATGTGTTTGTGAGTGACTCTTTTCCATGTAGTATTTCAGACAGAGTGCATTGAAGAATTATTGAATTCTTTCACATTTATGGATTTTTTTTTAAATGTCTTTTTTTTGTGACTGGCAAAAAACATAATTTTTCCTGTTTGAAATTGTGAAACATTTGGCACTAGAAAGCTGATATCTCCGGACCCTGTGCGAATAAACAACTTTTTTCCCTCTCTACCTGACATTAAACAATGACAAACATTTCCTCTTCTAGGTCAGTTAGAATTACAAAAATATTTTAAAAAATGTTTTTGCTAAATGAGAAAGATAATTTTGGAAAATTTAACCCTAGTAGTTGAAGATTTACAAGTATTTCCATTGTTGTAGCAGAAGTGACTTTTAAACCAATTCTCGGTAGCCTTTAACCTCTTCATCTCTAGGCCTCTTTTTGAGAAATATGGTTGAAAATACATGCCCAAAATGAATTGAATGTATCTCAAGAACTACAGAGTTTATTTTAATTGTTTTGGTATCAAAATAAAGGCAAGACTCTAGAGAATATGTTACAGCTCTAAAACCCACCCTGCCTGTTACTGAGGAAAGTGAATTAATATGATACACAGCAGAAATTAAGCAAAATATCTATTTCCGCCAAAAAAAAAACCAGTTCAATATATGAAGATTCCTTTCAAAGCATGTTTACTACATGTTTTGGATGTAGTAAACAACAGTACACAATCTGACCTTTTACTGTGCCAAGTTTCATGGAAAGAAAGTGCATCACATGAGTTTTAGAGAGGTACTACTTGATAAAAATCTAGGCGGACCTTCCAAATTAGCCATTTTGGCACAATTTGTGCCATTTGAACTTTCTCAGTTTTTTTTCTGTAGGTTCTGTTTCAATTATTTATTCTTATAGAATAAATGATTACTTGTCATAGATAAGTAATTACATCTAATAACAATTGTTTTTGGGGGTTCCTTTGAAAAAAAAATTTCCTCCTGGAGTCTCTAGTCTGCGCTCTGCGCTCTGCGCGTAAAACCATGCAGTTCTCAATACAGATATTCAAACTTACGCGGGGCGGTTTCTCGGGATCCCATTGGCCAATTTTGATGATTGACACGTCTTTCGAACCGTCAGAGCCAATAGAATCCGAGGGCGTTGACATTAATACGGAAACTAAAGCCATTCACCAATTAGAGGACGGGAAACGCATGTGACGTGCATTGACGGAGTTCGCCTCTACATTTTTATATGGAAGCCCAGGAGGCGGAAGAGGCTCTGGGCAGAGCCGAAAACAGTATGAGATGGACTTAGGGAAAATGGATTATCGAACCAAGTGGAAATATTTAGTCTAATAAGGATTATGACCACGAAACAGCAAAGGTAGGACTGAATTTATGTTTTTCGCTTCGTGAAATTAGCGATTTCTTTTTTTCTTCTTCAGCTGCTGGTTCAGTGAGTTTTGCACGTAGCGTGGTGATTCTGGTATTGTTGGAAACGGCAGAGCTTCGGCTTTACTCTGATTGATAGTTTGTGGGCTTTGGGAATAGTCGCTCTTTCACTGTTGCATTTTTTACCGCGTATGCCTCGTTAGCCTCGTTAGCATCTAATTACGTTTCGTTTTATCAAGCTACTTCGTGTTCAGGCTGGGTGTTGTTGATGTAGAAAATATTGTTTGTATCATTTAGAAGAGCTTTTTCCCGATCTGTGGATATGCAATATGCCTATATTGATAAATGTATAGCATGTTTTTTCAATCGATCTTGTTGCGGCAAGCGCAGAGGACCCAAATTTGGGTCCTCTCGCGACAAACAGCTTCTCACACTAATTTGCTGGAGTTTTCGCCGATTCCACAACTACTGTCACTGAACTAGGTTTGTAGGTGCCTTTCTCACACACACACACCTTTTAATCTCCGTCTACATTGTACTGAACTAAGATCAGAACTTTATGATTGACTTTTGATGCATATTTTAACGTTGATATGACTCGTTGTTCATTTGGAAGACCCATTGTGCCCAAGATTTAAATTCCTTTCAGTCTTCAACAAAGAGCCATAAGAATTATGAATAAAATGAATTAATCACAAAGAAAAGACAAGTTATTTTTTGCTATTTTCAAATTTAAAAACAAGTAAGCCTTAGGATTTGACAGACTTTCAAGCATCCCAAAATATGTAGGGAGTAAATTTGATTGTACAAGTGAAAGTTCAATTTATCCACAGTAGAACCTATTTTTTAGTGTAATAAAGATAATGTTTCACAGAGGAATGCCGTGAAAGCTCAGGCGTTATGCACGAAATCATCCAGGTTTATTAGTTATTTGATTTAAAAGTTCAACGTTGTGTGTGTGTTACCTTGCAATTTGTAAAGCCAAAAATACTTAGAAAAATTTTAATTTGCCTTTAATACAACTTTTTAAATATAACACAGAGCACCAAATGTACATTTGAATCATATTTACTTTGTCTCGCAAGGATATTTATGGTTGAAACATTTGAAGGGAGTCTTCCTGCAGTCTCATGAAGATCTATCAGGGGAGGAAACACACTGAAGTCAGAAAAAGCAGCAAGATCCTCGGATTCACACATCAAAAAACCCGTTCCTGACTTCTTCGCAGCCTCTACGACGGCAACGCAGAACATCTCAGCTGTCAGCGATCCACCCAGACACACAGACCGGTCCAACATCTTTCTCTGTGTGTGAGGCTGAGTCTACTCTGCAACAACCTGGTTAGAAAGAAACAACAGCAATAACAACAACTGTGCATGACTGTAGAAGTGTTTTACCCCCCTTTTCCTCTTGTCAGGGAAAACAGAATTAGACCAAAGGGCTTTTATGTACTCTGCTCCCTCAGCCGATGGGGGGAAAACATACAACCAAAAGAGCACAGTTTCTCTGCATGAGGTTAAAATGATTACAGAGCATGTCAGGGCAGATTCTCTGAGAAACAAATTATTCTTTTTGTTGCAGTGGATGGTTTTGCTGGCCTTTTACCGCTTGCTTCATCACCTGCCGCTTAGCCTCCTTACCTGCAGTTGACTTTAACATACGACCTCCTTTTGGTGTCTCATGAAAATCATTGTCGCATTTCAAACATTACATTTGGCCATGGGGATGAACGGTTGCTTATCAAAGCTCACCTGTGATTGGTGAATTTCTTGCCATGCAGTCAGACGTGGATCTGCCAACCAGATGGTAATATCTAATGGCATCCCAATGGACCTCTTATTGCTGTCATGCCAAGTTAATCCTGCCCTACAAACAAAACATGGCAGGAGCTTCAGCTTTACTCAAAGCGGCACTGCCTACAAAAAGCCAAAGGTTCTTTTCTTAGAAATGTTGGCAGACGATTACATTATGATCAGTCAAATAAAGCATTTTTTTTTTTTGCTCCAACAATATGCACACACGACAGTCAGCAACACGTGAAAGACGTCCTGTTTCCAGTTCAGTCGCAGAGCAGAATTTCGTTCTGGAAACTGTACCCGATACAAGCAGATTTTGTTTTGCGAAACATGCGGCCCAGGCGTGGAGCTTTTGAAAGGGGCCAGAAAGGCAAACGGGCAACAAAAATAAAAAGGGACACAAAAGGGTAACAAAGAAACTGGAAACGCACGTGGAAACCGGATCAGTGTACGCAGGAGAGGAGCACAGACAAAGTGATAGCTGACAAGGTCGGAAGCCGGCCTACATGTGCAGAAGATGAAGAGCCGTACGTGAAATGACAGGTGAAAGAGGAAAACGCTGGAAGAGCAGCGAAAGAGGAACATGGAAACTAAAGACGCAGTAGTGATCGGGACGACAGAGATGGTGCAAACTGTTCAGGTCGGCAGCCGATATTTTCTTTACATCTGGTCAGATTTGCTCCTCAAATCAGATTTATTTATTTATTTATTTATATTTTCACTATTGAGATCCGCCCTTTGTTTCTACAGCAGATCAACAGTTTTCCTGTTGCGGTGAATTGTTTCTCTTCCATTCAGTAGCATTTTCACATGAGTGATTGACAACGCCAAGACCCTCCTTCTGGCTTTGATTGGTTGTCTCTGAAGAGATGCATTGGAAAGTTTGGTCTTTTCACAGATTATCTGTCTCATATCATACTGTCACGACACGTAAAAACATACTTTTTCTATATACTGAAGCTTTAAAGTTAAATAAAGAAAATGTCTTCACATTGATGTAATTTGGCAGGAGAGTGTCTTCATGTTCTCCATGTCAGTGCGCTTATTCCAGCTGCTACATGACAGACAGAAAGCCCTGTAGAGGACAGTGAGAGGAGCTGAAGGGGTCATCAGGATGACCTTGCTCTCTGCCCGGGATCTGTGCTGGAGCGGCTGCAGGGACAGAGCTCTGAACATTGCTGGAGACTCCTCTCCTGCTCTCCATGAACTTTTCAGCTAAACGACACCGCAGGGTTAGAAGCAGAACCACCAGACAGCCACTCTGCTTTCTGCCCGAAGCTGTTAAGAGCAGAGCTGCTGTTGAGACGATGCACTTTATGTTGTTACACTCCCTTTAAGTATTTCACAAAAATAAATAAATAAATCTGCTGGATAATTTTCACATTAATCCGTTTGTCCGCTTGTAATTAGCTATCTGGAGAAATGTGAATAAATGAACTTGTTTTGATCGTACAACGTAAATCTTTTTAGGACTATTTTCCTCTGTGGCAAGAACAAACGAAGCAAAACACCTTATTTTTTTTTAATGACTATAATAGTGTAACAGTAGAACAATTTATTAAAACTGAATCTGTAAAAATAAAAGTGTGTATATGTCCCTGAACATTCTTTTTTTAATTTTACTTTTTTCAGAAATATGACGATAAATGTCATTATCTTTGACGTAGAGTCCATTGTTGCACCTGCTGCCGTGTCTGAGAGAGGAGAACCTTCACACATTTGGTCTTTTCCCAGCATTGTGAAGGCCTCAGGCTTATGGGGCCCAACCACCTCAACTGACTCTCCTTGATCATCAATCGACTCTTATTGATGCGAAGGAGCAGTCACTTTATTTTGAGCAGAATCAATTTATTCCAGAACAAGCTACTTTCAGCCTCTTCTGTCCTGAGTCAGATTATTTTATTCAAGATGGACCATGTTATTTGTGGGTAGAATTTTGAGGAAAGATATTAATTTAATACAATTTGGAATAAGTCTGTAACATAAGATGTGGAAAAAGTGAAGCATTGTGAATACTTTCCAGAAGCATTGCGTGTTTTGGCCCTTCTCTTTCCTCTACAACAGACACAGCCCCCAGTCCCTCTATCCCAAGTCCTTCCCATGACGGCATTACTCAGGAACAAGACGCCTAGAAGCTGGAATGACTGACTCCCTGTGAAAATGGAGTCTCCATCTTTTCCAATTAAGAGCCATGTCCTCAGAGTTAGAGGTGCTGACTCATAACTTGGTCACTTCACACTAGGCAGCAAAATGCTCAAGCACATGCTGAAAGTAAGTGAAGACCAAAAATGAAACCATAAGATTCCCACATCAGACACTTGTTCTGCAGAGACAGAAAGAGAGAGAGAGAAAGTGGTGAGAAGCTAGAAGCTAATAAAGAAACTAGAACCTAATAAAGAAGCTGGAAGCTAATAAAGGAGCTAACTAGTAAAGAAGCTAGAGAAGCTAGAAGTTAATAAAAAAGATAGAAGCTAATAAAGAAGCTAGAAGCTAGTAAAGAAGCCAGTAAAGAAGCTAATGAAGAAGCTAGAAGCTACTAAAAAAGCTAGAAGAAGCTAGAAGCTACGAAAAAGCTGGAAGCTAATAAAGGAGCTAGAAGCTACTAAAAAAGCTAGAAGAAGCTAGAAGCTACTAAAAAGCTGGAAGCTAATAAAGAAGCTAGAAGCTACTAAAAAGCTAGAAGAAGCTAGAAGCTACTAAAAAGCTGGAAGCTAATACAGAACCTAGAAGCTAGTAACAAAGCTAGAAGTTAATAAAGAAGCTAGAAGTAAAAAAAAGCTCACTAATAATTAAGTTAGGTGCTAGTAAAGAAGCTAGAAGCTAATAAATAATTTGCTATCTGATGTCACCATACTTTAGCTTTTCAAAAGGTGAATTTGGTACAAAAACAACACTGCACATTATCAAAAGAACATTGTACAAAAATATATATAAAAAACAAAACTATCTCCTAACGTGTAGCTGTCTGAAATGTTGCAGATTTTAAAACTCTTTTTAAGAAATGTTGAGTAACCTGATGTATTCAAGGCATGACTTTCACTCCTTAGTATTTACACCTTGTCGAGAAGAGGTGGGATGGGACGGTTAAAGCTGTGCCAAATCTGATTAGGCAGTGAAGGAGTGATCACAGGAAAACATGAAAATCTGCAAAGGATGCATGCTATTTGGAAGCACATACCAAACTGGGATATTGTTTTGGTTAGTGTAAACAAGCCACGGTTAGCAAAAGATCTATGAAAAGGAAGCCTAATTTAAAGTCTTGCTGTTGGAATCTACCTGTAAACAAGCTGACATTTCTGTACAGCCACATTAATCCTTTTATAACACTGGAGGCTTGTAGAAAGTTATTTTTGATGATAATCATTAAAAAACAAAAAAACTGTCTGCCAAGATAATCATGTTGTAAAAGCTGTAAAAGAATAAAATACAGATACAACAAGCATACATCATTGCACATGTACTACTTACACTTCAGTTATTTCCATTGAACAATTATGCCATATCCCAAAGTGTACACAGCTACAACACAGCTAAATTATGCACTAAATGCATCAAGCTTTCTAGTGAGATGTGGGATAAAGTGGAACCAAGTCACATCCACCCGCCAACACACACCACACACACACATCCATATGCACTACATTGCATCTTTTGTTTTCATTGTGTTCCTTGTATCTTTTAAATAATAGAAAAGCCAGGAGACTCGCCGAAGTCTCAGATTTACTTTCAGCACTTGGATACAACGCTCACACTTTCTTCATTCGATCAAAACTTGAGCTGCTGGCACCGAGCCGGCATTGTACGCTCAAATGTTTTCCTTTTCTTTTTTCATGTTGGTATTTCAAGCTCACTCCTTTCCTGCTGTTCTCCAGCAACGCACTGGAGCAACGCACGCCTCGTAAGCGGAGGGAAACATCTCGTCTGTTACACCAACCGGGAACTGAAAGTTATGCTTTTCTTTTCTCAAATTAGAAAGTATGATGTCAAAAAAAAATAATTCTCCTAGCATATCAGGAGTTATATTTATTTCATACATTCACCTTAAAAGTGAAGCATAATTTGTGCTAATAGTGTGTGCATCATTGTTTTTTGTTGGAATCGTTTGTGAGAAAATAACTCAAAACAGCAGATTGTTGTCAAACTGAAGAAAAAGGATTCATGTTTTTAATTTTCTCAAAAATATTTTACATTAAAAAGATGTGTGAACATGTAGTCATATCTAATTTATTGAAGAATGTCAAGCGGAAAGCTATTATTGAGAGAAAGCCTTAAGAAGTCCGATTTGAGGCAAACAGGTTCAGAAAAACTCAACATTTTGTATGTGCGTAAGAAAAATAACATCATCACTTCAGAATGGCATTCACTAACCCAGTATGAATATCACTTTTCTCAGTTTAGTTTGCATTTTCCCAGAGTCCCCTGCTCCTCACATGAATCGACGCATGTTCTGATCTGATTGGTCAGTTTGAAAGCATTCCGGTTACCCTAGTGAGATTAACGTTTACTGCTAAATAACGCTCTGTTAATGTAAAATATATGACTGGTTTGCTTATATAACAGATGACCCACTGAATGTAATGCTTCATCATTTCCTACTGCTCTTCTCTGACCAACCTGAGCAGAAAACATAAAAGCTGCTTGCCTCTGTTTAGCTCGGCGTGACCTTGAGGCGCTGCGGCCCCTGCAAACGCTCCAAACTGTGACTCTGTGGTGTCCTCATTTGAGCTAAAGCCAGACACGTGTTCCACCAGACCGAGCCTTCTGCTGCTCTCCCACCCCGGGCAAGCCATTTGTTTCTCCTCTCACACAAGCTCGTATCTTACATCGCCGCTTTTTCCCACACTGATCAAATTCAACACCGCAATATTTTGACTGCAACCCACAGCTCAGATGTTCGGCTTTTCAGATACCAGATGGACACGTTGGACTCTGTTGCAGGGAAGAGGAGCGAAGTTCCCCCCTCCTCCGCTTACTCAGAAACGTTAGTCAGAGGTAAACATTTACAGTTTCAGGTCAGGGAATTTAGCTCTGCCGTCAGGGCTGCGGCCAGTGGGCCTGTCTCACTCGTGTTTCGGAAGTTTTTACTCTTCTGTGACATAAGCGAAAGACACAAAACTTTTACGCAACTCAAAGGAAACGTTTTCAAACCCACTGAAAGTTCCACCATCTGTCACACTGATGTGATTAAGATCTGCTTTGGTCTAAGACGACATTTTTTTCCCTCTTTCTCAGAATCAGTTCAACTTTCAAGATCGGTCAGTTACAATAATATATTTTTTTACAGGACGTGAGGGTGAAACTCCTACACCCTTCATTGGCTGCATTCAAATGCAACCAATGAAGATTTTTACTTTAAACCTGTCAACAGCGCTGACATGTTTGCATTTTCCCAGAATCCCCTGCTCCTCACATGAATCGACGCACATGAATCCTCATCCTCAGCGGTGTGCCATCACCGCTGAGGATGAGGAAAAAAATAAAGAACACCATCTATGAATGCAGACATGTTGTCCAAACCTGCCGTTACGCAGTTTGCTCATTCAAAATACAAATAAGATGTCTGCAAATCAGATAATATGCCTGCAAAGCCGCCACCCAGCTCCTCCAGACTAGCCAGCAGCAATTAGCAAACACCTGGCGGAACTGTGGATCTGCTGAGCTCACAATAAGAACTACTTCTCAGCGTAATGCTGGTGAAAACATTGCTAAAGGGCTAGTAGAGGAGCATACTGTAATGACTTCCTGAAGGCAGAGTTTCAGAAAGAGTGGAGTTTTTAAAGAGACAGCTGCTGAATTTTAAGGCACTAAATTAGGAAATTAAATTTCTTTGCAGTCATAGTTGACATATGGTAGCGCAAGCAGCTTTTACAGATTTAAACAACACGAGGAATGCCCTCTCATGACAAACCCCTGATGTTCTCTGCGTTTACTGACCTCTTCTAGCGCGAAAGAATCGCTGAGGTGAGTTCCTGACACCGTCTGCGCTGACAAATTTTGTTGAGCTGGTCATTTTACTGAACTTGATCACCTTGTTTCTGGTCTTGCAGGAAAAAGCTCAGCAGAAATTTGGAGCAGAACAGCCCTGTATGTCATCACACCCCGAAGGTGGATGTCTGGTTGGCTCCACACCTTTTCTAACACGTCAACTCCATCAAGCTGTGATCATTCTAATGAGTTGACTTTTCTGACTGATCCATGCAGCGGCGGAGGGGATTTTATCTAAGAGTCCTTTCATCACCTGTACTGCCCCCTCAGTCGGTGCATTAGCCCGGACGTAATGCAGACTGACTGGCTGCGACATAGATAAAGTCAGCTTCCTGGTATGAACTCCTCGGAGATTACATGGCGTGTACGTTCACCTCATATCATTCTTAAAATATTATAATGTGCAAAATATACCTTTGACACGACTTCTTCCTGATAAACGCTTTTTATTAACATTTCTTATGTATTCCACTATAATTTTTAAGCTACATTATTACTGTTCACTTTCTGCAGATATATAAATACGATATATTTATATATTGGCACTGCTTCAGGTCTCTGTAGAACAAAACTTACCATCAATATCCCTGTGCAATGAATTCCTAACGTTTCTTTTCAATGAGCAGACTGTCACGTTTGTGGACTGTGGGAGGAAGCTGGTTTCTAATGGTTTCTAAACCTTTTAGTTTTTGACCAACAAAATAAAACTGTGACCCAACAACATCTAGTGGGTATAGATGATGGACAGATGAACGGATGGGTTAGTAGATTGATCTTGCGACCTGATATTTGGGAATTTAACTTAAATCTTTATTTTTGTTGAGGTCTTCCATCCCTGAAAACATCCGTTTAAAAGAACCCAATAGCTCTTAACGCAGCCTCCAGCTCCTCTGATGTTTTAGATGGTAATGAGTTAATATTTCATCTCAACGCTTCGGGCTGAATTAAAATTTCAACAGTGATCTTACAAAATTCCATATCTGGAAAAAAAAAAAAGGCGTCAAGAGATGATATCCTAGTGAGAAGGTCTCTTGGTGTACTTAAGTCTGGTTCAGCCCCTGCATTGCTGCTAAACCATTTGACTCTAGGACCAGTTCCAGGTAAAGAACGGTCAGCGAATGTGTGTCTGATCGTGAAATTATGGCTCTAGAAAATGAATGGCTGCTGCCAAGTTGTCATATTAGGAACATTCATCAAAACCAAATGGTAGTCTGAACGCAGTCCTGTTTGGCTGTGTGGAATTTCCCAAATCGAAACAAGGTAATTGTCGCACATCTTTCTGTGGTTTCTGGGAAAATGTCAGCAAAGGACCATTAAAATACATTCATTGCACATTTAAAATCCTCAGCTTTCACAGTTGATGCAGCCAGAACTTTAGAAATTGCTACTGTCCGGCCAAGCACTGGCGACTGTTTCACGTTGAGCCACAGAATAAGTCAGTCACTCTTTGCATGCAGTCAAGACAACCCCCCCACCGCACCCCCAGTTAACCCTTCCTGCATTTATTCAGCCTGGAGATGCAAAATCAGGAGGAGAAAACATCTGAACTCCAAACAGCAACGCCAGCAGGTTCAAACCCTGAGCCCAAGCACTGCACTGCTGTTCTCCTCCCACTGCAGATATATAAAATATTTAATGATGTCATAATACTCATTCATCAATTAATTATTTCCCTCTGCCTGCAAAGAGTCTGCAGTGTTCAAGTGGGTGACAAATTAAAGGGAGAAAAAAAAAGTAACATTTACTGTACGAGTCAGGGTCCCTTCTTAAGGGAGCAGGGCAGATGGATCTGCCAACGTCCTCCTGACAATATTCTTTCGTTCTGGGTTATGTTGATGAGGTTAGGGAGTTTTGCCAAAGAAGTTGCTGAGAAAAGAAATCCCTCATTTGAGATCTGTTGAGGGTGGAAGAACCAGCCTACGATTCCCATGATTTCCACACAAACTGAGCCGTCCGTTAACCGTTTCTGCCCTGCGTGAATGGACGCATTATTGGTCTGAGGGCTGCGCCCTGACCCCCGAAGAGACGCATGCAGTGTGGGCCTCCGAGCCAGCCGGGAGCGAGCCCTTACCTCGAGCTGCTGTGCAAAATTCCAGGCGTCATGTGCTGCATCTGAATGTCACGTCTGTTCAGACGTCCACAGTGTTCGGTCTGTGTTCTCGAACTTCACAACGGGCAGAAAAGGCGTAGTGTTTTTTTTTATAGCAAAGTGAACTAACTATGTTACCTTCTGTTGTTATAAAAATAGTATGTATCAAATACGACTTGAAAGTGGTTTGACTTTTAATTTAATTTAGCACCTTGAAATTGGGTATCTGTCTCTTTAAGAAACTCTTGTTCTTTCTGACACTCCACCTTCAGATAGTCATTACAACTTTGCTTTCCTCTATTAACCCGTTAGTAATGTTTTTACCAGCTTTGCACAGAAACAGGAGTAGCTCAGCCGATCCACAGCTCCACCAGTTGTTTGCTAATTGCTGCCGGCTAGTCTGAAGGAGCTGAGCGTGGCAGTAGGAGGGCTGATCTGTGAGGCGGACGCTCGGAAATGTGGAAACTTGGAAACGGCAGCTCTGAGGAGGAGCTCTGTCCTTGAAGGCGAGGCTCTGTTGCTCCAAGTGTTTTGCCCAGCTGAGTGGTTGCCGTGGGAGACAAAAGGGTGTATGAAAGAATCAAAGCAACACTCCAGGTGTGTTTTTGATGAGGGAATAACATTGTAGCACAATGGAAGCTCAAGAAAGTGAATTTTTACACAACACTCCCCCTTTCAGCCATCTTTACCCCCGTCACCACTAAATAAAAACCGATGCAGTTTTCCATGCAAAGACCTCAGAGATTTGTTAGAAAACATTACCGAACACAGAGAGTCATGCAGACTACGTCTTCATTAATTAGGCACATGCTGATGGTATTGCTAATAGGCTGTTTATTTCTGCTGCTATCACAACTGGTAAGGGAACAGCTGTGTTGGATTTTTAGCCTGGGGATGATGAGGTTTCTTGATGTTCAGAAAAACTGGTTGCGCCTGCCAAGGCAGCAAAAGTTATCGTTTCTGTCACAAATGTCTGTTTTGGGAAAACTCTGAAGAGTCAGTTGTAAGACAACATTTTATTAACATGTTCTTTTGTTAAATGCAACTGAATCCAAACTAAATAATGGTTACATTCCTTCTGGTTAAATGCCACCAGAAAAAACAAAACAAAACAAAAAATCTGCTCTGTTTCAGTGGCATCTATTTTTTACAGCTGAGTTGCTAACACCGTGTTATTTGAGGAAAGGTTGAGGGCCTTATACAGCATGAATTTATTATCATCATGTAGTTAACAGTGGCTCATTATGTGCAAGGAACACACGGCTGTGTCTCATGTTTAATGAAAAATGTCGAATGACTTCAAAAGCTCCCCAAAAACGGCCCGAGGAAATAAAATCACACCCTGTAAAGAATTCAGCTATCCTGACTTCAAAGTTAAACAGGGAGGCGCGATTAATACACTCATTTTCGTCTTTTTATTATTTACAAATGTTGCTTGTTGGCATAAAAGAAACTCTACGCTGAAGTTCAAAGTGAGCATCAATTTCAATCGTCCTCGTTAATACATTTCATTTCAGACAATTAACTTTTCAAATGGCATTGATGCTTTTTAGTTGTTTTTTTTACACATTTCTAAATGTGTAAATGCTCGTCTTGCCGCTCTGACTGAAGCGGCGTACCGTTATTTTGCACCACACGTGAATACTTGAGGCGATTTTTTTTTGCTCTCAGCAAACACACGTCGGTGAAAACTGAAACCTTTTTTTCCTCTAGGTGTCTCCCCCGGGAGTGGGGCTGTCAGATACTCACATGATCTCACTTCCAGTAAATTTATTGCTACTCTAGTGGTTCGTTGGGGGATTTTATTGCAGGTAGTATTGAAAATTTTATAGTTTTTCGCATTATAGGGAGTCTCTGTGCCCTGCTTGTAATGCGTCATGATGTTTTTAGGTAATTCGACTAAAGATAAACAGAGACACGCACATAATGCGGCAAAGGGAGCCACTTATGTGAATTTGAACTCCCGAGTCAGCAGTCAGAGAGTAAAAAAAACAAAAACATTTAGTTCCTTTGGTGAATGCGTTTGGTTTATTCTACCCTAAAAAAACAAGAAAAAAAACCATCCCTGTAGAAAGCATGAACCACGTTTAAGTGTGAGATGAAGATGCTTGCTGAC
Source organism: Poecilia mexicana (assembly GCF_051168715.1). Taxonomy (NCBI): domain Eukaryota; kingdom Metazoa; phylum Chordata; class Actinopteri; order Cyprinodontiformes; family Poeciliidae; genus Poecilia; species Poecilia mexicana. The sequence continues at coordinate 19,812,243 of NW_028263383.1, forward strand.
ATGGCAACCTTTACTTGGGAACAGGTCAGGGTGAGGGACCTTCTGGACTGCAGAGCAGGAATCTTTGATTCAGACTGGATTTAATGTCAAAAAGGGAAAAAATAAAGGTATTTCTTTCATTGTCAAGTGGCCTTCTTTTCTTTCCAGTACCTACCTTGAATCTGGAAACAGCAAAAACATTGAAATGCAGGTTGAACGTTTAACAAGACTTTAGATGGTGAACATGAATGTCTGCGGCATTAACGTTTCCCCTGTGAACAAACCAAGGGCGTAGGTTTGGTCTAAGTTTTGGTGGGGACCTTGACACCCCCCCCCCCCGCAGCACAGTGAAATACCGAAGAGCACCGAACATTTTTGAGAAGGGGGGGAAACCACATTGGCTTAATAACCCCCTCCCCCCAGCCATAACCATATCATACATCTTGTGTATACAACCAGATACAGTCATACTCAGCAGATCAGTTCAAGAACACTTTACTTTTTCCTTTACAAAATTCAGCAAACGTTACAAGTAAGATCAAAAGAAATATCCTCTGGATACTCCCTGGTCACTGGCACTCACACTGACAGCCTCCTATAGAGCAAACAAAGCGTAACCTGGTTTGTATTCACACTAGCTTAACTTAATTTAAGACTAACACTTCAAATGCCATATTTACTGAGATAATTTCACAGTATATTTCATATCTGAGAACTAACACCTCACCTGGAGCCCTGAAGCTCCAGCCACCTCTCCATCGTTCTGCTCTGCCCCTTGCTCTGCTGTCTGAGCATCCTATGTGAAAAAATATTACATAATTAACAGACCTATTCTACCTCACATTCAGTGCTGACCTTACTAAACACCGGACTTTACAACAAATGCGTTGCGTGATAGATATCTAACTTATGGGTCCACTCACTGTACTTACAGCCGACGTAGCGAAATAACTTCTAATGTCTGTCCTTTTCTTTTTTGGTGGCGACATGGTCTCAGAGACTCAGAAGGAGACGCGTGTGCCCAGCTAGCCGCCGCCTTTTGCAGCTAATCAAAGAACGTCCGACGATTCAACTGACTCCCCCTCCCCCCACCCCCCCCACAGCACCGTTCCGAAACGGTCTCGGAGGCTCATAATAAATGTCAAACTAAGAAGCTTCCGTTCCGCGCACCGCCTGTTGCTGCTAATCAAAGATCGTAGATCCACGTTCTTTGAGCCAATATGGGAAAAATTGGTCGGGACTTTTTCATATCCCGTGAATATTGGTCGGGACATGTCCCTACCGTCCCTACCCAAACCTACGCCCATGGAACAAACGCCTGAGCGTTCAGCTCTTCTTGAGTTCACTGCCGCTGTCCGTTCTAGTGAATCTGATTTAGCTGAAATCAAGTTCAGCTCTCTAGGTAGGTTTGTCCTTACATCTGCTTATTTCAACCCTCAAGCTGATGCCGCAGTTTCCAGACGAGTTACAAAAGATTAAAATCACCTCCCTGGACAAAGGAATCAGTCAGGAGAAGGATACGAGGAAAAGGCAGGGCACTACATGTCACAGGAAATTTGACTGTATTCAGAAAGCCTCTGTTGCTTTTAGGGTTAAAACCAACAGAGGTTGGTTAGGGTGACCCTAACCCCACAACAAAAAACTGGACAATCTGCTGTGCTGTAGATGCTCAGTTTTTGCAGGGTTTAAATAGCACAATAGTCATTTATTACTGCATATTTCAAAAGTTTAAACCCTAGATATACCTTATCATGAATTACTATGTGCAGTTGAAACTGTGTTAGTACTACCGCAGAAGCTAACATAGACAGTTTTCCTTATTTCCTTTTCTCTTCCTACAGCCAATCAGCACTGAGGAAATTGAAAAGAACTCCTGGATTGGCCACTTTGCAAATGCAAACCAATAATAGTACCAAAGTATTTCTTCTTAACAAGCTGCATTTTCTATTGGATATTCTAGATGTGCTTTACAAAAACATCTGCGAATTGGTAAACTCTCCATGAATACATTGTCGTTAAGTATTCAGAGAAAATACCATACACAACGACAGAAAAACCCACAGATAGGCGAAACACTGCAACTCCCAGTTAGTGGGGATCCACCGTCTCGTCAATCTGATTGGAATCTGGAGAAATCAAGACATGCGGAGCGTCTTTCCTCGAAGACATTTGGTTGTAATTCGACGCGGTCTAAGTGCGTTAGCAAGGCGATAGAGAATCTGCAAAATCTAGCGCTGTTGTTTGTCACGTCGGGGTCGTGGTGGCCAGACACACTGATTAAGACGAAGGTTGTTGGTATTTTGAGGTTCCTTATCAGAGCCAGGAACTGCGAAATGCTCAGCTCACCAGGGCGAACCTCCAGCCTCCACGAGGGGCAGAGGGAGCCTGACAGGCTGCCGTCAGAGGGACCGAGAGTGAGAGGACTGTTGAAGGATGGAGACGAGGGGATCTAGACGGTGTATTTATATCCCTCATGTCTCACATCTTACAAATTGATAGACAGGCAAACTAAGAGCTTCTGTCACCCAGAATTCTCCATGGCAGCGCCTCGCCCTGCGCTCATCTGGGCCCCGAAGGAAAGAAGCAACAAAAAAGAAAAAAACTGATTTGATCTGCAACATGAGGGCATCTTGATTCTTTCTTTTTCTTTTTTGGGGGGATCAATACTCATCCTTCTTCTCTTTTAGTTGCTCCCACCAACAAGTGTGATGACAGGTTTTTGTTGGAAAATGAGAATCAACAAAATGTTGAAATGAAATTCTGACTAAAGCAGCGGCGCAGTTCTTCTTACAGAACTAACAGATTACCTGAGACATCCTGACAGGAAGATCATTCACTGCTTTCACCCAGAAGCTTGGATTGTGTATGAACAAATATTATGATAAACCTCGTGGCAAAAAATGTCGATCCTCAAAGGGGTAAAAGCCAGTCAGGGCTAAATTTAGACCTGCAAACTGAGTGTGAAGCACTGGAGCAGGGCACAACAACCTCACCCGTGTTCTTAAAGGTTATTTTCATGCCGGATTGGATCTACAACCTCAAAACCAAAGCATATCGTGGGATTTGGAAGATTTCTCAAAGATGCAATTCTATATTTGGCGAGGGCGTTCAAATTCACCGTAAAAGAATAAACCCTTAGATAATCATCTGTTAATCATGATGAACCTGCGTGGATTTATTCACACGGCAGACAGAAGCTGTTTTTTTTCCCAGAGAGATGGAGGTTTTTCCTACATGTCAAAATGAGTTAACGGCGTAATAAGGTGGTGAGTAATGTTCCCCCTGCGTCTCCCAGGGCTGTGCTGTGAGATAAATGACACGATCAATAAGTCTCAGCAGTGCAGTGCTCACCTGTTCCCCAATTCAGAGTCGTGAAAGGCTACGCATTCAGACAGACAGGAGAGAGAGAAAAGAAAGAGAGCGAGAGAATCCTTCATCGGCTAAGGATGGGTGGCCGGTGGGAGAGGCAAGAGACGGCCATCAGGAATGAGGTTGGTGAAGCTCCTTGGAGAGTTTACAAGAAATCACAGATCATCCACAAACGAGTACGCACACATCTTGCTACGCAAGATTTGTTTCAGCAGCGGTGGAACTGTGTGTGTGTGTGTGCGCGCGTGTGTGTGTGGGTGTGTGTGTGTGTGTGTGTGTGTGTGTGTGTGTGTGTGTGTGTGTGTGTGTGTGTGTTGAATCGGGACACAGCTGTAAGTCTTTGTGAACGTTCAGTGTCCCAGCAGACATGTGCTTTGGCTGCTTTGCCTCTTTGTCAACATTCGTGATTTCCCAACTTGCTATTTGTGAAAGATGTAAAAAAGATAAAAATAAAAAATCAAATTTTTTGGTACAGGCTCTGTAAGAGTAAGCATATCAGAAAAACCTTTTTTTTTTTTTCCACATTTTCTCAAGTTTCTGAAAGCTTTTACAAATAAAGCTCTATGATCATTTGCCTCAGAGGTCATGGGGCCCATACGTTTGTAATCAACAGTTACTGAAGACGTTTTCAGTCAGTCATTAGAAAATGAAAGAAAAAAAACAAAAGCAAAACCATCGACCTTAAGAGACAGCCGTGATCGGAAAAGCTTCTAAAACCCTGCTGGTAGCACTGGAGGAACAGCGGCTCTCCTCAACAAACTTAGTTTGGAGTGTGACCAAACGAAAGCCAATGCTTGAAGAGAACCAGAAGAAGCCATGTTTGCCATTTGCGCATGAAGGATGAAAAATGTGGAAGCAATCGTTCAGGTCAGATGAACACCAACATTGAACGCGTGTGGCAGAAAACTAACGCTGCACATCCCGCCACACACACTATGTCATGGTGGAAACACTTTGTGTTGCGTCAAACTGAGGAGATGCTTTTCTTCAGCAAATACAGGGGAAAATGTGCAGAGTAGTTGGGAAGATGGAGGGAGAGCAATCATGGAAAACCTTCTACAGCTTAAAGACACTCGAGACTGAGACTGATGGGGCGACGACCCGAAACAGACAGCCAGAGATGCAATGGGACAGTTTGGATCAATTTGTGAGTTAAATACCCAACAGCCTCTATCCAATCTGAAGAATGGATGACAAGTTTATTTCTAGATATGCAAAGCTGGGAGAGTCTTGCAGCTGTAATTGCAGCAAAAAGGTGGTTCCACAAAAATATTAACTCAGGGGTGTTAAATACAAATCCCACATTACTTACAAACATGTTAAAAACCATGCGTCCTTTTTCTTCCCACTTGACAGTTTTGCACTATTTTGTGCTGGTCTGTAGCATAAAGTGAAAGTGGAGCCCTGACTTAAAATGCTTCTAGGAACAAGTACAAATCATAGAATTATATAAAAAAAATAAAGCCTAGAAAACAATTTCATAAAAGGAAAGGTGCTCATCCACCTCCATCGCTGATTTGAGGTTTCTGTTGCAATACTGCCAAACGTCTCCGCGTTGCTCTGACCTTCATATCAACAAGTTTTTCTTCCAGAAGTTCATTTAGATGGGACTTTGTTCACCTTACCTATCCTGTTTGGAGAGAAAATAGCTCATTGTTCTAAATATGAACATGCTAACCTGCTTCTCTGGTAGCTCTGAAGTCTTAAATGGATTTCTGGCAGCTGTATTAAATACTTTCCACATATTGATTTTCCTATTCGCTGGAGAGCGATTTTGTTTGGAAGATGAACGGGCTTGTGTTAGGCCAGCACTAATGTGTTTTCTTTAACACACACACGCACACGCACACACACACACACACACCTTTCTCCTTTGAACAATCTGCAATCTGCAGTTGGTCAATCTTAGCTTTTGTTGGATGCTGCTGCTGCTGTCTACTGGAATCGTTTAGATCGTTTTAATCATTTTCTTTATCCTATGACTTCATGCAGAAAACTTATAAAGTTTTTCAGTAGCACAACAAACCAGATCGATATGTTTAGTTAGCTTTACCAAAAACAACAGACAAGATGTCACACCCCCATCTCCACTGGTTACTGAACAAAAGACTCCTTGGACAGTTCGCTATTTCATCATAAATATAAAAGCATGAAGAAAAATCAAACTCTGGATATAATAGCTTATTAGTGTGCTGCTGGTGGATTTATTTTTAATGATGTCTGCCTGTTAAAATGTGTCTGAAACAAATAGTTGTGTTTCTATAAGCAGTGCAGACTCGAGCAACAGGTTCCCAAAGTGTTTGCTCTCGGTATTCGTGCAGCCCTGCTCTCCACATTAAAGGGATAACTGCTGAGAAGATGGAAACTCAGACTTGTCTCTTCTGCATAATAAATCTGTGACAGAAAGCTGGAGAGTCCAAAAATAACCTGCGAGCTTTTGCTCACTCACATATTGTCGCATATTTTTCGTCGGTGCCCGAGCTCCAAGCAAAAACGAGATCGGAAATATTAATTTATCTCTAAAGTAAGTGTGTGTCGGCGTGAACAAAATCAGTGGCGTTTGACAATTCGGAGACAATTCTGGAATGTATTATTTATTCAAACTTAGTTCATTAAGCGTCCCTCAAGAACCGCTCCGTCTGTTTAAAGCCATAAAAGATTCAGCTACCCTTAATAAAAAGTGTGAGAATGAAAACTGTGGAACAAGAAGGATGCTTCTGCTACATACATACGTTTTTATTCCTTTCGTAAAACAAAAGACAAAATATGAATCGGTGTTTGAGGGTGATGGAGGACGGAAGAATGTGAAACAAACTTACAGGTGAGGCACAAGGAGAACAGGACAAACAATCGAGGAGAAAACAGCAGAGAAACAGAACAAGAGGAAAACAGAAACCTGTAAACTAAATATGTACCGAATATACAGTAGGAGGAACACACAAGAAACTAAATAATTACCATTGCCGAGAAGTGACACAATATAACACGAGGAGAAAAGGTCTTTTTTTAAATTTTATTTTCGATAAGGCAGCTGACAGACCTAAATAAAAAAAGTTTTCTTCCCTCAGATCCTTTTTAACGACAGGCGTTTCCAGGGCTTTCCTGAAATTTTGTGCTTAAATTTCAGAGAGGAAGAGAGAAGCGTTCATTGAACTTTTGATACATTCATGGCTGGAACAGTCCATCACACAGAGATGGAGGAAGAATATTAAATGAATGTCCAAAGGATTGACAGGATGATGGAACAGGCAAAACAACAAAGTGACAGGAAAACAGATCTCCACATTTACCTTGTGCTCAGGATAAGGTAAAGAACAAGTTTTTGTCCCATTTAGCCCCATCAGGAAAAATCTGCATCAGACTGCAATCTAAATTTTGCAATTTATTCTGTTAAGTAACAAACACAATTAAAAGCACCAGTGAATAAGTTTGTTCACGCAATACGTAATTTAAATAAAAAAAACGTACAATGATCCTCCAAATACATTCTATCGTCTTCTTCTTCTTCCTCTTCTTCTTCTTCTTCTCCTTCTTCTTCTTCTTCACGGTTTGTGTCAGTTTCAACATCCGGTTGTTGATCACATGCAAAAAAAACAAAACAAAAAAAAAAACGTTTCCATTGCAGTTTTGCAAAATAAACCAAATTTGAGATGGCTAAAACGCTAAGCCTATAGCAGCAAAACATTTTATGGACAAATGGAAGTTTGTTTTCAAAATTGCCATGTTTCCATTAAGCAAATTTATTTTATGAATGTCAAATTGCTCAATCGTACGGCCAACAGAAACACAAACTTGGGATATGGGAGAACATTGTTGCAGTTGTTTGATGTTTCAGAATTTCACCCTGCAAAAAGACGGTAAAATAAATAATCGAAAGCCCCAAATGATTCTTACATGACCGCCTCTGATAGTTGTTTGCAAACTTCTGATTTCAGTTGTATTTAGTCACGTTATAAACCGTGTGAGGACACCACAGAGGAGTAATCTGGAATATAAAAATCAACCAGTTGTTTGTGCTGAGACTGACAGTTGGCCAGCATCTTGATTTCATCCGGATGCAATCATCAAGCGCTCTGTGGATGTTCTCTTCCTTTGTACGTCGGCAGGAGGAAATCCGCTCCAAATTACCTTTAGGCTTTGTATGACATCCTAATGAGGACTTTGGTAAACATTTGCACAAGAGACATGTTCCATCTTACCAAGGACCGCTGTTTCTAGCTGCCTTACGGTGGAAAGGGACATGCAGATAAACGATGCTCTCAATCTCACCACAGAGGGAGTACACATCTGTTCACTCTGAGACTGAAGGGGATGAATCTGTCATCTCTCTCTGCTCCTTCAGCCATCTCTCTCTCTCTCTGTTATTCAGTATTCAAAGCAAGGCCTTAAATCTGTCTCTAACTCTACACAGAAAGCGTTTGTTGGGAATCGGAAAAACCACTAGGATTCTCTACTGGGTTCCTTTGGCTGTTCTTGTTTCATTTGTCTTTTAATTGTTTTTCTTATCCTTTTGTTATGAGATTGTTGTCATTTACCATCATTATTTGGCTTCTTTTTCACTAATTTTCAATCCTTTGTTTTGCATTTGTGGAGTATGTGTTTAGAAATCAGCAGAGAACCAGAGGAAAAATATTCAGCTGATTTATCTACAGTGGGACTGCAACAAGGACTCAGTATGGGGCCTGCAATAGATTCACAGAGTACACTATCGATACTACTAATAGTTGTTATTAAAGACTGTTGGGTGGTGCAGGTAACAGGTAGTGACATCCACATTATACTTAAATAAAGTAAAACTAAAGTAAATGCAAAATAAAAGTAACGTGCATTGCCTATACTTTTCCACAGTTGGAAACGGGATCCTGCCAAGCAGGAATAATGGATGGATGGATGCTTTACGCTGACTCTTTTCCTACTTTGGTAAAAAGCAGGAAGAGGAAGTGCAGGAAGTTATTGCCTCATCAAAATTCGCCCTGTTGTTTCCCCCAAATGTAGGTCATTAGCCAGTAGTTTGGCTGCTTCATTAATACGTATTAATGAGCTATAATCCATTTGACGTGACAGGCCTTTTAAATGAGGAGGGCTCACTCTGCCTCAAACTATCAATCACGAGATCGAGGCGTCTCGACGCGTGCCTGGCGCGGAGCATCACACACACACACACACACACGCACACACACACACACACACGCACACACACACTCCCGACGTGATCGTCTTCGAGGAAGCGCCTCCGCGGATCTCGCGCCGGGAGATGCAAGGTCACCGAGCCTAGCAGATGAAAGAGCTCGGAGAGCGGAAGCTTCTGTAAACTCGGTTCGCCAACGCGGACGAAGAAGCCACTGTAGCATGACGGGATCTCATGAATTAAACAGTGATCTTATTAACGGCAATGAATCACAGGAGCTGGCTTTCTCCAACTTGGCCGTTATCTGCCCACTCCCATGGCTCCTTGTTGCTATTAGCTGAAACGGCTCTCCCCAGCTGGACGGTAAGAAAAGGGTTGCAGGGAGGCAGGGGGGGGGGACATAGAGGGTATCTCTACCAAGAGGGCAGCACACACACACACACACACACACACACACACACACACACACACACACACACACACACACACACGCATATGCAAACAGAGGCCAGATGCATCTCATTTCCAATTAGGTAATGGGAGCCGACAGCAGGCATGAGCAAACTGCACGTGCGCTCGGAGCCAGAGGAGAGCTGGATGAATCGTTTGGCGTTTCAGAGGCTCCTTGACCAAGAGAAGAAGGCAGGTGGTCACACCAGAAGCAAAAAGTGATAGCAGTGAATCATCTCTGGAGGACTGAGAAGTTTTCTGGGAGGCGGTGATGCAACATGGGCAACCTAAATGTAGGAGAGAGAGAGAGAGAGAGAGAGAGAGAGAAGGATGCTGATATGAATGACAGATTGAAGTCGATAGACTGCGAATAAAGGAGCAGCCAGCTTGAACAGAGGGAATAATGGATTGTCAGGGTGAGGATTTCCTTCTTCCTCTCTTGCGTTCGGCCACACTGGACCAGCGTCGCACACAAATTCCTGTCAGGAGGGTAAAGTGGCCGCCGACGTACGGCTTCGGCTCGGATCGGCGCGTCATCCAGGAAGTCACATTCTGAAAATTTACTGTCAGATAAAATGTCAGTCATGCAGCAAGCCGGCCTCTCCCTCCCTGTCTTTCTTTTTCCCCCCCCTCTGTTTCTGAATTCCCGACTCACCACACACACACAGAGAGGAGCATAGATAACCCTGAACCCAGTTAATCTGCTTTTTCCCCCAATTCAGGCTGGCTTCATTTTGCACATCTGTCATGCTTCCATGTAAGTTTTCTCATAGTCGCTCCATTGTAACAAGCTGTTCCTCTCTCTGTCTGTTTTTGAACTGTACGCTCATGATTTTCTACGTCAACGTGCTGACTCTTGTCACTTTGTCTTCCATGCCCAGTAACCCAAATCCTTTTGTGCTCAAATATCTGATTAGCAAGCACATACTGTGGCAGGACCAAGGTCTGTGGCAGTCACCATTTCCACGGTAACAATGGCGAATTTATACGCGAGGATATTTATCATATTCCAGACAATCATTGTCCATTTTGCAACAGTGAGGCTAACCTGCTTACAGGAAGTTTTATGTAAGCAGCTGAAGTCACGATCAAAACTTATGCCATTTCAAAATATTGTGTAACACACACTGAACGAACTCCTCTCGACATTCAAAATATCGACGACATGAACGCAGCAAGCAGATTTGCAATGTTTGTGTTGTGCGCTGGCCCGACCTCTGTTGCTTTGTCCAACAGGAGCAATGATCGTCACCCGTGTGGTTTTGATTACGTCACAGTCCGCTTGCAAGAAAGCACAGTGTGAAAGCAAACCGCACCAAACGAGAGAAATAAATCTTGATCAAACAAGCGGGCTAACGGACATTCCCGGTGTGAACACGCCCTTATTTCTCTCCCTGGTTCAACACACCTGAGTCAAATGATGCCTCGTTAGCATTAGCAGGACATGGACCTGCTGATGGAGATATTTACTATGAGGGTGTTGAACCAAGAACGGAACGAAAACCTGCAGGACACCGGCCCTGTACCCTATACCCGGCTGTCTGTAGACACCTCCGATCTAAAGCGCCAGATCTGATTTAAAACGACTTTATTAACTATTCAGTTTATTTTTGTAACAAACACTAATTTCACTGTATGTCTACATAAATGATCAGCAACTTCATGCAAGTGCAGTCATGTGATCATTACCAATGAAGTTGGGAAAGAGTCCACCTGAAGTGACACCGAATCAGACGTGCTTGAAGTCAAGAATAGAGTTCCAACCGAGGTCGTTTTGCATCAGGACGACTTCACTAACTCCTTCTCAGGAGTGTGTTATGAGGTTAAATAAGGTTACCCAGAGAAAGAAAGGAAGGAAGAAGGAAGCCACGAAAAACGCAGAATGAAGTTCTGCTGGAAGAACAAGGATGGACAGCTGAAGGCTGGTGCTAAGTTATTTAAATTATTTGAGCCAACTGGAAAACATGTGTCTAGAGGAGGGATGGCGAACGCTACAATGAGTCCTGTATTATGACAACTGTGGCGCAAAACACAGCGATAAATAAGAAGTCCTCCAAGAGCTCCTTCTCTCAACTATTCAGGTACAAATTGACGATCGTGTATTTTCCAGCTTATTTGCTCATTGTGTCACCAGGTTAAACTTACAGTGAGGCGGCATCTCTGAAATGTCAGGAAATCTATTGAGGATGTACTGAGAACTCTTGTAGGTTTTACTTCTGACTTTTTACCTTCCACACAGTGTTCCTGTGTTCCTATTAATGGCTGACAAGGATTTCTACATCATTGACAGCTGAAGGAAAACTCAAAGTCTTCCTTTAACACACGAGATGTGTAAAAAAAAAAAAAATCCTCACATTTAATAAATTAGGCTTCTATTTCACAACATCCCAGTCATGGCCCTTTAACATCATTTTGAAGAAAAATCATTAAGTCTGCCTTCTGGATTATTTTCATTAAGTGCTGAGGATTGGATGAAGCTTTTTCCTCGGTCTGTTACTGCAGAAGCAGTCAGAAACAGGAGCCACTGCTGCTGACTAACAGAGCCCTCAAACGCTGCCAGAATACGCTGTTGCACGCTGTTGGCCGCAGACTGGCAGCTTGGAAGCCGGCCTCTGTTTTACTGAACTTAGAAATCTATCTGGATAGTAATTTATAAGCAGTTGACAGAAAAGAAAAAGAGTCAAATAGGCAGAAAAAGGTTTTTAACTGAATTAACACGGCAGCGCTATAAAACGCGATTCCAAAATGGCTGTGCGCATTTCTTTACGACATGACATTTCTTGGCAGCTGATAGACACGGCCCTGACTGACACGGAGCTGTGGTCAAATCAGTCAACCCACCAATCAAGCAAAAAAAGATTTATCTGCTGTGTGTGCAGTTTTATGTAGACTTGATTTATGTAGAATTGTTGTCTTTATCCCAACACGGATAAAGACAACAAGCCTCCCACTGACCCCATGGAGGAGGAAAAAGAGGGTAATATATTAAACGTAGGGACAGGACTTTAATGAGCATTTAAGTAATTAAAAACTTAGCTACATAAACTTTAACTTGCAAAAAATGTGGGAAAAAAAATAAAAATAATAATAATCTGCAAATGTTCCAGCCGGAACGTTTGTATTCACACGTTTCTGGTACGCTTGTAAATCTGACGCACAAACAACAGTGATGGAGAACAAATAAAGCTGCTCCTCTCGGCTCACTGGTGGTTAATCTTTCCTTCAAAAACTGATATGATGGAAAAGACTGATGTTATGCTAAAAGGAGATTGTTAATCAGCGAACCTATTCAAGCCTGAAACAGCATCTCGATGCTAAACATGTCACAACAGCACAGACGCCCCCAAAGCTAACGTCTGCGTCCACAGTCTAAAGACGTATTTTTTCAACAAAATAAGGAATTCCTGAAACGCTTTGCACCAATCTGATGGTTGCATCGCCTTAATGACAGACTAAAAGCAGTAAATATCTTTCTTACTGGGCTCAGAAAGGATTTTTGACTTGAAAATGTTGCTTATTTTGTGGATACGGTTTGCTTATGTTTGACTGTGATTAATTAATTACATATCCTGCAGTTAACTCTAGTCCGACCACTGGAAACAGATTTTAGAACTACTCATGTAGGAACAAACGTTGGGGTTTATTCAGGCAGGACGGACGTTTTGCTCAAATAATACAAATTCTGAGTTAGTTCTTTTAAAATCACACACACCGTTTTTCCCCTGTGAATATAAATATCTACAAACACGACAGGTGGACATCTTGAGAACGTTTCACTGCTTTTCCCGCGTCACTTAGCAAACCGAAACAATCCGTCCAAGTGTTGTGTTGTGGCCGTGATTTCCTTCCAGGTTGACGCTTCTCAGTTCATCTCTATGAGCTGATAGGGGGTCATGTTCTGGATTTCTGCGTGATGATGATAATATGTGGCTTTGGCCGACTCAACGCCCTCATGCATGCCAGCCCCAAGCGGATCAGCTCTACCCCACCTGTTCCTTTTTTAGTTGCCAGAACCGACCGAATGTCTCCTCCCTTTCCGCAGCTGTTACTGACCCCAGCATGCCTGGTATGACTGGTGCACTGGCTGAGAGGATGCTCCGGCCAGCAGGCCGCCCGATTGGCCGGCTCGGAGGAAGCCCGTCCCGGTGAGGGAGACGTCCCTCAGCACCTCGTGTGGCCCGGACTCAAGAACCGTTTAATCCAACTGCTTCTGCCTGCGGACCTCACTTGAGTGTTCTCAATGTGCCAACATCCGTACAGAAACGTTAGGCAGAAAAGCAGAAAGCACAGGCTGGACCGGCGCCACCCGGTCCAGAAGCTTTGCCAGAACAAACTCGGCTCGGTGTCGTCTTGCTGCGCTCGGCTGCTCCTGCTCTGTTTAGCCCCAACGAGAGATGTTCAGTGAGTTAATGCTAATTTAGAAGGATTGGGATCTAACAGCATCTGGCCTGCCCTGTTGATCTTGATTTCATCAAAACTGTTTAAGCTTTGAAGTATTTCTCGATTCCTCCAGCGTTTTTGTTTGGCTGATGCTCTGATTAAGCAGATGGATTATGCTGATGTGGCCTGATTTACAATTAGCTCTACTGTGCTGTGTGTTATCAATGTTCCCTCCTTGTGGTTTTATCACTTTCTGAGCTTTTTTCTTACTGACCACCTACTTGGTCAGTACCTGTCTGGTATCTGCTTTGGAGACATTTCATAACTTCTTTGAAAACAGATTTGAAGGGAAAGTTTAAGCAGTTATGTGACTCCAATAGAGCAATATATCTTCAGAAACATACCTGGATTGTTGATTCTTTCATGCGTGTTTGAGAAATCCTTTCGTCTCCCATGGCAACCGTTCAGCTGTGCAGAATGTGTTGGACCTGGCAACCCTTCGAGAGTGAAGCCCCTCTGAGCTGCAATTTCCAAGCTTCTGCCTCACAGAGCAGCCGTCCACCACAGCTTCCCCACTCAGCTCCTTCAGACTAGCCAGCAGCAATTAGCAAACACCTAGTGGAACTGCGCATCTGCTGAGCTCATCATACGAGCTGCTTCTCAGTCTGGTGCTGGTAGAAATGTTGTTAAGGGGTTAATAGAGGAGGCTGGTTGTGATGACTTCCTGAAGGAGGAGTGTTGGAAAGAGAAAGATGCCCAATTTCAAGATGTTAAATTACAAAATCACATCTTTCAAGTCATATTTGGTATATATGTATCAGTCAACATCAGATTTCAGGTTTGTTTTGTAATATTTTGTTAGCCCTGATCACGTGCTATGCCAGCAGACAGGCCAACGGCTCTGGACTTCTCCAGGATGGACAGGTGGTAGGTTTGTCTGTAATTTGAGATTTTGCCTTGAAATGAATTTATGGAGCTTATAATGACATCACTCCCATATTATTTACAGACACAGTCAGTCTTATTGGATGTAAATGTCTAAGTTATTTTTTTCCCCCTCATTATTCTGGTGTTTAGTAAAAAATAAATCATTTAGGTAATGTCAGCTGACCTAAGAGAGGGAGAGTTTTATCGGATATAATATCCCACCGTAATAAAAAAAACAAAAGGTTGTGTCTCTTTATGATGTGGTAAATATCTGCCTTCAGAGGCACATGAGCTCTACACAATATAGTTTGGTAAGAAACTGTTATGAAATGGGGTCTGACTTGACCCGAAGACATTTAAACACTGAGAAACTGCTGTTTCAATGCGCACAAGTGACACAATGGCTTGAAGACTGAACACATTTTAAGGAATGCATGAAAGCGACTGAGAAAAGCTAAACGAAAACAAGGCCAGACATTGATATTTGAATATTTCATGGTAGACATCTAAATATTTATTGGGTGTCCTAAATTTTCCATGACTTTATATCTGTATCTGTACACACGACTGTAACTACGAATGGTGTTTTAAAGCAGATGTACCATATTGGCACAGAACCCTCTTTGTAAAGTTAAATAAAGCACATTCAAGCCACACACATAATCTCCAACTTTACTAAGTGTTAAAGGCACGGTTCAGACTCTCGACGGTGGGAGGCCTCCTCGCTCCCCGTCTGCCTGCATGCATGTTTCCCAATGTAATTAATTCTTAAGGCCTAGACGGCTGGAAGTCCACTTTCAGTTGCTCGGTAATGAACCGTCAGGAAGCCGGAGTACATTTTTAATCAGAAATTAGAAGCCCGAGACGTTTCTGAGGCTCATGACTTAAACATGTTTCATGTTACATACGAATTATGGTTCTGACGTTGAAACAGGAAACGGAAGAGCAGAAAATGAATATAAATGAGGTAAATAGTGCTGTCTTGGCACTTTTCATCTACTTGCCTCAGTTTTTGTGTTAATTATAGAAGGTCATATGGTATGGCACTGCTTCCTCTACAAATGTACTTTTTTTTAGGGATCTCAAGAATCATGTTTCATTTTAAAGTTCCAAACCTGCTAGGATATATTGCAATAGATAGATAGATAGATAGATAGATAGATAGATGTTTCACTATACCACTTACTGTTACTGTAACCGTACAACTGCTAGCTAGGTAACTGCTAGCTAAGTAGCTAGCAGTTACTAAGGTAAAAATGTTGCTGAAGTCATCAGTATTCTTTGTAAGGTTTTAAGTTGCCTATTGTAACGACAGACACTAATCTGTTGAAAATTATAACACCAGGAGAAAGGCATTGTAAGCCATGATTTCCATGTAGAGAATCTGTAGCCTCTGACCGTATATGATGTGAATCTAGCAACGACGCAGATGATTCACAGCAAAGCACAAAAGTTTGAATAAAATGACAAACAGTCTTAAATTAGAGGATGAAACACTTAATATCTGTGAATGAAATGTGAACTTTGTTTATAAAAGGCTGTAGAGATTTAACGAAAATCTGAAAGTGTCATGTGAAACTCATTTTGATACAAGCCAGTGGGAGGGGATTTTAAACTTAAAAACTAATTAAAATATGAACAAGTTTTTAGATAAAATTACATTATTACATTTCTCACCTACTTAGTTCCTAAACATATAGTGCTTTTGGCAAATGACCAACAAAAGGAGCGATTTCCCACTTTTAATCACAGGCCAATTTTTAAGATGAAAGTGTCTCAATGTTTCCTACAACATTTTCTCTGAGAAGTCATTTGCATCTGCAGATATGATTGCATGGGGTTTTTTCTGTTTAGTGTGTAATGGTTCAACTACTGTGTGACATCTAAATGCTATATGCACCTGCTAATTTTACCAGCTAGATAGAGTTGAACACCGGTGGTGTGGTAGACTACAGGACAGATCTGGGAAACCCAAACAAGTGGTGAGGGTGAACTGGGTTGATTCTTATTGGTATTATTTGATATTTCTGGAGGTAAAAGGAGTCAAAGAGTAACTTATTTTCATCTGTGGTGTCACATAAGTCTTCAAACCTGTCAGGAGGTAAGAGATGCTTCAGCTGACATCAGTGGCAGGTTCTGGTTACCCAACACAGACAGATAAGGATCATTGTACTTGTGCGCCAAGCAGTAGAGGCATAATGCCAGAACTCTTTCCAACAAGTTACAGGATAGCACGGGGAGCAGTCCAGTAAGTCACATTTAAAGATCCTGAGAGTGGGTTTGGTGTTGCTGTGATGTTAAACAGGAGCCAGTGGAAGTCCGGTCAGTCAGGGCAAACCCAGTGACCAGTACGACTTCACACTCGACAAACAGCACCAGCTGATTGCAGCTTGGAAGCTGCATGCTGGTACCTCTAAAGACAAGGAATGCCAGAAGTGAATCTGAGGAGCAAACACACACACATACACACACACTGGCCTCGAGTCGTTGGGGACAGATTCCAAACCCCCTGAACCATAAAAGGATACAGCAGGAGATGATAGGAAGACACTGATGTGAGCTTCCAATACGCAAAACAGGGATGACAAACTCATGTTCACTTTGGGTCATATCAAAAATCTGAATGTTCTTAAAGGGTTGGTTGTGCCAGAATATACAGGTGCTGGTCATAAAATTAGAATATTGTGATAAAGTTCATTATTTTCCATAATGTCATGATAAAAATTAAATTGTCATATATTTTAGATTCATTGCACACCAACTGAAATATTTCAGGTCTTTTATTGTTTTAATTTTGATGATTTTGGCAAACAGCTCATGAAAACCCAAAATCCCTGTCTCAAAAAATTAGAATATTATGAAAAGGTTCTCTGAACGAGCAATAAAAATAATCATCTGAATCAACAAAGTAACTCTAAACACCTGCAAAAGATTCCTGAGGCCTTTAAAAACTCCCAGCCTGGTTCGTTACTCAAAACCGCAATCATGGGTCAGACTGCTGACCTGACTGCTGTCCAGAAGGCCATCACTGACATCCTCAAGCAAGAGGGTGAGAAACAGAAAGAAATTTCTGAACGAATCGGCTGTTTGCAGAGTGTTATATCAAGGCCCCTCAGTGGGAAGTCAGTAGGAAGGAAAAAGTGTGGCAGAAAACGCTGCACAACGAGAAGAGGTGACCGGACCCTGAGGAAGATTGTGGAGAAGGGCCGATTCCAGACCTTGGGGGAAGCAGTGGACTGAGTCTGGAGTAGAAACATCCAGAGCCACTGTGCACAGGCGTGTGCAGGAAATGGGCTACAGGTGCCGCATTCCCCAGGTCAAAGGTCAAGCCACTTTTGAACCAGAAACAGCGGCAGAAGCGCCTGACCTGGGCTACAGAGAAGCAGCACTTTGGAACACTGTTGTTCAGTGGTCCAAAGTACTTTTTTCGGATGAAAGCAAACTTTGCATGTCATTCGGAAATCAAAGTGCCAGACTCTGGAGGAAGACTGGGGAGAAGGAAATGCCAAAATGCCAGAAGTCCAGTGTCAAGTACCCACAGTCAGTGATGGTCTGGGAGCCATGTCAGCTGCTGGTGTTGGCCCACTGGGTTTTATCAAGGGCAGGATCAATGCAGCAGCTATCAGAAGATTTTGGAGCACTTCATGCTTCCATCTGCTGAAAAGTTTTATGGAGATGAAAATTTAATTTGGTCTGGAATCGGCCCTTCTCCACAATCTTCCTCAGGGTCCGGTCACCTCTTCTCGTTGTGTAGCGTTTTCTGCCACACTTTTTCCTTCCTACTGACTTCCCACTGAGGTGCCTTGATATAACACTCTGCAAACAGCCGATTCGTTCAGAAATTTCTTTCCGTTTCTCACCCTCTTGCTTGAGGATGTCAGTGATGGCCTTCTGGACAGCAGTCAGGTCAGCAGTCTGACCCATGATTGCGGTTTTGAGTAATGAACCAGGCTGGGAGTTTTTAAAGGCCTCAGGAATCTTTTTCAGGTGTTTAGAGTTACTTTGTTGATTCAGATGATTATTTTTATTGCTCGTTCAGAGAACCTTTTCATAATATTCTAATTTTTTGAGACAGGGATTTTGGGTTTTCATGAGCTGTTTGCCAAAATCATCAAAATTAAAACAATAAAAGACCTGAAATATTTCAGTTGGTGTGCAATGAATCTAAAATATATGACAATTTAATTTTTATCATGACATTATGGAAAATAATGAACTTTATCACAATATTCTAATTTTATGACCAGGACCTGTACTGATAAAACCAATTAAATTGTTAAAATATTAAAATTTCAATAAATAGCTGTTCCTCTAGGATTTTGTGATTGTTTTAATGTTTTTTTTTCTTCTTGCAATCAGATTTGCAGATTTCGTGGTGCCAATTTAGAAATGCCTGTAAGGAATTTGTACGACATTAGTATGTCGTTGTGAAAAAGCGGAAGGATTTATCGACGTAATCAGGAGTTCAAAGATGAATAAATGGCATGATGAGCACAAGTCTATGTCATTGATAATTTTATCCTCGTGAAAGGTTGGACATTCCTGAAGGCTTTTTCCTTTTAACACCAACCTCCCCCATTCCTTTCTATTCCTGTCCACAGATGTCCGCCCCCTTCCACGACGACAGCAAAAAAAGAAAAAAAAAAACATAAAAACGTACAAATTCGATGGCCTTGCTCAGTTTGGAAATTTGTCAACAAATAAGATCTCTTAAAAAAAAAAAAAAGACAGTAACTTCAGCAAAGCAAGCAGCCTGTTGCTACGTTGTTGGCGATGTGGATGGAGAGGTCAGAAGAAAGCTGGAGTGGATGTGAACATATGTTGAGGGGTGTGTGTGGAACTGAGATTACGGAAGAATGCCAGCGGTCCAGGCCCGTCTCCGGTGCGGATCTGGAGAGGATTTTCCACTCAGTTTTTAGCAGCAGACAATTTGAAGTGAGGCTCCATGATCAGCGTGTAGCTCCACGTTCAGAGTCGCTCACCGGCCTCCAGGTAACTTTCATTTTACTGCACGACATTGGGGTAACCATGGTTACGATCCTTCACATCTATCAAAGCTGTTTTAGGTTTACTGAGACAAATATGTACGGTCTGAGTCAAAACTTTTTTAAAACATACTTAAATATGTAATTTTTAAAAAAAAATTACTGCCAAAATCTAAGAAAAAAAGCAATAAACATGTATAGTTACAGTCAGAATTATTCATAAACCTGAAAGATTTAAGTTTAGATTTATTTAAATTCAAGGTTTGAGTCTGAAGAACTGAGATAAGAGAGCAAAAACAAATGATCTTCTTTTATTTGCTCTAAACAAAGAAATTACATCTAAAATCATCCATGAATAGCCTTCTAAATAATCAGTGAAAAACATATTGACCTGTATGAGATAAATAAATGATTATTTATCTTTGACAATGAGCTCCAAGCCTCAGACAGTGGAAAGTCCTCCTTCCCATCACCCTAATCTTCAGCTCCTTCCACTGATTCTCTCTGAGACTGAAGTCAGGACTTGGTGAAAAAAATAAAAACAATATCCCCACGTAAAATATTTTGCAGTGCTAACGGAATCTCAGCTGAAACAAAAAATAACTTCAGCTGCCTAACAGTTAAAGTGACACTCGGTTCTCTTGATTTGAGATATAACAGAGCAAGCTGGGATATTTTGGCAACACTAGTTAAATATAAATTTACAATCCGAAGCAATAAGAGATGCTAATACAAGCACTATGCTGAATGCCAAAAAAAAGCAACAGTAGAAAACAAAGATTTGAACAGAGAGAAATCTGTGAAGTAGTCGTTCCTTGTTGATCTGGTCTATTTGTTGCTGTCACTTCTCTAACAATAGCAATACAAAGAAAAAATACGATTTTTTATTGTGAATAACGAGCTTAAAAATCTCCTGCCCGCACAACAGATATTTATAATATTTTCAGTTAATATCAAGCACGTCTATGTTTCAGTAGAAAGAAGCAGTTTTCTATTTTCCATGTCAACACATCGTGCCGTATCTGTAGATTATCTGTTGTCACATAGCTGCTGCTGTGCAGCTAACGGCGGTATTAAATATAAACTGAGGGTCAAAAGGTGAACGGATGTTAGAGGCTGCATAAGCTCATCATACCCTCATTTTTATTTACAGAGTAAAGAGTACACACACCTTTTTCAAGCTGAAATAAAATGCACTAACTTGTGTACCAGTGCATCGTGATGTTGCACTGGCACTTTACAGTACACGCACCGGACATTTTACAATGGAAATACAGTTCATGTGAGTTTTTTTGTTTGTTTGTTATTTTCTTGGTATTCTGTTGGAAACATTCTGAATTTATTCCAAAACCTACAGACTTGTTTTAAACCAGCGCCCTCTTTCCCATGCTTAACAATGCACATGTGACGCTGCTGAATATTATTTATACATTTGAAAGAAAAACAGTGCTCCGGGGCTAAGCTATATTTTCAGAAAAATCCCATCAGCAAGGCCATGACCCGTCCCTTAATCCACTGTTGTCAGCCACTCGCAGCCGGAGCACCAGAAAGCAAGCTGTGCCGTCTCTCTCTCTCTCTCTCTCTCTCTCTCTCTCTCTCTCTCTCTCTCTCTGCTCTGCTAAACGCTCAGATGACAGTCTGCGCTGACAGGCGCTAACAGTGAACCCAGGGAGGACAGCGGTTTCACGGCCCCATTAGAGCAGTGTCTGCTCAACAGGCCACCTGGAAGTGCAACCCACCTGCCCAGAGCCGGGTCGGCCCCCTGTGGGTGGATACAGGAGGTGGCTCTGGGCAGAGGGGTCTCTGTGAAACGGCCCCGACAGCGAGAGGAGTCGCTGAGGGAAATGCCAGGCTGTATTTGACAGTGTAGCGTCCCTCCAGATTTACTGCGGCTCTCTTGTTCTTTCGCCTCTTTCACGATATCGGCCCGGCTTCTCACTTCCAACGTGCAGGTGAACCACATGAATCATTAGAATTGCTCCCAGACCCTCCTCCCCATTCACGATCACTCTGTGGGAGCAGGCAATCTCAAAAACAACTTCTGATTTATCTGACTTTATGCTCCACCTGTAAAACCCTCCAGATATGATCTAAGAGACGAAATTAAAACCAATGCCGTTGTCATTTCAAAATCCGTATTGCGTTGTATTGATTGGTATAACAGAGCGCGCGTGCAAGTGGATCGAGTTCAGCTCATGGTAAGGTGCTGCCCTCTAGTGGTTGAATAGGATGTGCAACCGCTTGGACGGTTCTGCGATACAAAGGGAGAGGAACTCAGACCAGTGAGAACTTTGACTGAAAATAATCCAATCTTATAAATGTCACACAGTGGTTTATCCAAATGCAAAAATTGGCAGAATGTTTTTTTACACTACATGCACAGAGTGCTACTAAACAGTAAACATGTTCAATTCAACCTGAGGGGTCAACACCATCACCTTCTGTGGAAATGGCTAAATGATCGAGAGCCATTAAAGGGACAGTGTTATGTATTTTCCAGTCATATGGTGGCATTTAATCAACTAACTATGTCATGTTCAGTTGTTATAAAAGTGCTCTATATATAAAATATATGACCCAAAAGTTATTCGAGTTCATACTTGAAGGCCTTGAAATTGGGCCTCTGTCTCTTTAAAAACTTCTGAAACTTGCCTTCAGGAAGTCATCACCACATTGCTCCGACGATTGTTTTTGAACTGAGAAGTAGCTTGCATAAAGAGCTCAGCAGATGCACAGTTCCATCAAGTGTTTTGCTAATTGCTGCTGGCTAGTCTGAAGGAGCTGAGTTAGGGAGTCATAGAGGAGGGCTGCTCAGTGAGGCAGAAGCTCAGAAGCTTGGAAACTGCAGCTCTAAAGAGGAGCTTCATCCTCAAAGGCGGCGCTCGGTCCACCCAGGTGTCCAGAACCTGAATGGTTGCTACAGGTGATAAAAGGATTTTTTTTTTTCAAACATGCATGAAAGAATCAAGGCAAAACTCCAGGTATGTGTTTGAATGACGGACTGACATTAAAGCTTGATGTAAATGTTGATTTTACATAAAACTACCCCTCTAAGTTTTATAAAGACAGTAGAAGTCCAAGTTGAACTTGGCTCTTCTTAGTCATTTACTGTTGTTAGGATATTAGCTGGTTAAAGCATTCAAACAGAAACTCACTTTTAGATAATCAAGGACTTTATGTTTTATACTGAGTTCACTGCTGTTGGTGTGCAGCAAAGCAGAGGTGATGCCGGGTTATCTAGACACTTTTCTTCTTGTTATAATAACAAACACACTCATCTTCTTGAACTATAACACTGATGTGCATATTTGTTTTTCTCTACATGAAATGCTGCAAGGTATTTGCTGCAAGATTTCCAACAACCTTCCTTCAATATATTGTCTGAGGATCCAAGTTGCTTTAATGAAAGTGTTTTTCTTACACATTTTATCTTTGATCACATAAAGCTGCCTTCAAAAGTACCAAAACTGTAGTTCGCCTACATCTTCTCAGGATTGGAAACATGCATTTTTATGCGTTTAGAGTTTATTGCACAACACTCTGGCACAGCTCAGTGGCTAAACTGAGAAAGTGCATAAGCTCAGTTGAAAACATCCCATCTGCTGTTTCATGACTTGATCCTTTCACACCTCATAGGGAAACATAGTTTTACCTCTGTATAAAGAGCCTTCAGTTTAAATGGCTTTCTGACAGGATGCGTATGCATTACCAACAGCTTTATTAGTTTAGAAAATATTTGATGTCAGAAACATGCCTTTTGACTGTTTTTCACCATAAAAACCGGCCATCTTCAGAAAGTCCAAGTACTTCCAGCAGGAGTCGGACATGTACAGTCCCACCAGCTGTTTGCTAATTGCTGCTGGCTAGTCTGAAGGAGCTGATTGGGGTGTTGCATGAGGTGGAAGCTCAGAAGCTTAGAAACCGTAGCTCTGAGGAGGAGTTTCATCTTCGAAGCCGGTGCTCGGTCCACCCAGCTGTTTTGCATAGCTGAATGCTTGCCATGGGAGATTAGAGGATTTCTCAAATGTGCTATATCGAGCTTATCAACAACCTGCTAACTGGATTGATTCGTCACCAACACGTGCACAGTGATGTGTGCTCTGGCCTCGTTTTCAGTACAGATCTTTGCTTTCTGCCAACCTGCAGCGGGACAGGAGACAGAAAAGCCTGTGCAAACTAATGAATGAACATGAGAGTCAACGGAGCTCAGGTGGCTCGGTTCATAAAAATTAAACCACTAATTATGCTCCAGTAACCAATTATGGGCTGAATTATTTGAGACCAGACGTTTAAATTTGATAGGGAATTGGACTGGACCACATGAACTTAACTGATTTGCACTTTTGCGTCTGGGAATGTTGACCTGATCTGACTGCTGGTCCGCCAAGTCAGACATCTGCTTTAAACTACATAAATGTTCACAAACAAATCAATTTCATTGTTTACCAAAAATCAGATCATAACCTGTCAATAAACCACCTTCATGTGAAGCAAGTACAAAGAAGAAAAGGATGTTTGGTTAGATTTTTAGGATCAATGTTTATACAGCGGTTTAGATTCAGAACATCATACTGACAGCCAAACATGGTGGTGTTGTTATGAGGATTTTTGAAGTTGCTCGTCAAGCACACAACCTAAAATATTTTTTTTGATGTGACCTGGACCTTTCAGTGACCTTCCATTAACCTTTGACGGCCATAAATGCTGCTAACTGTTCCCTCCCACTCATAATCCCAGCAGGAATCTCAACCCGGCGTTTCAGCAGTGAGTCATCAGAGACTCCCCCTCACTCACATTGTCACAAAAAGGTAAAACACATACGGGCTACCATGAGGTTGACTCACTCCGTCTCTCGCCCTGGTTGCTGCTCACACAAAGAGGACACGGTTAAGGATTCAGGTGAGTGCCTGAAAGACAAGCGGCGTCTTGGTGACAATACTCCAAGGACAGCAGTAGTAGGCCGCTTGCTCGCATCAGGTGTTGGTGGGTGGCTGCCGAGCGGATGATGTCACGCCTCAGCCATATGGTACGCGGCGTTGGCTGGAGCAGAAAGGTCATTAACGTTAGTCATCATGATTATTCTCAGTTGTAGCCCACAAATGGAAATATCATGTAGTGAGTCACGTCAAGTTTCACGCAGGTTACAAGTCAGCGTGGTTAGAGGTTTTCCTGGACATTCACTGAAGTGATGCGCTCCATGGTGATCTTCAGAGGTTTGGACAAGAAAAATAATATAATAATAATAATAGTGAGGAATCTGACGTTTCCTCACTATTTGACAGGTGCAGCATGGTACATGACACTACATGGTACATCCGGTCAAAAACAATGGCTGAAGGAGCAGTGCCAACATTTTTGACACTTCTTTCTTCTTAGCTTCTATTGTCTTGTTTTGATCTTGTTACCATCTTCATGTCTCCCATTGCTCAACAACTTTAAAATCAATCCATATGTCATGTATGGATTGATATAATCATCAATCCATAGATAGATTGGCATCCATTACTACCTCAAGCATTATGACCTCCTGGGGGGTGATGGTGGTCGGAGTTTGCCTTTTTCACAAAAGTATTCATACCTGTTGAACTTCTTTAAATCTGTCATGTCACACTTGAATCTATTTTATTGGGATTTTATTTTTTAAAGAATGGGTCAATCCCATCAACTCTGATAAACCTCCTTGGTCCTGCTGAAGAAAGACACCCCCTCTGCACGATGCCTCCACCTTCATGTTTAATTACTGGAGTGATTTGTGATGGAATGGCAAAGTGCACAAAAAGGCACATCAGGGCATGGCATTAGGCCCAAAGGCATTTAAAAAGCTTCCAGGCAGCATGCCTTGGGGTGTGAATGAGAACCGGCCAAATATGTAAAAGGCTCTGGACACAGGAAGGCTGTCATGGTTGATGTACCTCTTCAATGTCAAAGTGTGTTCCAGCTGTCTAGGGATCACACTTTTCAGCCTCATTAGGAAAGAATACTCTGTGGTATTCCAGCGGATTCTCAGATTCATTGCTGAACCTCTGATTCAGGAGGAACAATTTGGCTTTGGTTTTACCCATCAGAAATCAAGCCAGATATTAAAACTTGAAGAATTGCCCATGGGGCTCATGGAAGTTTGCTTCTTAGATTTGTGGTTGCAGGTTTTCTGGGCATGTTCCAGTAGGAGGTGACCCTTGGCTAGACCCAGATCTTGATGGAGGGACTATATAGCTCTCCTGGCCTGGACCTAAGTTTGGGATCTCTCTAAATGAGCTGGAGGGTGTCACTGAGGAGAGGGGCATCTGGATTTACCTCCTAGATCTGTTAGCCCTGTGGCTTGTTCTTAGAAGATGCATGGATGGATGGATTGGTGGAAGGAAGGATGGACAGATTTCCCTAACCAGAGGGTCTTCGTCCACCTCTACTGGCTTTCTCTAAACATAGTCATTCTTAGTCCCACTCTTCTTGACACAACTAATAGCTACCCTGTCAACAGAGTCTCATACCTGAAGTGTAAATTTCTGCAGCTCCTCTTATCAAATAAAAGCAAAGTTTTCATTCCATTCGTAAATCAAAGTCCCAGAGTCTGGAGGAAGAGTGAAGAGGCTCTTCACATTGCCTAAATAACACTGATGATTCCAGTCAGTGATGATCCACATCGTCTGCTGGTGTTGGTCGACTGGGTTTTTTTAAGTCCACAGTCAATGCAGACATTAGCCAGGAAATTCCAGAGCACTTCATGTCTCCTTATGCTGACAAGCCGTATGGAAATGCTGGTTTCATTTTCCAGCAGGACGTGGTTCTGGCCCACACTGCCAAACGTTACGAAAGCTGATCCACTGACCAGGATATTACTGTGCTTGATTAGTCAGCAAGCTGGTCTGACCTAAATCCCACAGAGACTCTATGAAGTTTAGTCGAGAGGAAGATGAGTGATCCCAGACAGCAACGACAACGACCTGAGGGCAGCAGTCAAGGCACAGACTGATCGCTTTAATGCCACATCACTTTAATGTAGATACTTTTTATTGATCTTATTCAATATTCAAATTTTCTGAGAGGCTTTGGGTTTTTATTATATGTAAGCCATAATCACTAAAATTACAAGAAGTACATGTTGGAAATATTTAACTTTACATCTAATTAATACATATAATGAGTTTATCTTGGTCTGTAATGAATGATAAAACATATCTCACTGTTCCCACAATACTATAACCCACTTTAAACTCTGAACAGCAGAATAAAGGGGCAGTAATGTAAATGCACGTTCATATTTGTTTTTAAGGGACAAAGCACTTTTATTTATATAGAATCTAGGGAATGGTTTGGAGCGACTAAGTCTTAATTCTCAACATTACAAAAGCAAAGTGAAGCATAGATAATTAGAATAATAACAGAGAATAATGTTTTCACAGGGTAAGAGCTTACAATGACTTTTGAAGTTGCTCATCAAGCACACAAAAAGAAAGTTGCCTAAATATTTTTTTTTGTTGATTTATTATTTTTTTTTTTTGCCTAAACATTTTATTTATTTTTTTCCAAAAAAAGAAAAAGGTTAATGGAAGGACCTTTCGGTGACCTTCCATTAACCTTTGACGGCCATAAATGCTGCTAACTGTTCCCTCCCACTCAGGATCCCAGCAGGAATCTCAACCCGGCGTTTCAGCAGTGAGTCATCAGAGACTCCCCCTCACTCACATTGTCACAAAAAGGTAAAACACATACGGGCTACCATGAGGTTGACTCACTCCGTCTCTCGCCCTGGTTGCTGCTCACACAAAGAGGACACGGTTAAGGATTCAGGTGAGTGCCTGAAAGACAAGCGGCGTCTTGGTGACAATACTCCAAGGACAGCAGTAGTAGGCCGCTTGCTCGCATCAGGTGTTGGTGGGTGGCTGCCGAGCGGATGATGTCACGCTTCAGCCATATGGTACGCGGCGTTGGCTGGAGCAGAAAGGTCATTAACGTTAGTCATCATGATTATTCTCAGTTGTAGCCCACAAATGGGAATATCATGTAGTGAGTCACGTCAAGTTTCACGCAGGTTACAAGTCAGCATGGTTAGAGGTTTTCCTGGACATTCACTGAAGTGATGCGCTCCATGGTGATCTTCAGAGGTTTGGACAAGAAAAATAAGCCACACTAGAGTGAAAACATGAACACAGAACTCTGGTCATGGTGTCCCTTGAATGATTCTCCATCTGTTTCCATTGCCATCTGATTCTTTTTAGAATTTTATTGCTTAATTTTATAGAATCAATCGATTTTATACAGTACTTTCCAATACAGCAACACAAGGATCTTTGCAAATTAAAACCTGCTCCTTCCATGTTTGTTTGTTTCCTGAAACCGACTTTGTGTTGAGCTCCACAGACAAACATGATGTCTCACTCATTCTCATTCATCTCTGCCAAAGCAGATTCATCTCTGCTTAGTAACCCAATGCAGTGCTGGCATGTGAATGCGGGTTTTCCTTCTTTTAAAGTGGCAGTATACAACTTTTTACAAAAATCAGCTTTTTTCCCCCCCATGTTCGTTAAAATCGTCACCATGACTTGACAGTATAATTTCAGACGGATAATCTGTGAAAAGGTCAAATTTCCCCCACCTTCCCTTCAAGCTACCATCGCCATCTGCAGAAATGAACCACTCCCAGTCAAAAACAATCAATCAGAGCCAAGAGGAGGGTCTGAACACTATCAGTTAATGCAGCTCAATATGGTAATGTTGGAGAAATCATTTATCCGCTGTCATTGGTGGCTTTGCTAACTATCCTTTGTATTTGTTGCAGGCTGTGTTGTGGCAAACAACACAGCCATATAGCAGAAAGCAATACGGAGGCGTGAGCATGAGAGTGATTGACAGCGCTAAGACCCTCCTCCTGGCTCTGATTGGTTGTTTCTGACTGAGTGGTGCGTTTCTCCAGTTAGTCCTGGAAGCACTGGGAAAAGGCAGAAGAGCTGGATTCTACCCCCCACACATTCTCTGTCTTATACTCTCACAACATAATGATAGTTTTAAAGAACATATATATATATATATATATATATATATATATATATATATATATATATATATATATATATATATTTTTTTTTTTTTTTTTAAATAAAAGTTACACAATGGAGCATTAACCACTGAAACGTTCTGTTTTTCAGAAACCTCCGGCTTGGCGGCCTGTTGCTCTGAATCACCATGGTCATTTAAATGTGATTTTTGGATTTTGGCTTGACTCTATAGTGACGTCATGGAAGACAAAATTGATATCAATCAATCCAATTTATTTTACAGTTCAGCCAAATTCAATTGTAGCGGTCACTGGTAAAAAGATACTATTGTCACTTTAAATCTTCTAGTTCAGTAGATGGAGGCATTTCAGCCTGACCTCTGCCAAAGATGCATCAAACACTTTGAGGTGCAATTTGACAGAAAAACAGAAGGAAGAAAGTTATACAAAATCACGTTTAGATTCTGTTCTGCTTTCTACCAAGTAAGCTCTGCCAGTTTCCTCTTTCCCCGCTCAACCTCGATCCATCTCCTGGGTTTGGGTGACTGTGCAGTTTTCAGCTCTTATTAATATGCACAGTTTGTCATTAAGATGAAGTAGTGGGTCCAAACGCCACAAAATGATGGAGGAGACGCGACCAGAGACACAGCAGAACATATTTGTTCACTCTGAGAGCGTCTGTCGGCCATACGTTTAAATGTACATACCATTTATAACGTGCGGCATCAATCAGTGAAACTGTAGGCTTGAATTTAAAGCTCCTCAGTTTGTGTATCTATAGCTCACACATCCGATGTGTGACCAGGTGTTGCTGTGTCACACCTGGACCACACTCCTCTTGGATTACTGAAGTTTATTCTGCAATGGCAATCACTTCTTTTTTTTCTCATTTAGTCGTGTTCGTCCTATTCGAGAAACAAGGTCATCCCATGGGCATTGTCTAACTGTATGCTAGAGAAGGACTTGTGCTCTGCACCCAGTCAGTCTCCACTTGTGGCCCCTAGATTTAATCATCTCATTGACATTCGATGGCCCCGAAACGGGTCCGATACGTTTCAACCTTGTCTCATCAGGATGTGACTAAATGTGCCTTTGTTAAACCACTCTGGGGAAATGTGAGCTTGTGCCCCCCCGCCCCCCGACACCCCCCAAGAAAACAAAAAAAAAAACGAGTGTGCTGTCTTTAACACAAGTGACTCGTTCAATCTACAAAATGAGGGAAAATGTATTTTTTTGTTACAGAGTACTACGTACTACATAAATATATATATTGAAGACTTTTTGAAGTCTCTGCTGTGAGGTTGTGAGGTGCTACAATCTCACCTGCACCCTTTCAACAGCTTAAATTATGCTAAAGATCTTGGACAGTAAAGAACTTTTATTCTTCCATTTCAGTCGAAGTTGTTGGTATAACGCTTACATATCATTGCTTGTCAACCACAGACCGCTCTGATATGACATAATCTACGGTTTGACGGCTGAAAGAACCACACAAGTTCAGATTTTAATCAGAAATAAGGAAGCTGGGCAGGAATAAATGCCTCTGAATGCCAATGAATGGAATCAATTCTGTTTCAGAGAATGAGTCAAAATTCTTCCTCATGCAGCGAAGTCAAATTTTTAATTCGAATGCAACCCCTTCAAGTTCTTTCTGCTTAAAGTGGTTCTGTAAACGATTGAATAATTAGATGTACTTTGATTTCATTGATTTCCACTTCCGCTGTTTGCGCTTCAAAAACATTGACAGCAGTAATTGCTGCCACAGAAATAAGAATGCAAGTAAGAATATTTCCAAAGTGGTCAAAACTAACAAAGTTTGGAAAAATATAGAGTCCTATCCCATGCGCTTTGCAAAGTTGATAAAGTTGATCACATGCTCTGATTTTTAAATTATTGAACTGAATGTACTATCATCTAAAGTAAAGCAGGAACCAAATTAATTTCTTAGGCCACGGTTTCCATTTAGTGATGTTTTTCTGAGTGGTCTTCAACAAATTTTTTAACTGAATTTGGCAGTCATTAAATAATACACCCAGTGTATTAGATACCGCCCTCGTGCAGAGAAATGTTAAAAGGATGTCTCCTTTCCACAGCTTATGCTTTCAGAGGAAGCTTGTAAAAAAACAAAAAAAAAAAACACTGTCTCTAATAAATACATGAGCTTTATAAAAAAATAAAAAGCCTATCAAATATGCACAAAGTTGAGAGCTGCTTTTGCGAAGTAGGAGCATGGAGCATGGAACGCCACGCTTCACGCGACTGGAGGATTAGGCCTGAAAGCTGCATGACGGATGAGCTCTTTTCTCCTCTGATGTGTTTGGAGCTGAACGCAGGAATGAATCCCGTATTCTGGATCTCCAGCACAGAGCGGGCTGAGACCCAACTCCCTCATCGCACGTGACCTGCCGGGTCAGTCGCCCAGAACCTGCAGAAACTCTCAGAACTGAAAAAATAAAAGCTGATGAGAAAAAGAAAGTGTCGAGAAGGTTTGTAGAAACACAAGCCCCAGGTCCTGACACCCGATGTACTTTGTCGTCTCTGCTTTCATACCTGAAGTGTCTTGGTCTGATATTCGATGATGTTTTCCTCAGGCTTGATGATGTCCTGAGACATTTACAGAGGTATTCCATGTTTTTGATGATGCTGTTAATCGCAAATAACAGCATCACTCTAGAAAGGGGAAATAGTGTGCACACCCCCAACATATTTCTCATATAAAAATAAGAACCATCTATCATATTTGTCTTAAACAAAGGATGCTGACAGAGCAAAACAAACACCTTTTATGAAACACAAAGGCTTAAGTTGTAGCGTCACACTGCGTGGCATGTGTTATAAATGCATAAAAGATTCCTTTAAATTAAGCCCTGACATTTTGGAAGTATTTTAGTGTTTTGGCATTCTTTTTCTTTTCCGAATCTAACACTAATTTAAGACAAACGGGCATGAATGCAATCTCAATGGGGCACTTTATAAGAAACGGTCTCAAAACAACTGCTTGTGAGGAAAGCGTGCGCATTTTTAAACACAAATATCAGTACAACTGTTAGATTTTTTTTGTGAAGCCAAAAGCTCACTTTCAAAGTGAAGGGGTCACCTTTCTGGGATATTTAGGTCATCATTAAGACTTATTCTGAATCTTCAAAGTGTGGCTTCCAACAGTCTTGCTCTAAATCCCACCTGCACTCCAGTCCTCATCGTTTTTTTCCCCTGAGCATTTCATAAACGCTTCTTCCTGTCACTGCACCATTCAGTCTGCATGCTTCAGAAAAGCTCCTTCAATACATTTGCTGAAATATTGTCAGAGCAGAGGTTCAGTCTTAACCTTTGCAGATGTTTTGAGTTAATTAGCTGATTAGATTGTAACACCGTCAGTTTTCAATATTCCCAGTTTTCTTGGACATTGAATTTTGGGAACCCCGGTGCCTGGTGTCGAGCTTTCTAATCAAGTCCTTGACTCTCCATGTCTTTCTTAAAGTCTTAATTCACCTAAAATCGTCATTAGACTAACTGAGCAGTCATTTATGTTGCCTTCACTGTCTTCCCTCAAACAGACATGTTCTGCAGGGATTACAGAGTAAGAAGAGAAATTGAATTTTATGTAGTTAAATGACATGAGACAGACTGGGTTTCATTATTACGGTCTGTGCTCACAGTGCTTAACGGGTCACACCTGACTCATTAAACACCACCAACGAATAAAAGGGGGGAAAATGTGCAGCGTGTCGCTGTGGCTCTCAGAACATGATGAAAGACGAATTTCTAAAATCCATTTGCACTTCACAAGAGTCTTTTTAGCACGCGGCTTGTTATGACAGTTAGGTGAAAGAAACGGGGGTAATCCCACTGCCACTGTTGCCAGAATGGCTGTCAAGCATCACAAAAGCATGCACTCAGCTGCATCTGTTGCTCAGCGATGTCTGTGGCAGGGATGCTAACGCGCTGTGGCTCGATGCGACATGGACATTTACAGTCACGCCCAAAGAAGTGAATGACTGTTTTAAAAAATAAATAAATAAATAAAATGTAATTAATAGTTTATTTTTGTAAGAGTATCTAGGAACTTTTAATTTGTAATCCATGACATCCTGTTTGCCTGGCCTATTAATATAAAGTAGCACTGAGTCTATGTAGCACCCATTACATTTTATATGCACTCCAGCTGGTTGCTTGTAAACATTAGAGTACCTTAAACACTACAGGGACTTTTTTTTGGAACTGTGTGCATTAATCTTGTACTAAGCTGCTCATACTTTCTGTCTGCGCCTATGAGAATTCTCTCCCCTTGTTATGCTGAG
This sequence comes from Poecilia mexicana, assembly GCF_051168715.1. Classification (NCBI taxonomy): domain Eukaryota; kingdom Metazoa; phylum Chordata; class Actinopteri; order Cyprinodontiformes; family Poeciliidae; genus Poecilia; species Poecilia mexicana. Next base: position 19,844,751 of record NW_028263383.1, read on the forward strand.
CATTGGAAGTAGCATCAAATAACACAATCTGACTGGCTTTCTCAATTTTTCTTATAACCATTTTTGGATGGTTTTCTGGGCACTCAGACTGTGTGTTCGGAATTGTACTTTCATCTTTGGATCATAAAAAAAGAAAGATGGTGACAACACATCTAATGTAACACAGAACTCTTTAAATTCAAGACATGATGTCTTAAAAAAATATTTCAGGTTTATTCCATCATAATTTTAGATAAGCTATGGGATAGTGCCAGAAACATTGTGACTGCAACTTAAGACTAAAGTTTTCCACCATAAATACTCTGGTGAGTCAAGAGGATGAAAATGGGGGAAAAAGCCTTATGTCTATGGTTGAGGACCTGTGATGCTGTGGGCTTGTTTCTTTCCCAAATAAAATCCCGGCCCCAGACAATGTCAGGCTTCCTGTACCTCTAGTGTTTACAAAGTTGCTATTTAAGGACATCTCATGTTTACATTATTCTGTTGATGCAAACTTAAGTTTTAGCTTGTAATATTAATGTAACCGAAATAATCCCAAATGAATTGCTTTAAGCCATGCAGCAGAACCTCCTCCTTCCTGGACCTGGAGGTAGACCTGGCTCTGACGGAGGATGGATGCTCTATGAGCAACACAGGCTGACTCAGTTGAATATTAACCTGTTATTGACGGAGTTAGCCTATCAATAGAGATGAATCACGCTGAATCCTCTTAGTCACTCTTCTTGGGTTTGCACTTTTGTGTCACGTACAGGCTGGTACATATTTTGACAGTCTCACTTTTCCACAAGGGATCTGATTACAGTCCGTGTCGCGATGATGCACAGGCTGAAGGATTCCTCTCATCTTATTGCGCAGGATGATACTGCAGCTCCGCTACGGCTTCGCACTCCAACCCAACTTGAAACGGCTCCCTTTGCATTGCTACATTCAGGCCCTGCGACTAAAAATGTCAAGCTTTTACTTTTTACTACACTACGAGAAAGGTATTTCCATGAGCAGTTCAAATATTGAAAAGACAATAAAGGCCGTAAAGCGTCACATATGAGCATTTTCTAAATATCATAAATGACAGATGCGGTGTTGCTCGAATATTAATCACATATCAGTAAAATTTCATTTTAAAACGGGAATAAATATAGTGTTTTTGATTCTGGCCACGCTGAAACTGTGACACCAATAAAAGTAAATCATTTATTTTATGTTTAATCACATGAAACTGATGAAACATTCAATAAAAGCGCAAAACAGCTGCTTGATCGGAATCTTTGAACTTCTAATCTATTTTTATTTTCATCAAGTGAACGCACCACTCCAAACGCGGAAGGGACAGCACAGGTAACCAATCAGCGGCTGAAATTCTCTCACGCGCGTCAATGAAACAAGCGCGAAGGCGGGACCGCGGTAGTCTGAAGGGCTGCTCTCGGTCTCGCGGCGCCGCCTGCTCTCGTCCCATTGGCGCAGGTGATCTGTCTCAGGATGCGCGAGGAGAGCGGAGGAGAGGGGAAGAGAGAGGGGAAACCGCCGATGGTGAAGGGTCCAGGGCTCGGTTAACGGGGAAACAAGGATACCGGCCCATCTCTGTTTGTCCTGGGCAGCTGGGCAATGACAGACTCACCGAACGGGGGACTTTGAGATATGATGAGGCTTTTTTCTGGTTGGTTATAGTACTATGATTTGGTATGTGGCCACTTTGATAGCAAGTGTATTCAGCACCCGAGGAACGGCCGCTCAAGGTGAGTCGAAGTGCAGTATCTGTATCCACCGGCGTCCTGTGTTTAAGTTTGAACTCAGCATTTTTTTCCCCACCCTTCCAAATGGCATTTTCTCGCTTGCTTGTTTTTCAACTTTTCTAATGTCGTATGCCTGTTAAGCATGTCTGGAAGTTCGTGTGTTCATCACCTGGAACCGGGCGACACATAATGAGGGAAAAGAACCGGTTCAGTTTTATTTAATAATCAGTGACAAACCTTGCGCTGAAACCTGCTTCTTCTCTCTTGGAGTTTGGTTTCATTTATTTATAGGTCTGCCAGAGATGTGGCGTTTTTGGCTTTAGATGGAAATAATTTGCAGTCAATTTTTTATTTTTTATTTTTTATTTTTTACATCATCATCCTCCCCAGATGTTTTAGTTCGCTTTATTTTAGCTCCGGGACGTTTTGCCGGCGGTTTGTGGACTGCAGCATCCAGCTTCAGGATCATATCGTCAAATGTGAGGAGGAACGGGATTAGTATGGTGCGCCGGTGTGGATGTCGTTAAAATGCTGTGAGTAGATTAACCTCTTCCTGTAAAAGTGTCGAAGTGAGTCGTGACCTGTTCTGTCCGCCAGAGGGAGCGCCTGGCCACTGAGGTGACTGTGAGCAGCTGACTCTGCTCTGCTGTCACTCCTGTAATTTGTAATGGCTGGATGTGAGGCTGAGGAGATTTGACAGCCGTATTGGGTTTGCCTGATGGCTTCATAAGAGGGAAAAGCCACCTGCAGCTCACCCTGTTCCGCTTGCTGCAGAGGCTGGAAGGAAGGAATCTCCTTTTGTGTTGAACTTCTTAAATACACTTGTTAGATCATTTTGGTGATAATTACCACAAGCCTTAAGTCCTTTTTATGACTTTGCAGGAAAGGAAAGGGAAAGTACACCTGAAATCATCGCTGTTAGTACAATATTCAGTGCAAATGTGTAATTGTATAATCAGAGTAAGCTTAAAGTTATTTTTCTGGAGTTGCCACTTTTATTAAACCCTATTGGAAGACTCGTAAGCTAAAGTTTAAAGCTGACTGCATTTTGTTTCAATATCATTCAACACGTGAACTCATTATTACTGAGACCAAAGAATGTCATCAATTGAATTTTTCAAGTGTCATGTTTTATAGCTCTGCTTTCTGATAATCCACAACTGCAAATGGATCTTATGGGGTTTTCACACCTGACAGTCCAGTAGTCTCGGTTTGATTGGGGACCAAAATTGCAACATTGACTAAGTTTTCAGCTGGTGCGATTTGCTTTCAAACTGCATGGTGTTAAACGAATCAAACCCTTTAAAAAAAACAATTTACCTCCTCACCTGTGGTGGCGCTGCATCAAGAGCCACTGAAGGAAATTACATGAAAACCTCTGAGGAAGACACTGAGTACAACTTCCTTCTTCACGAAATGTTAAAAACGGAGTGGAGGGAAATTTTAGCAGTTAGAATGTCTCTCTTTTTTCTTTAAAATACTACAAACCTTTCCTCCCGTTAGTGCAAGACTCACACATTTGTCTTGGTCTTATTTACTCAGGATGCTATGAGCTGTAGTTCTCTTCCTGCTTTTGGAGTGATCTCCGGTCCGCTTGGCATCCACATGCATTCAAACATCACCAGAGTTCACTTTAACCGAACCGAGACCTAGGTTTTTAGGCGGACTAGAGTTTTTTTTTTTTTTTTTGGTCCGCGTTAGAGTTAGACTAGGGTTAGTGGACATTCACACCTCCCCTAATGAACTGGACTTTCTAGGCATGTGAACTAGAGTTTAATTAAAGTGGACTCTACAGGGCTGGTGTGAATGCACCCTTAGTGACCAACGTCCGAAAGCTCGGGTGAGTTGTGAGGACATGGCAGTGATGAAAAAAAGAGAGTAGTGATGAAATATTAATTTTGATATATAGCAATGCCATGTTTTTCTAATATCCTGCAGCCCTTTCTGAAAGTGTTTCATTGGCTGTTGTTCAGTATGTTTGGGATTATAATCCAACAACATATTAAACTGGCAGACCCCTTCTATGTGGTCTAGTGTAGGAAAGTAGAGCCATGTTTGACAGATTGTAGCTTCTGGAAAGAAACACTAACTGAGGATATTTGGGATGAAGTTTAGTTTAAAAGTGAATTTTTCAGGAAACACTAATACATTTTGCATTTTTCAAAAGTTATTCATCAGTGAAATCACTGACAGATATGAAAAGTGATCAATAGATTCATCTTCACAAGAAAACAAACACCAGGTAAAATGGAGATCTGAGTTTTATTGCCTGACAGCTACAATGTGTGAAATGAATTTAAAACTTGAGATCCCTGCTGTTGTTGAATTTAAGTTTTGACTAAATTTCATATGAAACTCAAACCAGAAGTTTGCATACATTTTTTTTACTGTCTGAAATTAAATCAGACCAAACTCCAAACTGTTGTAGGTCAGTTTGAATTTGCTACATTATTTCTATTTGCCTAAATAGCTCAATAATGAGACAAAGAATATGTCAGAGATTCATTTATTAATGTTTTGAAAGTCAGAAGTTTACATACAGAATGATTACTATCTCTTTAAGCCCAGTCCAGATGATGATGTCATGGTTCACATGTGTCCTTGAACTCATCGTTGCAAACTCATCTTGAATGTTTCACCATGCCTGACAGATGATTAAGTGTTGTTAGGCTTCAAAGCCTCACCTTCACTCATTGTTCTTGTCATTCTTGTCAACGTTTGTCTCATCTGGTTGTAAATCTTTCCTTCAGAAAGAATCGGGCTTCATATGGATGGCTGCACATTTGGGTTGAGTTATATGTCGACTGGATCTCTCTCTTCATGACCACCTTGGACAGTAATGCTGATGTTTGAACAGTTTCCAGACTTGAGCTGTGGTAGTTGCTGCTTTATATTTTTTTTTCCACACTTTGGAAAAAAAAAAAGGACCTAACACATCTGGATAACTTGAACTCATGTTCAGTTGTTTGAACCAATGATCTTGGAGTCTCCACATGTTTAGAAATGGTTTTAAAAGACCTCAGGTTTTCAAAATCTTCTATTTTACATCTCTGAGCGTCACTAAATCCTTGACTCTTTTATCATTCTAACAATTAACTGTAGTCAGTTATTACCATTACCGAAAAGATAATTAATTAATTGCAGAACCTTTTCATTTGCGTGTGTCTGGTACGCCAGTAAAGCTGACGCATACAACAGCGATGAACGACAAAGCTGCTTCTCTTGACCCACTGGGGGTTAATTTCTGCTTAAAAATATTACGTAACGGGACGCTGTTAAAGACTAGTGTCGTGTTCAAGTTGTGCTAAAAGGAGTTAGGAAATCAGTGAAGCTACTCAAACCTAGAATAGCATCTTGATGCTAAACATGTTGCAGCAGCACAGACATACCCGACGCTAATGTCGGCGTCCACAGTCAATATTTCTAGCATTTTTTGAAAGAAGTTCCATGAATAATCAGCGGTTCCTGAAACACTTGAAACAGAATGAGTAGAAAAGCAATTTGCTAACAGATCACAACTTTTGTCTAGAAAGCCTGACAGAAACGAGGCTAAGTTTAAAATATATCTAAGTAGATTGGATTCCTTATCAGAGATCTCAAATGTTTGCTTAGTGTTGGAACCAAACAGAAAAAAAACTGTTCGCAAACCATATGATATTTCCAACAGTCACCTTGGCAACTACACAAGCCATAGTTATACAAGGCGTCGTCTTCTCCATGTACGCTGTGTTGATTTGGACGTCAGTCACATGATGACGGAGGACCAGAAAGAAAAGCAGCTCCCAAATCTCACCAAACTTACAGAAATGCCCCAAAGCTTCAGATCTGGTTAAAGACACACTCCATCTCTCTTAGCTGCTCACCTTCAAGAGAGATGGAGGAAAAGATTTCTTCACATCACTGATTAGATAATGGTTAACTGCATCTCACTGGCGTGCAGGTATATTTGTTTTTATCAGTGTTACTCACCTCAGAAGTTATGTAATTTCTTGCCTAAAGCTTATTTTAACATTTTTGTCTTAAGCAACACATTTGCACGAGGAGCGAAGATTGTGGCTCGACTTGTGTTACGTTAATACACTTGGTCGTTATGTCGCGCTTTATTAAACGTTTGTGCATTCGTGTGTACACAGACACACTTATGGATGCCAACTGCACTCTCAAGCTGGCAGCTGACACTCGGCTCGTCTGCTAACCCCCCCACGCCCGAGTCGGACGCTCTCTCTCTCCCTCTTCTCATGATATCCATCCCTCGCTCGCTCCGTTTGCTCCTTCCTGTCTGCACCAGCTCCTCGCCAGCCCTTCTACTGCGTACACTTGAGTGAACTCGCTCCTCTCTAGGTTTTGAGTGGCCTCTCTCAGCATGGGCGGGCGACTCGGGGAAGGGAACATGGTGGGTTGTGTTAATGGAAGCTCAGGGTGCGCTCCACGGAGAGCTTCACAGGCACACATGTCCACATTCAGCCGTCCCCTCGGGGGGACCACTGTGTCTTTAACTAGAACTGAACATATGCCCACTAACAGGCTCTGTGCCCCAGACTAAGTTGCACTAATTATGACTAAGCTGTGTGATAAATGCCGCGCAGTCACCAGATAAATACATATGCCACCTCTTGCCGGGAGGGATGGGGAAGGAAGGCGAGTGGGATGCTGGACGATGGCAAATGTCAAACTCTCGACCCGTTTTAGTTATCAAAGTTATGTCATTGGATAGAAAGAAAAATGTGGTTACCAGTTACCATGTTGTGATGCGGTAACTGATAAACTGTGAATAGATTGATCTCCTCCACCTCGTTATTATTGCTGACTAAAGAAATGCACAAAAAACAATCAGAGCCAGAAGGAGGGTTTTATCGCTGTCAATCAGTCTTGTGTATATGCTGCTAAATTTGTTAATGGCAGAGAAACAACTTACCGTTACAGGGAAACTGTTTATCTGCTGTCATTGGTGGCTATGCTAGCTAGTCTGAGCATTCATGATTCATGAGAGGCTCTTCTGTTGAAAACATGCTGTAGTAGAAGAGGGGAGAGAGGACGATCTGATTTTTTTTTTTTTTTTTACAGATGTGGTGTGGATTCACCCATGTTTACTTCCATTGCTAAATAAATGATAGCTTAACAAACCGCTTTTAACTCCTGGGTTCTGTGTCCGACCTCAAAGCTTCTTTAGTGAACAAGCAGCATGGAGACCAAGGAACGCTGCAGTCTGGTCGGGGAGGAAGTTCTAGAGAGGTTCTAGGAAGGTGAGGTTATGAAACCACATGCCAAGCCTTGAACATCTGGACACAAGTCAAAGATCTGGAGCTGTAACTGCAGTCAAATGCTAATCTATCAAGTATTCACTCATGTTTGCTAAATGCAAATGCACTATTCACTTTTCAGACTTTTATTTTGAAAAGAAAAATCAGCTAAACACTAAACATTTTCCTTACTGTGTACCTCTATGTGCTACTTTGTATTTTTCTGTCATGTAAATTCCCCCAGAATAAGTAGAAGTTTGTCATGGTTACATCAGAAAAGTACAAAAGTATAAATTTTACACACTACTATAAGTTGATGATTAGTTACCTAGTCGTAGTTACATAGTCATGTCACTTAAAATCAGCGTGTCGGCGCAGCCTTAAAAAGTCTTAAAAAGCCTTAAATTTGAGTTGGTAAAACCTGCAAAACCTGGTAGAATAAGCAGAAAAACTGTAGGTACATCTCCAAATATTAGGATATTGTGACAAGTTAAATATTTTTTAGCAATCATGTCAGAAAGTAGAACTTATAAATCATATAGATTAATTTCACAAAAAGTGAACTACTTCAAGCTTTTATTTCTTATAGATTTGTAGATAATAGAAAACCATAATTCAGAGTCAGTGTGGTAATCGGATCGATAAAAAAAGAGGATATTCTAACAGAAATATTAGGCTTTTGGAAAGTATGTTAACTTTTATTCACTCAGTCCTTGGGTGACATTCCTTTTGCATTAATTACTGCATCAATGCAGCATGGAGGTGATCGTACTGTTTGATAGCTGCCAAGCAGGATTGTTGGGTCTGGTGTTGATCATCTTCATGTTGACAGCACTCCGGAGACTCTCTGTTGGGTCCAGGTCAGACCAGTTTGGCCAATCAAGCACAGTAACACCGTGGTCACTGAACCTCTTGCACATGCGTGACTCATTTCTTACCTTTCTTGCTCGAGTGCGACTGAAATTTGAAAGGAATCATGCATGAATCACTCCCTTTGGACGACGACTTGCATCGGCTAGCGGCCTTGTTGTGAAACTCGTGCTTTCTGTTGCAGCTACAGTTTATGTGACAGATCATGGAGTCTATCTTTTATGAACAGTTTGATGAAGCTGTGCTGTTCGCTCCTTAATTCGCTCATCTTGTGCTCGGGCCACTAAATACGTGCTGACACAAGCACGGCCATCGAGTCCAGCAGACGTGAGCAGTTTGTGCTCTTTCTTTTTTTTGCGTCAGGTCCCGGTTGTCTTCTCTTCAGCAGGAAACACAGCAGGTGTAGAAGTGACAGAGAAAGAGACAGAAAGTATTCACTCACAATGAAACCTGGAGGAAAACACAGACACATTTCCAAATGAGTAAGAGATTCTAAGTGACAATACAGTAATTCTTACCGATTGACTTAAGGATAATATATGTCGACATGTTGAGATGTTGAATTTTAAATGCGACCCTAGTACACATAATCAACCCTGTTATCTTGTCTTATTGGATGAAAGAGAAGTCTTTGTTTTTTTTTTTTTTAGCATTGCAGAAACTCCTCGGTGGGCTTCGTGTTGAGCATTTCACTCACAAAGCTAATTTACTTCAGTTTTTGTACCTTAACGTCTGCATACGGATTGCCATCCAGTGCTGGGATGTCCAGAGTGGGCCCTGTGGGACATTTACAGCACTTGCAATGATTTTGTGCAGCCCTAATTAAACTTTTTCTAAAATGGAAAGTGTTAGCCTCAACACTTTTGTTACCTTGTTTTTGTGACTGATGTATGCTAAGCTAACTCGGGTTACTGCTGGCTTCTTGTTTCTGTAATCTTTGCCAAAGCACATGGCACACATTGGGAGCTTTTCTCACAGTTTCCTCTCATCATCTTTTACTCTCTCTCCATAGGTAGACAGAAGCATACTGTTGTAAAGCAAACAGCAAACTTGGAGTGGACTCGGTGACCCTGACATCAGTCATTAAGAAAAATGCATTGATCTGCATCTCGGTGCTACCTTTAGTATTGCAGTCCAGATTAATGCTTCTACTGTGCTTCTGATTTAGCCTGTGAATTCAATTCATTAGACAACTAGAAGTGACAGAGAGTGTACTGTCCCACATTCGTAGCTTTAAGTTCTGTTTTGCTGGTTAAAGAAGGATTTTCCTGGTTTTACTGACTCTGGTAGAGTTTGCTTGCGATTCAGAGGCTAACAAATCAACCATAGCGCCTGTAATAGAGGAGCTGTAATTTCAGAGACTGAGCAGCGTTAATGTAAATCATCTTGTATCTATGGTAACACATCAGCACTTCAGAAAGGCAGTTTGAACATTTACTCTGACCTCTCAGAAACAGCTTCATTGCATTTGTATGACTACATTAAGTCTGTTGAACATGAGGATGAGGTCTCTTTGAATCTTATGTCCTCCTGTCGTAATGTTGCTCCAATTCACTGTAAGCTTGTTCTAATAAAACTCCTAATCAGATGTTTTTTTTTGTTTTTTTTTTCCCCAGCTTTTTTGCTTTCCGACCGTATTGAGATCCTGAAGGTTCTGTCTGTCCAGTCAAACACACCAAACATCTGAGCTTTGGGCTTTCCTTGAAAACAAGATGAACAGAACCTTGGTTTAATACAAGTCTAAAGTAGAGACAGAGCCCAAGTTAAATGAGACCAAACTTCTCTTTGTTCTCACAATCATTGCAATTATTTCAATTTTGCCTAAAGCGTTTGCAAAAACATTTAATGATGATTTTTATTATTACATTTTACTTAGAGTCCAGAAGTTTAAATGCATTTAGGATAATTGTCTTTTAAAGTGTATTGGTCAAAACTTTTGGGTTTCTTTCCTCAAGCTTCTCACAAATAGTTCTGGTCCATTCTTCTTAAAAGAATTCAGTCAGATTCGTAGGTCACCTTGGTGTAAGGACACGTTTCACTGTGGATAACGACTCCGCCTCACCAGCTTCAGCATCATCGTCAAAACCTCTTTGCTTTTTGTTCTGGGGTCATCCTGCACATTTTGGACCAGAACCCATTCATTTCATCATTGACACAAGCAATGTGTCTTACCAAGTGGTGTGATGGTTGGATGTTCCCATCATACCTGCGCTTGCATAAAATTGTTTGAACCGAAGAACGCTGCGCCTTCAGGTGTCGGTAAATTGTTCCCAAGGATGAACCAGACTTGTGCAGCTGAACAAATCTCTTCCTGATATCCTTGCCTTGCTTCTTCTCTTCATGACAGACAAAAAGCAGAGTGTTAAAGTACATCCATATATTAGCTCAAACGTGTCAGTTAACCTAAACCAGGTCAGCAAGTTGAAACCCAAAAGGTTTGACCCAAGTCATACATTTTAACCAAATGATCACTGTGAAGTTGCAAAAAATCTCAGGAACTAATTCTGCAAATAGAACTAATTTAAGTTATTCTGACTAAACTAAAATAAGAAAAGTTTGGCCAGTGACAAAAATAATTGTCTTATTATTATTTGGTGTCTGTGAAAATCTAGTTTCATCTCTGTACTGGGGAGAGTGATCTTCACACCTCTTCGTCTTTGTGAAAGTTGGCTGCTGTTTTGGTTGATAAAGTGTCAGAATCCATTTCTTTTAATAACAGCTTTTTTTCCCCCTCAAACTTTAATCTTAGCTTGGTTTGTAAAACTAACAGAGGTTGAGAAATGACAAGGGAGAAAAGAAAAGTATGATATAGAGATCAGTCGTGCTGCGTCTCCACTTCGACTGCTACTTTGTGCTGGGTCAGGAACAGTTTGGCAGATATCCGGTGTCTATTAGCTGCCCTGCAGTTAAAGTTCAACAACAGAGCACTGTGCATTCAATGCCAATGAAAAGGAGCTGCTTCCAGTCTGAATGCGTCTCTATTCAGTTAAAGGTTTGGTCAGTCGGAGCGTTCTTGTTTGTACGACGTGTTTATTTGACTTGCCACTCAGCAAAAGTTCAGATGCAGAACAGAAGAAGGTGGCTAAAGGTTAGTTGCTACAGGGTTCAGTCAGACCTTGGGCCAATACAGACATCATCTTTCACAACTTAAAGCAAGTGAACACTTTTCAGACTTTTCAAATTGGCTGGTAGATTAGTTGATGTAGAGATAACTCGGTGTAGAAGAAGCAACCAGCTCTACAAATAAATAATTGGATTCATTAGTTTTAAGATGAAATCGTGTTTTCATTCTGAGCGTTTTTTTTTTTAAGCTATTCAAGGCTTTGAACTTCCCTTTGTGACGTGTTGGTCCCGTCTTCCAACCCCTAGCATCTGTATTCAGGGATAAGCTGGGTGTGGAAAATCGATCTGGCTTGTAGCCCTGCTACCTAATTAATTTGATTCCCACAAACTTTTTTGTGTTCCAGTTTTTTGATGATTCCTCCAATCTAATCACTTAACGAGCAGTCGAAGTGAAGTGGGTGGCTGATGGCAAGAACAAAGCTGCTGACCAAGAAAAGACAGGCTCTCAGTTGAAGTCCTGTAAGCATTTTCTCACACACAGTGTTGGGATATTTTCGGCTTTTCATTAGGAGTGCCTCATTGTGACCTTTCCATTGATCTGATCTCTGCTGTTAAAGACTAAATGACTCTGATTTTCTGTTGTTTTTGCTGGACAGTCAGTGGGATCCCACCACAGTTATTACTGGTATCAGCTAGAGGGGACTACTCTACATCCTTATGTATCAACTGGTACCTGCAGTAGGATGGTGCGTTATGTGGTGTGGACTAAGAACTTGGAAAAAACACGGGAATTGCTGAACAACCAAATATTTCAATGTTGCTATGCATAAAGCTAATATTTAAAGCATTAGCGTGTGTTGTCCATACGTTTAAAGGCTTTCACGTACTCCAGCGTACTTCACTCTACGAGGCCGGCTCAATGTGATACATCCTGGCAAACCTACATTTTTACAACTGTGTATCCATTTGTACTGTGGGCCATGAAGTAATACAACTGGTACACCTGATTATGAAATCTCAACTGTTCACGGACTCACAGATGCATAGCTGCACAGCAGAGGGAGCCTTTACTACTTTACTGTTGCAGAAACAGGAGCTTCTCTGACCTTGTATGGCATCAGAGTTTCTTTCGTTGGCTTTAGCACAGCTAGCATCTGGGCTACCTGTTTGCCTGCCTCATAGGTAAAATATCTCTGAACAAAATCTTTGCATTTTTTTTGTCAGATTAAGAAAGTAACATGCTGTTGACAGGACATCCATATTTGGTCATTGTTCAGTTGAGGCGCTGAAGTGACAGGAAGTGTTTGTGTTAGAAAATGGGCACAATTTGGGGATTTTTTCACACAAAGGAGTATTTTTGAATAGTTTATGTTTGACTATCGATTACCTCTAATTGTTTATGATTTTTGACAACTCTACCAGTTAGTGGTTTGTTAGTTTAAAAAAACTTTTGTTGCCTGGTTTCAAACATATTACTGGACTGTCAAAGGAAAACGTTAAGCCTCGTGTTGACAGACTCGTGACTTTTTTTAAAAGTTTTAATTAGACGTTACTGGTACTTTATTTTTGTTGGCCTATTTTCTAACTGTTTACATTCTTCTAGAATAATAGAAATCGCAATGTTCAGCACTCACTCTCCTTCCACCTTTGAGTTGTTCCAGTCCAGGTCATCTCATGTGTCTTCTTTGGAAACAGAAGTCTCCTCATTGGTTACATAATCCCATCAGTCAAACAGTGTACAGCCACCACGAGGAAATGATAAAGCAATGTGTCTGCATCTCTCTTCCTGAGCCTGAATTAGACTGGATTCAGTAGAAACTTAAAGCTTTTTATACGTTCGGTTTTCTCTTAAGTGGGATTACTTTGTGGGTTTACAGGTCGGAAGACCAATTTATAACTCAGTGGCTTATGGCTGTCAAATGGAGTGAAGAAGAAATGACCTGGTACAGAATATACCCAAACATATTGGTTTGTTGGTTGTGAGTCTCTTCTGTCCGCGCTGATGTTCAAGCAGTGTTACCTGCTGATCCTTGACATGATGTCATCGGCGGAGTTGTTGCCATGTTGTAAACACAACACCCTGGTGTATTCACAGGGGATCTCTGGAGATTTTCTCCATACATGTCTGCTGTTTTTCCTGTCCAACTGTAGTTTATTTATAATCTATTTATCTCTTTCTTTGTTCATCTTGACCACATTTCCTTGCATAACAGAGTCATTTTATTAAAGAAGAGAAATCTACGTCATTGCTAATGCTTCTTTCTGTAAAAAGAAGAAAATATTGTATTGTTCTGGATGTTGAATTTTGCACCTCCTTGTGAAAAAGTGGGTACAGGAAATTAGTGAGATGAGTGGGAAGGTCTCCTGCTACTCCTGAAGTAGCATTACTGTTGCGGGGAGCAAACGAAACTCTTCATAAAACCTTTAGATGCCAACCAGCCTGATATTTGGCCTAAGGAACGGTGACTGACTGTCAACTGGCAACCCTTAGCCTCCACTTTGGTTCAATGAACTCATCTGCTGCAGTCTTACTCCAACATAGTGTTTTTTGTGAATCTACATACATCGTCTTGCATGGTCCAAACCAGCACTGATTGTTCCAGGAACGCTGGTTGCCATTAGTGTCCAGTGAACGTTTGCAGCCGATGTTTGCTGAACGTCAAAATGAAACACCACTAACTGTTCGGTGGACGTTGTCCCTGGACGGTTAGCTAATGTCTAGGAAACATCCAGCAAATGTTCAGGCGACGGTCACTGAAGGTCCGCTGCCCGATGTCAGAGATGCGACCCTGTCTAACGAGACAAAAAGAAATTTAGTGAAAAATAATAACTGGGATGCACATTTTAAAGATATAAAACTGATTAAATAAAATCATAGAATTTTTTTTTTTTTCCCACAGTGACTGAATCTTTAGAGTAAACATCCAGACAATGTTGGTGATCGACAGGTCGGAAGATCCTGCTGGTAAATTTCCCCACTGAGAGACTTTACGTCCCATTCAGGCCTAGTTTGAACCTTAGCAAGTTGCTGCCATGTGGCTGGATGATTTTCAAAGTGTGTAAACAAGCATCAGAGCAGCTGAAGTACAAACTTGTTCTTTATCACTGAGAAGCGGTTGAGCAGTTTTGCCTTGACATTTGGTGGAATGTTTTCATACACGCTCCACAGACCTTTCACATACCACAATTAAGTCAAGCATGACTCCAGCATTTTTCCACTTGGGCACTTCAGATTTTTCCAAGTCCTGAGAATAATATAATTTAAGTTAATTTAAACGATGCCTTGAACTGAGACTTTGAGCCTTTATATCTCATCTAGTGTCCTGTGACACTAGAGATCAGCATTGCCATCTCTGGCAACACGCTGCACCATACGGTCTAATTCAAAGACCGAATTCATCTTTGTCAAAGAAACCTCAGTCTGATGTCAGTAATTACTCAGGGTTTCTATATCAGCCTCCAGGAACAGTTATGCTTGGCAGGTAAAAGATGAGAGAAGCACATCCTTTGTTTAATTAGTCCTGTGGAATGATTGGAGTTTTTCCAGACATCTCTCTGGGCCTGAGCGCCTCACATATTTTTATTCTATTGTCAGGTTGAGGCTACATCGCTATCCAAAGAATTTTCCTAATCCAACTGTGTCCAGCTGAAATAACCTTGGACCTTTTAAGAATAGATGACTCTTCTAACATCCAAACATGTGAAAGTCAGCCACGGCACGGACCCACAAACCGCCACAGATACTGATTGGGGGTTTTACAACTTTCATTCTGGACAGCTCGGATGGGTTTTCTCATTTCAGACCAATAACCCTTCATCCCGTCGTATCCAAATGTAACCTCATCTGACTACATGACGTGTGTCTCTTGGACTAAACTAATCCTACTGGATGTTTCTGTCACAGGCAAACCCAACACATTTCCCTGAGTGAGACTGATCTGACATTTCCTAGAGTATTCTAAAATATCAGAAACCTTCACATCTTTCTTTGTTCCTCTCAAAGCTTCTTTGAGTTTATTGTGGTAACCACACTCTGTCAATCGCTGCTTTAGGAAAGCTTATGTTAGCCACTCTTTAAGAACACAGAGACTTTCATAAGGCTACAAGCTCCATCTTTGGACCAAAACCTTTTGTTTATTGTACAGTTGAACCTCCTACTTTGCTCCATAATACCCACATCTTAAGGCCACTCATCCACTCAGTGTCAGGATCGTGGTCTTTCATAAGCCTGTTACATTTATCCGCCTTGTCACATTGTTACTATGACAATGCAATAATGCAGATGCTGTTTGTGGATAACGCTAATGGATTCGGCCTCCAGATCGTTTCTGCAGTCAGACGTACCCATTGTTTTCAAAGGAAAGTCTCTGCTTGCTGTAATTTGTCAGTGTTTTCCTGATCTGCTTAGAGTCTCTAGTCTTCAAAGGATGCAGATTTTGTAATGTTTCTGGTGCTGCCTGTCCTGGTAGTGGTACTTTCAGATGTAGGGCGTCTGAAATTTAAGGTCTTCCATTTTCTTTCAGAAGTGCAGCAGTTTGGTTTTGATATTGACTTCCTGCTAACATACATCTTGTTTTCCCTGTGGGGTTTTATATACATCCTCTCACCACTGTACTCCATACGCCTACTCCCTTCCCTCCCCTCTCCTTCTTCTCAGCCCACTTCCCCAAGCTGGCTGGCTTTCTCTCCAGTCTCATTTTACAGCCTGGCCCAGTGATGCAGCACAGTCAGCTTCCTACATGCATACTCTCCACTCCCATTAATCATTCATGGGATTGAGCCTTAATATATCGGATCATAGCCTCATCTGTGCTGTTTTAAATTAAACTCAAGTTTTAAGCTTAACATCCTGACACCCGTCGTGAAGGGGTTCCTGCTGGCGTCGCAACATGTTAGCAAAGCTTAAAAATCGGAAGAAAATTCCTTCTGTGGACCAGTAATTAGGAACTTATCCTGCCCAATGTGCAAGACATGGAAATTTCCAGATACACGTGTTTAAATTTCCACTTAAAAAGTGTAGTAGCTTTAGCTTTGTTTCAGCAAATAGCTGCTTGTTCTTGCGACTCATCGATAAAGACCAGATTTATGGAGTCTACAACTAATAATGAAACAGATGCTTAGCTTTGGCTCTCTGCAGCTGCTCCAGGTTGCTTTACTGATTAGTGCTCTGTGCTAGTAGCCTCTGAGTTTAGCACAGTCATGCTTTGAGAGGTTCAGAGTTGTTACTCTGGACTTTACTTAAGGGTATCAGAAAAAATGGGTACTGAGTCATTTATGAAAGTTTTGACACACCATGCACTCTTCTCCTTCCACTTCACATTCAGGCCCTTCTTTGTGTTGGTCTGTCACATAAATTTCCAGTAAATTATAATGAGGTTTGTGGTAACTTGACATGATGAGAAAGACGTCGAGCATTATTAATGCTTCTACAAAGTACCACAACTAGTGATGGGACTTGATTGAAATAAATATGAAAATAAAATAAAAATTCTGAATCCCTTACTGCTTCTAAATTAATGCAAAAATAGACACACGAGCTCAGCAACAAAGACATTTATTGCCATTCAACCATCAGATTGGTGCAAAGTGCTATGATGCTCATTCAGTTTTCAGGTGTTTCAGGGAAAGTGGACTGTGGATGAATACAAAGCTTCCGACTTTGGACTTTCGTATGTAAAAACAACAAAAAATCAATTAAAACCTATTCAATTAGTTAATCAAAATTAATGTGTGAAGCCCCAGCTCTAAATACAATATAATTTCACCAGGGAAATGATAAAGATTACCTCCATAGTTCTTCACCTTTGCACCAGTAAATTGCTTCTTTGCTTTACTCCCAGGTAATATGAGAGGAATGACTTCATGAAAAAATAGCTGCAATGCCGATGTGATGCACCTGATGCTTAAATCGCCATTTTGATCAAATTAAGCTTTGATGTGAGGCGGGATACTGTGTTTTTATTTACACTAAATATTAGAATTTTTTGAATACGACAGTCGGGTTAAGTCTGACTTTTGGACACATGTACTTGGATTATGTAAAACAGCCGTAAAGCATCTTTACTCCCAACACATTTGGTACATTTTCTCCATAGTGCTTGATCGCCCCCTAAGGATCGTGCAGACTGATCAACATGGCGGCCTCTATGGATGGCTTCAAGGTGTCGGGTAACAACTTGCCTTGCATTCTGCTGACATGAACTATTCTTAATCCTCCGTTCAGAAGGTCATGTCAGTGTCGTCCAGCCAAAAGGTTTTAGACATACATGAGCTCTAGAGCGAAGAGGTTTAGTAATTCACCTAAACTGTTAAAAACTAATATGTAGAGAATGCATGGTTTAGCATGTGATTAATGTAGAGATTGCAGAGGTGAGCAGAAATATGAGAGGCTTTTGGAGAGATGGGAATAGGAAGTATGTGTGTGTGTGTATCCTCTTGATGCAGGATAGAGTTGTCATATGTAAATAAAGACATAATCAGGGTAACATCCTGGTTTTACTGAAAGCTGCTTACACTAACATCATTCTGCAGAGAAGAACATCATTTATCTCCTGCGTTTTGTAGGAGTCCTACTCGGTAATCTCACCCAGGGAGACGCATGTTTACTAATTTCTGCAATAAGGTTGGCACCTTTCTTTCCGTTGACCTCATTTCTAAGTTTTTATACAAGGATTAAACAAATCCTGGATGAAATCAATGAATGTGGCATTTTGTTCAAAATCTCAAAGTTGTTCCTGCTCTGTAATTTTATCCTTAAGTCTTTGGCACAAAACCTACTGACTTTTATTATTTCTACTGAAAATAAACAGAAACTGTTGGGATCCAAATCGTATTTTCTTTTAAATTAAACCAGAAACAATATGGATACTGCACAATCAATTAATATAGAACATTGTCACTGTTGTCCTGTATTATAAATATCACTCTTTAAATAATGACGAGTTGTCATTGATATTGATCGACACACTGCTGCACCTCTGGTAAAGCAGCTCAATTGTGGGGAAAACAAAAAACTGTTCTGATTATTTTTGGTCGATTTGAAATCAAGATTATTAGGTAGTTATTATTAAATACAATGCTCCAGGTCTGATAGTTTGTAACTTCTGGGTCAATTACACATAATGTTCTGGGTCAGATTATCACAGCGATGCTTTTCCTAAAACATATCTGCTAAGTTTCTTTTCTTTTTTTGCACACACATTACTACTGAAAAACATTTTTTTTTTATCTATCAGGCTCCAGCGGTTGTTTTTACACCAAACAAATGTTCAGTTAGACCAAACCGTGTGTTTATGTAGATGTGATGACATCGTTTGCTGCTTTAAACGTGCCGAGGGCAACTGTGAGTGTTTTCATTCTTCATTGCTGCATTTCTCTCCACCCCCCCTTCTGACAAGTGAAGGTAAAACATGAGGCAAACATCTGATTTCTGACGGAGTATCTGTCTTGGTGAAAAACAAAAAGCAGTGTTTGCTGACTGGGAACATCTGCCAGATGCTGCAAATGTAAATGTCAGTATATTTACACCATGGATCTAAAATACGGCGCTCTGCTGTAACTCTATGATTGCTGTGACTGAAAATAAAAAAGGTGTAGGTTGTTTTTATCGTCATTTATTGTTATCATGAGGAATACCGTATTTTATCATGATACATATCATCCACCTGTGTTACCAAGTCCGTCACATCAAGATTCTAACTATGCATTTGATTTATGTGATGAGTGTAAACACACACACACGGCGAAACAACACAGTGACTTCATTCACTATGCAGGGAGAAGGCCATTAAAGGCTCATTTGACGGAAACGAGGCTCGTTCAATCATCAGTTTAATGAACGTAAAAACTCCTCTGCAGCCTCTGAATCATCCACGCTCCTTTGTGGGGATTCCTGAACTCGAGTGTCCGCTGATCCGCCATCTGACCTAAATTCCAGCTGATCAGCAGGAGGTAAGAGGCTCAAAAACACTTTGCTGTCCTCAAAAGACACTTCAAGGCAAAATTAAGATATCAGGTATAAGCACAAGGTACAAGTGCTTCAAGTGCAGAAGATAGAGCACTCCTGTTTAGTCCTAATGAAATGTAGTCCTACTCTTGCCGTTTTGCGGTCATCATCTGTGTTAGAGTAAATATTTCCTCTCCTGTAATCCATTGTTTCTGCGTCACACTGAAGTGATTCCTGTCTGTTTTTTTGGCTCTTTCGGGTCTCCTGGACGCTGTGTAGAAAATTATGACGCCATATTTTCTCGCTTTAGAGCAAATGCATTTCCCTTGTGAGTGAATGATGTTGGCTACGTGATCCATCAGAGCCAGATGCTATTGGCTCCTGAGAAACTGCCCGTGTTATTTATAAAGTGATAACCAAGCACAGAGTGAGCAGAGGGCTTTTTGTTTGCGGTACTTTGACTCGTATTCTGTTAGATGGAGTGAGTGGATGTAAAAGTTGCAGGGAGACAGCTCTCGAGGACTTGAAATAATACCACTACAAAACGTCTGTGTTTTGCCTTTTTTTCCATTTTGGCACAGTAAATGGTCGGATACAACGTTCTGTGATTTGCTAAATGTTTTGGATTACAATTGGACTTTCACGTCACAAAATACATCTTTTAGGCAGATGGGTTTTTTTTCTTAAAATATTCACTGTTTTCCGTCTTAATTTAATCATTCTCAGTAACATAGGTGTTGATACTTAGATCTCAAAGATCTTCTCAATTCAAATAAACCTGAGGCCCAGGGTTCAAGGGGTCATAGGTCATCTGCGAAAGAAAATATTATGTACATTTAATCAAAAATCCTTCTAATTAACTAACCTAAACAATGTTGATCTTCTAAATATTGTTAAATTTATTGCTGAATCCTAACTTACATGGTTTAACTGGTGTGGTTTTGGTTTTAAAAAGATTTTCATTACGTTGAGGACAAACTAAGTAAACCACTAAATCTTGTATAAGTCTGGATGAAAGACTAATTCCATCAAACCAAACTGCATAATGCGTTTTCAAGTGTATCTGCGCAATTAAAATGATTTTACAAAAAAATTAAAAATAAAATTGCCTCGTGTTACCTGTATCAGGAACATTTTTATAGAAAAGCATCATTCTCTGACAGATGCAGCAACCAGAATCAAATATTGGACACAAACTGGAATAAAAGGTTATCGAAGGACCATATGAGCAGCACCAAGGCAGGTCAGAGAGTCCGGTGGGGATTTCATCTCTACACATTCCTCTAAGCTGATATTTACACAGAAACGGGCTCATCAAAGGAAGTGTGTCATAGAAAGCCTGAGCTGTGATAAACCCACCTGCTTTCAGATAGAATCAGTGAAAGGAGAATCCTTAAAAAAAAAGGTTTTTGTAATGAATCAAACCTTATTCTCTTATTCAGTAATGCGTCATGCACACCAGAGAGTTTAGCTTTTCACAATAAAAACAAGACTGCAACAGCTGCAACAGTACTCCACTGCTGGACTGAGGTTTGGAAGATCAAACTGGCTGAAAAAAAAACAACCTTGGAGAACCAAAGAGGAAGGATAAATTGGGGAAGTGCGCAAACACAAATGCTCACTTATGTACTTGTGTACAAAATTCTACTCCCACTGTTACCTATGATGTCCCCATATAAGTTTCTGGGGAGAGGACATTTGATGCTGCAGTCCGGTCTCCAATCGGCTGCATGGTTTCTAACAGCATGAGGCTTCACATCTTCAGTTCTGACCTCGTCCCCTGAGAACTACATGTTGTGCAATCTTGAAGTTTAGCTATTTCTTTACGCTGACATGTTCCAGAAACAGCTTGTAAATACTGTACGTCAAATGGTGCGACAGTGGTTATTATTTGCTCAGATTGTCTAACTCCAGATATTTTTCCATTGCTGTTACCATCATTAGCATAAAATCCCAAAAAGACCCTTCACTGCAGGCAGAAACAGAGTTGCCGCCGTTTGGCCCTCCATCGTGCTCATCTAAAGCATTCTTCATCAAGACCTTGCAAAGGAAATCCTTACTCTGCCTTTTTTCCCCCTCATTGTCATGCAGTCAGTCCAGTATGAAGTCTTCAGGGGCAGATCAAGAATCCAGGGAATTCCTCATTATCTATCAGAGGTAGTTCTCAGAAAACATGAGCAGAAAGGTCATGACGGTTTGTTGCCATGGCGGCAGCGTATCAAGGTCCTGGCATCAGTGACAGCCCGCCACTTAAATTTAAAATACCAAAAAAAATACCATTTTAGAAATAAAATTAAAATTAAAATTAGGATTTTTATAATAAAGAACTGAAAAGCATAATCAACAAGATAAGAATCAGATGTCCTTTCATTTTGTGCAAAGTTGATAACTAGTAGGCAACTTCTTAGCAATTCAGATTAAACGAATCATCACTTTTGTTGGAGCAACACTTGTATTCAGTTATGCTGTTTTTGATATTTACAACATTTTCATAAGAACTGAAGGTGACGGTTAATTGATGGTGCTATAAAACAGCTCCTTGTGTCTGGAAAGCACATAAAACCTCCCCTGCCTGCTGGTATTTTGTAGATGTATCTTTGGACTCTTTGAGATTGGAAGGCCTCCTTGCCAGCACCCTAATCTTTAGCTCCCTTTACAGATTTAAAGTTGGTTCTGGCTTTTAGATCACTTCTAATAAAACCCCACTACTCCCCCCACCCTTCCTCCACATACACACAGAGACTTGTACTGTCTCATAGTTGTATTTATTGTTTAGATCGGGCCTAAAAAATCCAACCTGATCCGGCCGGAGCCTGTAGGAATTGTCTCCAAGTCCACTCCGTCTGGGATGTGCGACTGATTGGAGCGGAGCTGTGTGAGCTGTGTGTGCACGCAGTACGCTTGGGCTGTAAACCTAAACTCTAGCTGTATTCTTGTAAATATCAAATCTGTTTTTTTTTGTTTTGTCTTGTTTTTACCATATAATAGGCAGTCAGTTACTTTCACATAACTCCCCCCTAATGTCATTGTGTTTCACCATAACCTTAGACCTTCTCCTTTCCGCTGTAGTTTTAATCTTGACCCCTCAACAGCTGGATCATCTAGCTGAGGTCCAAATGTGTGGAGTGATATGGAAAATTTCAGAACCTCAATTTCTCCTAAAGTTGAATTAATGGTGCCTGAACAGCATGTTTGCAGCAATGCTAAAATCCAAGTCTTGATTTAGGAATGTCGGGTCACAGATGATTAGCTTCATCTCCAGCAGAAGTAGGTCATGAAGAAGAAGCTGATTAATTAAGATTTTGCTAATGGCTGCATTATGGGGTAACTGGCTAATCTTTCTCGTCATGCAGATTGGAGCTAGTAAATTATTTTTTTTCTACAATTGAATAATTTTTCACTTTGTCTGACGGTAATATATTCCGCCTGCTGCAGCACGACGCCTCTCTGCTCCGCTCCTCGTACAGAAGGAGGATCAGATGCTACCGCACCCTGGAAAGATACCCTTTGAATTCCAAGTAATGAGCAAGTCTTGCATGAGAGCAAGAGACTCGGAATTAGGTCAAGTCTCCCACCCCGTCGTAGCGTTAAGGGGTTCAAGCCACGCTGGAGGATCTGAGGGTTACAATCTGCAACGCTCAGACAAAATGTTGAACTTTCAAGTCGCTGCATATTTTGTCTTTCAGAGTTGATTTGAATAACAGTTTTGATTCATATGAATTGTTATTCTGTCTGATGTTCATAAGGCTGTAAAAGCTCTTCATGGCCCGTTCTGGTGTTTCGGTTCTGCAGCTCAAAATTCGTCCGCAGAAGCAACAGTTGAATCAAAAATTGTAATTTTCTCCAAATACAAAGTTGTTATTTGAAAAATACATCAGTAGTGTTGTTCTTTAGGGGTTATCTGATGTCACAGATAACCTGCAAGAGTCGTCTACAGTAGAAGGAGGGACCGGGCTGGATGCCATGCTTTTTAGTCTGTTGGCCATATTGGATTTAACAAAGATAATTTCTTGCATTTGCAGCTGATGGCCAGCAGTTGATGGTGTATTTAATGATGCATTAGTGTCCACTTCAGGGGTCATTTAAAACATAAAAATCCACAAAAAGCACAAAAAAAAAAGGCTTTTAGGTAGCTGTCCACTGTAGTGACCACTGTTATCAAATCCAGCGTACAAATGTGCAGTTTTGGACACTTGAAGCTGACATTTGAAACTGTCGTATTTCAAATGTGATTCAGAAAGCTGCCGCCTGCACAGCCATCAGAACCCGGCTCATTCTCCCACTATCTGTGCTGGTTGGATCTCAGCGTTATTAATGGCTCCATTAATTTTACAAAGGTCTCATTTTGTTAGTGCCATAACACAGGTTTAACTTTTAAATCAGACACAGAGAGACTCGGAGCAGGTGAAAGAATAATAAATGGTATGATAATGTGCTGACCTTGCTGTAGTCATGAATAATTGCTGTGAACGTGTCATTTATATTTCAGCCTTATTTGCACTTTGCAGAGTGGGCCGAGCCGTCGCTGTTAAAAACACTTCTAGGGATAAAACCAGGCGCCGGACCAAAACTAGCAACTGTGGACCTGAGGAAATTTAAATTTCAACATAAGTACTTAAAATGCGTTTCTTCTTGTCATTACTTGTGCCTGTAGATATCACATCTATTTTCACTTAAAATGAGAAAAAAATATATTTTAAAGTAATATTTAAAATAAAATCTGCAGAGAATGGAGTGTTTATCAAGTAAAGCCTGAACAGATTTAAAATGGACTGGTGATCGAAAGCATGTAATTGATTTAATTAACATCATAAAATCATTCAAAGCAATGTTCTAAGTTGATAAAACATGAAACCAACCTTTACTGTGTTTTATCTGCAGGTTATGAGTCAGTTATCAATACGTTGTACCTAAAGAGACTGACATTAGCGTTAGCTTAGCACTTTTTTTTTTTTTTTTTACAAGCTAGCTCTTTATGCATTTTAGTTGTGGGGTGCTGACCAATAATAAAACCTGATGACATGATGAGGCATGAATGCGTCAAGATGTTTCAGAAAATACTGATTAGTTTCTTATCGTCTCGGTTCTGGACTGACTTTCCTCTGAACTTGTGTTTTGGTCATAAGCCCTTTTCTTTCTCTGTAGTTTCTCTCCAGCTCTTCCTTCGTTTTATCAGCCTTGTGTTTGTATATTCTCCCGTGTGTCATTGTTCTCTGCTGGATTCTTGCGTCTCCCTCTGTGTCTGTCCACGTGCTGCCTCTTGGTCTCCTTTCAGTGTTCCTCGTTCTACTGAGGCGTCCTGTAGATGTTTCGGACTTTGCGTTAAATCGTCATACAACTGCCACACTGCGCTTCGATCCTCCACTCACCTTACAAACCAGGACACTTGTTCTTCTGATGTATGTCTGACTTCCTTTTAAATACACCAATAATACTGAACACAGTGTCTTCTTCACTCAGTAACAATTGCCACGATGAAGAAAGTTGTTGTTGGTTAGAGCCCTATTTTTATGTGCCATGTATTTACTTATCTGTACATTTTTTTGTTTTTACTTTTTCAGTGTTTAACCGGCTGCTCTCCCTCCCATCAGGGCTGATGAAGCAGAAATTTGTCCAATCTTTGTCAAAAGCCAGTATATCTGTTTCTGCTTTAATTTAAAACTGATCAGTCAAGATTCAGATACTAAAAGAAAAGCAATGTCATGTGATTCTTAATTACAGAACAGTGAAATTTTAACTTACTTTTTAAGCTGTCTTGGATTTTGGAATTTAGCTACTAACGAAGTAGGCTTCTCCACTTTTAAAGTTGATAAAATCCCGTATTCGCAGGCCTTTTCAACAGCCACAGTGTATTTGGTCATTTTGTTTAGGCCGCCTAAATATTCCCTAAATTCTCGGCACTAATGCTACAGTCCTCAGAGTCAGGTAAAAGCAAACGTTCTTGTACTTTGATGGCAGGGAGTTGTGCATTTGCATAAATATTAATGAAACATCTGGCAGCTGCAGGGCATGTGATATCTCCTTGTTATCGTCTAATGTATTTTTAATTATTGCATATTACTAGTTAGGCACCATCCATGAACGTAACCGAGGGCTCTGGAGCCTCCAGAGTTTCCACAACGAACATTTTCACCCGACATAATCGCGTCTCCCGCCGCTGAGCTCAGATTATGTTACAAGCCTCTGTGAAGCTTGGTCTACCTTGCGTAAGTGAGCAGTCCTCCTGGCATCGCATCACACACACACACACACACACACGCACACACACACACACACACCCACCCACACACACACACACACACGCACACACACACACACTGCGTTGTGAGTCAGTGCACCTCAGTGGTTTCACCGTGTCCTCCCCTGAGTCTTTGATTGTAAATGAGCTAAACCTTAATGTTTGCCACGCCGTGGTGGTGGGGCAGGGCGAGTGGGGGCAGGGGGCGCCCTTCCTCTCATCTTTTAGCCCTCTGCTCTCCCGGGCGTCCCCGTCGTCTCACCAGGTCCAAACGGTGAAGTCATACCTTCCAAGGTGGCCTGTTTTTGTGCAGTGTCTGATGATGTCACCAGCAGCCAATCAACATGTAGCACAGCGCGAAGGAGCGCGAGTGTGTGTTTGTATGTCGGTGTTAGTGTGTGTGAGCGAGGGAGAGGGCGAGGTGACGGTGGGTGAGAAATCACAGCTGGGGGAAAAAAAAAAATCGCTCAGTTATGTCTACTATCTGCTTCTTCCAGCTTTATTTTACAAAAGCAGAATCATTTCAGAACCCTAATCTTTCTGATAGGATTTCTCTCATATTCTTTTTAAGAAAGCTAAACGTTGCTTTGTGTTGATATTAACCTTCTCCGGTGTTTTGTGAGTGGGGAGGTCATTCACAATAAGAAGTAATTATACAATAAACACTTTGATCGTAGCATGATGAAAGCAGTTTTCTTCCATTGAGGGGAGCCTATGCTGTGTCTTTTCATGCCTGTGTATTGCTGCTGTAGGAGGGATTTCAAAACCTCAGAGCACTGGCTTCAATAGATATTTAATTATCAGAGTAGTTTAATTGTTTGCTGCTGCTCCATGACGAACAAACGCTAATTGCAACACGGAGACAGTTTGAGGAGACTGCAACTACTAAGCTGAAGGACTTTTTTGTTGTTCTTGAGAAGCTTCTTTGCTTCAAAAATTGTTTTTCTGTTCTACTTATACTAAGTTCTTTAAGATGGTGCAGCTGGTTTATATTCATAAACGTTTTTTGGTTCAGATGGGGGAACAAACCCCAACTAATTTTACACCCCGTCACATCAAACTCCACTTTGGTGATGCGCTGAACCAAAGATTGGCTCTGAGTTACTTTGGGAGAGGCTTTGGTAGCAGTTGCTATGGTAATTGCACAGCATTGCCTATTGACCTTATTTTCTGTAAAAGTACTCAACCATTTTGAGTAATGTTGTTTACTGACTTGCTCTGACATCTTCTCCTTTTTTGTGCTGATTAACTTATCAAGCTCATTTGTGCTATTTCAAATCAAAAAATGTTTCAGCAGCTTCTGAAAGACCAAGATGATATTTGTCACAAAGCAGCGGGGTGTTTAAAACAATATTCCAATATGATTTCTGCACCCGAAAATTAGATGAAATCTCCTCCAACAAATTCTTGTGGATGTCTGAAGAATCCAAAGTAACAAACAGCTGAACTTGTTCACAAGCAAGTAGAATCTCTCAACCAATAAGTATCTATACCTAATCCTACTTTGTAGCTTAGCATTCCTCTGAATTCCTGTTAGATTTTCTGCTCACTGCCAAACATCAGAAAATGTTAGGCAAACCTCAGACTTCACGGTAAAAGCTGTGTTACCCATAATGCTATGCACCACATGTTCCTGCTCTTAGTCATTCAGATACTTTGTTTTGGTCTTGTATCGTGGTGAAGGGTCAGTGCTAAATAGTTATTTAGCTAACATTTGTGACAATGATCACAAATGTTTTGCAGGAAAAGTTGAGAAAAAACTTAATTTTAGATAATTACCTTTGCCTTTTCCTTGTTAGAGTTGGATTGTTGACTTTGCTTGCTTGATGTTGTTTTGGTTGATGGCGCGTATTTAAAATGTTTTCTCATGTTTCCAAGTATTTTAGCTTTGTTTTACACTTCTTAAATTAATGTATCTAAAATGAAGGCCTTAAAATGTCTTAAATTCATTGCAATGAGTTTAATTTAATTTTCTCTCACGGGACTTTACTGTTTCCCAAAAACTCTGAGTTGCCCGCAGATATCTTCACTGCGTTCTGGGACTTGAGGTGTGGTTGCGGCTACCACTAGCTTGCTGCTAATACTTGCTAAAGCTAGCCAGCTTTTTCTTAAAGTTCATCATGACTTACTGCAAATTTTTCAGCAGTTGACTGACTTACTCCAGCTGCTGACCTATATGATTTATTTATTTCCATTTATTTTGTACATTTTTGTCGTTACGCAGATGTTACGCATTACTATTATTGTTACTGAGTCGGTGAAACCTGGAGAAACTCTGCTTTCTGCCCAGGGAGGGGGACATATTTCTTTTATTTATCACCATAAATTAAGTGCTGCACTGCTGAGTTCCACCTTTGACAAAACCGCACCAAGTCGTTCAGTTTTCAAGTAGAGATCTTTTCTGTTTTGAAGAAAAGATCATTCAATACCCCCAGTTTTGTGAAGCCTATAAACTTTTCACAGGTGAGAACAAGTTGACCCAGCAGATCCTGAGAGCGAGCGGAAACATTCAGACGAAAGGGATTACAGAACAGATAGCTGAATTTATCGCTATCTGAATTTATCGCTAATTTGTCCCTCTGGTCAGGAACTAGCTGTTTTTTTCATTAGCGCTGTATTAGAGCTACAGACTGAAGTCAAGTGAAGTCATTTTTGAAAAATGTTCTGGATAAAAAAAGGAATCTCACTGTAGTCAGTAACATAATGACTGATCCTGTTCGACATTTTTGCATAGGCTTTGCTAGGCGGCGCACAGAGACGCTTTCTGTCTCAGTTCATAGAGAGATAAATGACAAAGTTCTTGTTCTGCTTGCCGTCTTACTCTTTCGGTTCTGAAGGACATTCTTTCAGCTGCTGAGACACTTGATTAGATGCGTTGACTTGGACGATGATACCATTCATTCTTTAAGCTGAGCCATGTTAGAACTGGCATGAGAACAATAGAAGGATTCAGATTCAGAGAGAGGACGTTCAGCGCTTCATTCCCCAGATCAGAGTGAATTCTGTTCAGAAAGGGTCAAAGGTCGAGGTATTTCTGAATATCCAGACATTTATGCCACACTGCTTCTCTGCCGACGCCTCTCGGTGCTCTCGGAGACAAACAGGATGAAAGAGCTTCTGTTGAGGTGGTTTAAATTACTCTTACTGATCGTGCTACATCCTCCCCTCTGCAATGAATTTCTCACTTGCTCACATGCTGCTCAGATTGCTGAACTTGCGAAGTGGGATTTCTCACTATATCACTTTCTTCATGGGAGGAACGTCGTTCTTTTCTCTTTTAACCTGAACTAACCACTTCATTTCCTATCGAATCACAGAAGATATCCTAACCACAGAATACCATACCTGGTTGGTAGTTAAGAATATTTGTGTTTACTGTGCTTGGCATTAATATATTTGGTGGGGCAGAAGGACTTTTAGTCTTTTATAGAACCATCTGATATAGATGAGAAGAGACGAATTGGGAAATGTCTTTCTCCAAGGGATTATTTGTGCCACCCTCTCTGAAAAAAGCATCCATAAAATTACCCTTTGAATGGCGGGTCAGACTGTAAGTAGACTGATGCATATCTTGGTACGTTTAGTCTGACTTGTACCCTTTGTGTCCCAGGTGCCCACGGAGTGCGAGAGGAGCCCCAGTTTGTGACGGCACGCGCAGGAGAGAGCGTCATCTTGGGATGCGACGTGCCTCACCCGCTGAACGGAAAGCCCTATGTGGTGGAGTGGTTCAAGTATGGAATGCCAATCCCTTTCTTCATCAACTTTCGCTTCTACCCTCCTCATGTGGACCCAGAATATGCCGGTAAATGTCCAAAGTATAGTCACGCCGATGGCTTTTTTAGCACAGACAAGGAAAGCGGAGCAGCTTAAGTTGAAGTGATAGGAGTACAGACATTTTTGGTGTTTACATTTTCTCTTCTGGGTGAAAGATATTGATCTTTTCTTTATATGCACCTCATTGTTTTACTAATTTATAGCTATATATTTATGACAGTGCTCACAGACTTCTTCAAGAAAGGACATTAAGCTTCCAGTCCGATAAATCAGCCATGATTTCCTTAGTCTTGGGAGACCAGCGATTGGCCAATGCGTTCACAAGAAACCAATATAATCACCAACCTTATTTACTTACGCGACTCTTAGGACAAAAAAAAAATTGTCCTAAAAAGTCAATTAAAATTTGGATTGGCAGATAAGGCTTTTTAAAAACTGGCAATCGGTCAGAAAACTGCGATCGCTGCACGCCAACAATGAACCCATATCGATTCGTAGAAACTATATATGGATTTAGATATATCTATATCGGTCTTCTTTTTCTGTCCTGCTTTGATGTAAGCATTTTGTCCGAGCTGCCTGATCAGCTCTGCTCTCCCCTGCATGAGTTATGACAGCATAAATGAGATGACATTTCCTTAAGAGGCAGCAGCTCTTTCCATCCCACATTATTTATGTGCAGTAGGGGTCTGATTGTATGTCTTAGACTCGGGGAGTTTTATCACGCTTCTATTCATGTCCAACTGTAGCACATAAGTTGTCATTTCAGGAGTGTGAGATGGATTCAGCAACCACCAGGACTTCAGCTATCTAGACACAAAGCATTATGGGATTACGTAACAGAGCGATGTAGCTGGTGCATGTCATGCTTTGCATTTCAATGGCGATCTCTCTGGGGTTTAATAAACGTGCATTGTTTTCAGTTGTGAGCTGCAGCCCCTTCACCTGCTGCAGAAGGTCCAGAAAATAAAAAATAATAACTTTCCTACAGGATCTGTTTGTTGATCATTTTAAATTGGTAGCCAGTGCAAGTCACATGTGTCAAACTCAATGCCCGGGGGCCAAATCTGGCCCACCGTAGCTTTCTATGTGGACCTCTAGACTCCAGATTACATCAATTAGTCCCTCCAGTTTTTCACAAATCTGCAAAATTCCTACAAAATCAACAGATCCCCACATTTTTTCTTAAAATTGACCGAAAACATTGGGTTTAAGTGACTGTTGCCTCAGCCTTACAAGATGTCGAGCTATAGTCCGTGATCAATATGACGAGTAATAAAAGTTACATTTAGTATCATACATTAGTGAAAATATCCTTACAAATATTTCTAAATTAGCACCACAAAGTCTGTGATTTTGATTGTAAAAAAACAAACAAACAAAAACCCCACAAACATCCACAAAATCCTGGACAGACTAACCAGTGTGAAAAGATGTTCAGTATTTAATTTTAAGAAATGCTTATTGAATACTAATACAAACAGCCATTTATCGATATTTTAACACCTTAGTGGGTTTTATTAATACATTCTGGCCCTTTAAGAACATTCAGAAATGAGTTCGACACCCAAGAATGTGTGCTTGAAATGCAGGGTTTACCCAGAAACATGCTAACCTTAGAGGTAGAGGCACTAGGGAAAAAAGGCAACAAAATAAAATGCAATCAAAAAGATATTCATTTTATGATATTAAAAATGTATTTTTGCACTTACACAAATACAAATTTACATTTTGAACATTTTGTAAATCATTCTACTTAGTTGCACATTCCTTCGGAGTACGCTAGTTTTAGTAACTGCACAGTATTTTATGTTGTAATTTTGCATTTGCTTTCAATTATTTTTCATATTTATATTTTGAATTTTTATCTTTAAGACAAAAAATAAATAAAACTTCTTCCAAAATCCGAATTGGCAGATCGGCCTTGTTAAAGATCAGTGATTGGTCAGAAAGTCGGTGTGTCTTTTCTAAAAAGAGTTCAGCTGAGTTACAAATCAATTTTTTTTTGTCAATTTTACCATCTGCATAAGGAATAAAAATAAAAAAACACTGTTTCCTTAATACCAGTATTACCCAGTTTTACCTCATTGTGGAGGTAAACCCGATAATGTCTGCATCAAATTATCCGCAGCGTCGACCTTATCTGTAATGAGACACATTTTTACTTTTAACACGGGCGATTCCGATCTACCGATCTGTTTGAAAGCACACCGATTGATTCACCACTGTCTATATCAGATAAAGATGTCAAACACTTCCTGTCTCAACTGCAAGAGAAACACTGCAGATTAGAACATCGCTGGAAATAAAGATGATTTGCATAGTCCTGGAATATCATCACACACGCTATGAAGCACGGCATCGAGGCGTCTTCAGGGAGTGCAGGTGGCTGACGATGAACATATCTGTTTGAAATACAGAATCACTACCTGTGAGAAACACCAGACTTCGTTCTGATTACGCCACATGCTGAACTCCTGGGTAACTCCTCCTGCAGTAACCAGTGAAAATTTATCTGAAGAAGCCATGCTATTTATTTTGTTTTACTTTTACAGTCCTTTCTCTGTTCTAGTGAAGTTTGTACAGATCAGTAGAGAAGTGGAGGGGAATCGACGGGTAAGTCGATTGACGGGAACTCAAGCGATTGGGACTGAACAGCTGTAGGAAAACCAGTAATTAGTCAGGCTAACCAATTAAACGGCTTCATTTTGCAAGGGAGTGTAAAGATTGGTCATGGTCAGGGAGTTTTTCTAATAAATTTGTAACAATTCTAAAGTTTCACTTGTGATTTTTTAAATCTCCCTTTCCCTTCTAAGGAATAAAACTCGATTGAACTTAAAATTTGTCTCCATGTTAGATCCATAAAGCTCTCTGTGTCGTGTCATGCTATGCGTTAACATGTAGTCATTTAGCAGATGGTTTTATCTGCAGTGACTCACACAGTAGAATCAAAACGAAAGCGTCAGCCGCTCCAAAGTAAAGCAGAACTACAGGTGGGACAGAAACGTGTCTGATCGTTGAGTAGATGAAGCGTTCCCTGAGAGATTAGCTTTTAATTTTACACTGGACTCTCTCTGGGATATCCATGACCTGATACCGTTGGGAAGCGTTTTTAAAGTAAAGTACCGGTGACGCGTCAGTGAACATTTTTTCCAAGTGAACACCTGTTCTTCTTAAGTAAAGATAAACCTTTATTGGCCTTTGCCACCTCTAACTTTACCTCGCTTTTCGGTCAGAGCCGCAGTTTCCAAGTTTCCAAGCTCACAGAGCACTTCTGCCCTGCACCTACCCTGCTCAGCTCCTTCAGACTAGCCAGCAGAAATTAGCAAACACCTGGTGGAGCTGGGGATCTGCTGGGTTCGTCATATGAGCTGCTTCTCAGTGAGACTCTGGTAAAATCGTTAAAGGGTTGTCAGAGCAGCCGTGATGCGACAACTTCCAGAAGGCGGAGTTTCAGAAAGAGCAGGAGCTTTTAAAGAGGCCCAATTTCAATGCGTTAAATTACAAAGTCACATTTCTTTTAAGTCATATTTGATATATAGAGCATTTTTATAAACAACTGAAGGTAACGTAGTAACTTGATTGTGCTATAAAATAGGACAATGTGGCTGGAAAATACCCAGCACTGCCCCTTTAAGCGTACTAAGGTTCTAAACTGAGCTGGTTTCCATTATTCTCAACACAGGTCAGGTATTTTGAGCCCACTTAACCCTGCTGTTGGTTTAGCAAATTTGATTTCCTTCCCAAGATAGTTTCAGATTATTGCATATGAAAGAGACTCTGTGACTTCAGTCTCAACCAGCACATATCCGTCTTCTCTTATTTGCTCTGGTAAACGTTCCTCGCTGGGTAGGAAGAACTGGATGTTGTTTGAGCTGAATAATTACTGTTGTGGGATTACACGCTGCTGAGTTCATTACTGAAAGAAAAGGCTTTTAAGTTTGCCCACACTGGATTTTGTGTGTGATAATGACATAATTGTGACTTTGTGCGGTTAATGGAGTGTGGAGACAAAACAAGGCCAGTGAGATTTTAGAGTGTTCGTTTTTAAATGCCACCAAAACCCCTCGGTGACTTCTAACCACAGTCGGGCTAAATGGATCTTTTCTGTTTTTACTGGTGCCTTTAATTTTACTGCTGCAGTCAAATGACATGGAGGCATTATGCAGTGATGCCGCTTTTATAGAATGAAGCGGTCCTTTGTGCGCTCTGCACGTCGTCGTCGTATCTTTGAGATGGCGGCTTCGATTTGCTGCTGTTTTTTGTGTCATGAAAAGCGCTGTTGAATATTTTAGGCCTTACATTAGCAGCACAAGTGGGGAATTTTCCAATCAATGCTTTTCCTTCAGAGCCCAGGGGGGCAGTGAGGGTTCCATCCAAATCTGTTCCCTGTCTGCTAGCGCTGCGTATCGGTCTGATATTTACGTTTTCCTGAAACACAAATGGGAAAAACTGCACTTTGTAAATACATTTAAGTTGTATTTTTGCAGTGTTATTTATAAAATACTAGAATTACCCAGAAAACACAACCAATAAGCTTGTGACCTGACCCGCAGTCTATACACCCCAACATCACACGTTTCTTTCCCCATCTACCTTATTCTGCATAATAATACTGTTTTGGCTCGTTCTTCCTGCTGTGTGTTTAAAATCTAATTGTCTGCTTCACATGCAGCGCCGTGTGAGATCAATAAAACTGCTGAGCATGCAGTGCTGCTGGTTTTGATCAAATAAGGAGTCGATTCAGAGTGCAGTCGGGCAAAGCAGCGATATCAGGCCGACACCAGAACCACAACTGTCTGACACAAAGCCAAAGGCGATCGCGTCAGATGAAATTCCTGAAGCCGAGGGAGAGCAGTTCTCTTTAACGCACTGCCTGACAAAAAAAAAAAAAAAACTGAGATGAAAAAAAAAATCACGTCAGGTGTCTGTAGGATCACACGGATAGAGGAGTTTGCGGCACCACTACAATACCGGTCCATTGTCAGCAGAGTGCGGCCTTGAAACAAGCAACGATTAAGTGTGGATTGAAGTCGTAAAAAAACCCACAGAGTTGAAATCTGAGCTGATCTCACATATTTGAAAGATTTAGAGACCCGGATGCCAACATGAGGACGTCAGCAGCAACCCACAGATACACACAGGTAAAATATGTTGAGTGAAGTTTATAGCACATTTCAACAAGAAAGCAGTCAAAAGTGCTTTACATGATATAAACCTAACACCATGTGCAGACAAAAGAACATTAAATTGCAGTGGCAAAAATAAAGTTGCAATACAAAAAATAAAAAGTTGCAATACAGACTAGAATTAATCAATGTTTCAGTTTTTATGAGTAAAAGGCAACTACAAACAGGTGATTTAACTCTGAGCTCAGAGTTTCAACTGCTTTGCACTTTTCTGTCCGTTTGTTTCCAGACTAGAGGAGCATAGAAGCTTCTCCATGTTTGGTTCTGGTTCTGGGGATGCAGAGCAGACCAGAACCAGAAGACCTGGATGGTCTGATACAACAACAACAACAACAACAACATTGAAGACAATAGAAAATGTATTTATTGAAGTAAATAGCTAGCTGCAGGAAAGCAGACAACTAGTGACTTATTACTTCAAATATAGATGCTGCAACTTGGTATCATGCACACAATTAAATATAATAGCAGTTATTGCTGTCGGGGTTTTTTTTCTTTGGCCTTGGGTGTGCTACTCAAACATTTTCATGATTTTGTCGGTTTTCTAGTTTTCTTATTTTCAATGATCATCAGTTTATGGCTGCAGCGTTTTGTTGCAGTCCATCGCCTTGTTAAAATATCTCAGGCCTTCTTTGCAATATTTCATAGCGGCCTTCAGGGGAAACTTAAGGTTTAGCTATTACCACATGTGATTTTTTTTTTGTCCTGCAGAATTTAAAGCAAGCCAGGCAGCTTATGGTGCCGCGGTGTCTCCCAAGATCTCGTTATCAGCCCCCCCTGAGCTTTCAGGGATCAAGGATCCTTGTTCAGGGTTTCACAGAGTCGCCTGGTAGTAATACTTTAAACTCTCAGGCCACACAGTTAATTGGAATTTGTCTGCAGCTATACGCCATTATATCAGTAAGCAACCCACAAATATGGTGGTGTTTTACACCAGTTTAAGTCCATCTGTTCAAAACCCAGACATAAACATCTTCGTGCCTTTCAGTTTTAGCAACATGACAATGTCTGGATATTTCAGAATGGAAATCAACCAACTTTTCACAGGGATTTGAATCATTTTGGAAGAATTGTTAAAAAATGTAACACATAATAGAATGCGACTCCGTCTTTGGTGAGCTTGACCTGTCTGCTGTAAACGGGTGAAGAACATGTCTGTGGAAATGTCCAGCGATGTTTGAGGATTTTGTCCCTGTACAGATTTATTTTTCTTGGTTAAAATTAAAGCAGATTCAAAGTACACTTTTTAAAGAGAAAAAGTGTTTACTAAAAAAATAAATATGAAGATAAAGCTAATAGGCAACCTCAAAACTGACCCTACCAACGATTTTGTTTTTTTGTCCCATTCTTCATTAATCAATAATTGTTTTCCTCTTAGAAAATGAAATAATCACAGAAAAGTGAATTTTCCATTTACCTGGGTTTTTCTTTGGTAATTTGATTATCAGAAACATTAAAAAAGGTCAAATACTTTTTTCCCAGCATTTTATGTCATTCATCTGCTGTCTCTTTAATTCGTACTACTTTGTATAAATAGAGTTAAAATCAAGAATTTAATGGTACTTTCAGTCATGCTGTGAATTTTCTCTTTGGTATTTTACAACCATCTGCAGCTGGGGGAACTCTCCACTCTCAAAAGGAATCTTAGAAGATAGTTTACAGCGAGTGACACATTAGTACCGTGTTCATGTAGACTCACTCGAGCGTGGCTTCTCATTTGCTTTAATGCCTTAATACATCAAGTCCAATAGGGGATCCAGAGAAGAGACCGTTAACGCTCAGCCAATGAGAACTGAAAGGGCCAACTGAAGCCAAATTATCTTTAAGCAAACAGTTTTAGTGTAGACATAATCAGCGTTTAACGCTCATCGGTATGAAATGAATAGCCTAGCAAAAATAAGCAGCAAGGCATCCCTCTTCTGTCTGGTTTCAGTCACAAAGAAAACAGCAATGAATGGAAACCAGACAAATAGAAGCTCATAGTTGACTTAATGGTTTTCCCTTTGGTGCAGACATGTTATGTGGAACTACACTACAGGCAAATTTTATTTTATTTTTTCTTTTGCTCATATGCGACCTGTGTCTGACTTTTTCATAGCAGTTTGAAGCGATCAATTCGGATGTCTTTACTTTTCCAAAAATATCCCATTTCTGCCACCTCCATATGTGATACCAAATCAGATTTGCAACTGATCATTTTCAAAGGATCAGCAGCAAAACTGGCACATCGCATTTTATCCAACTTTTAAGTCTAGCGTCTTAGTTTTGCACCAGAAGAAGCAAGACTCTGTAAATCCGGATGTAAAACAATGGCTAAAAATTATAACTATGCAATTATGAAAGAAGTCTGTCGGTGAAGAACATTACATCACAATCTCACCACGTCCAACCAGACTTCTTTACAGAAGGAGCAGTCAAAGCACCACAACACTGTATTCATTAATATTAGTTGTACCTTTTCTTTATTAACAAGTTACGATGTTGTGACGTAACATTGCTGAGTAACTTTAAAATCCATCCATTATCCCTTCTGTAAACATCGCGCCGCTGTGTGTGTAACCCACAAAAAAGGTTATTTTAAATACATTTAATAGTAGATGGCAAGTTAAGTTAATTTGCTTTCCTAATACCAACACTACAGAAGTACAAAGGAAGTTGGGCCTGATCAGGAGATTCTAAATTCGGGGGAGCCTAGGTGTGAACAACAGAGGAGAGCACACAATGTATGTAAAAAAAAAGTAGAATTTAATATAAACAACATTTGTAGATCCACAATGTACAAATAAACAAAAATTGTGCG
This sequence comes from Poecilia mexicana, assembly GCF_051168715.1. Taxonomy (NCBI): domain Eukaryota; kingdom Metazoa; phylum Chordata; class Actinopteri; order Cyprinodontiformes; family Poeciliidae; genus Poecilia; species Poecilia mexicana. Next base: position 19,881,600 of record NW_028263383.1, read on the forward strand.
TTTTTTTTTTTTTTTAAAGAAAGAAATTTAAATAAAAGAAATAACCCAGTCTTTTTGATGTCTGTCAAATGTTCTTTCCAAGTTTGTTTAGTCTTTCCAATGTGTTTGTTGAATATTTTTTCAATGTTTCACGGCTGGTGACCAGTCGGGTCACCATCTACCGGTTCACTCGGTCCTCTGGGCTGGGGCTCGCCATCCAAGTCCTTGTAAGGTTGATCTTGATGTCTCTGGGCACAATGCTCCAAAAGTGCACCATAAGAAAAAAAAAACCTGACCTGGAAGAAGGTCAAAGTAAAGCATCTTAAAATTCAGGATGCTAATATAAACAAAGCTTAAACAACAATTCAAATTTCAATCTAAAAGTGCCACAGTACATCTATAACACTAAATCTACAATCAAAATGTGGATTATTAAATATTAAAACATGTACTAATAGAAAAATAAGTAAATTTACATAGGACAAATACAACATATACAATAATAATGATATAAAGTTTGCAATTCAATTTTATTTTTTATTAAATTTGAACAGTTATTAGGTATTTTAGCCAATTTTTAGCGAATTTACTGGGCCAACGGCTGAGCGCGTGCGATTACTCACCGATGCTTCAATGCTACTCGACTACAGGGGATTTTTTCCAGACCTCAGCTGTTAGAACAGAAGCTTTCTAATTAAAAAAAAAAAAAAAACAGATTAACTTTTTTTAATTATAAATTCAGCGATACTATTTTAACATTGTCTTACCAATTTCCAGGATTCTTCGTAGAATTTAACACAATCTTCCAGGGGATTCACGGGACAACCGTCAGCTCTCTGCTCTTAAGGGAGTTGTTAGACGCAATCTGAGCTAAATCTCAGCGCTGCAGTTAAAACATATTCTTTTTTTTTTAACTATTACTTTTTAATCTCGTAGAATAAGATATTAAATCAACATCTATTCATTTTTTACTGGGTGTGTTTTTAACACAGGGTTACATGTGACATCGACATTCTTCTTTTTGATTGGAAACTGCTAACACAGAAGTCTGATTCCAATTGTATCTAAATTAGCAGCATAATTGACAAAGCAAAAAACAGAAGAATGCAAAAGTGGATTTCAGAAAAAAATCGGAATCTGACATAAACTGCCCCGGTGCCACACATACTGTATGTCCTTAGCTTTCTGCATTCCTTAAAATTAGGTCATAAAACACTAAAATAGTCAAGTCTCGACATTCATGCATGTTTCTTAAATTGCCGCGAGAAACACCCTCCAATTGGGCAGTGAGGGGATTGATGCTGGAGCTCTGGCAGCCCTTTGTTTTGCCTTCGCTTCCATCTGTTTTGATCCAGTTGCCTGATTGCCTGGAGCCACTTGGTAACCCCAGTCTCAGCTTTTGATCTGTGATCTGTAATGGTGGAATCCAGCTACTCCTGACTCTACTTACCAACTCCAAAGCTAATATCTGTCCTGATGGATTGTGAGTAACCCCAGGGGTTACCATCCATCTTAAGCACGTTGTCATGTTGGCTTCTCCCCATCCCTCTGAGGGAGTAACGACCTGTCCTTGCCTGAGTGCGTCTGTTAAAATAGAGCACCACACTCATGGAAAACAGGGCATCTCAGGGATACTTAAATGATAGATTGCTCTGAGTATCCAACTGCAGCTTTGATGTCTGATGTTTACACTCTAAAGTGTCCTTAGAAACCGGCTTTATGTGTTGTGATGTTTCAATAAGACACTGAGACTTTACTCTGTGATCCCTGCATATTTATATCCAAATGTTAATTCAGTTTTTGCCTGGTACTTTGCGTCTCTCATCTCTATAAATAGACCTCGTCTGTTCATCCGTCCATTCATTTCCCTTAACTTCTTTGACTATCTTCTGTAATTCCCGCCCCCCAACTGTTCGTGCTTCACCATTTCCCTCTCCGTTGACACCTGATCTCCTTCTGTTTCGTCCAGGTCGGGCCATTCTGCACGGCAAGTCGTCCCTGCAGATAGAGAACGTGCGTTCAGACGACCAGGGCTGGTACGAGTGTAAAGTGCTCATGCTGGAGCAGCAGTATGATACCTTCCACAACGGCAGCTGGGTGCATCTGACTGTAAACGGTAGGAAACATCGGGCATCATCCAGCTGTTCAGTCTGAAGATGTGGGACACTTTGATATTTAAGAACCCGATACCTTACTGGTTGCTCCTACTCTCTCCCTCCCCAAGATAACATATCTCACATGAAACAGAAAACAAAGTAGCACTCCATGTGCAATGTACACACATAGCTATACACATGCAGAACAATGCCGTTAGAGTTGTACTCCTCATACTCCAATCAGAACTAAATATCCATCCCCTCATTTGCCAGCTTAAAGCCTCCATCATCCTCTAATCAGGCGCTCTAGGACACTTGTTACTGTGGTAACACACACTTTGTATTATCCTGTATGCGTTACTAGTGCCTACCCCTGGGGTCGTGGCACATTAACTCAGTTTCCTCAGAGTTTCTCTCTTCCCTGCATCCCTTCGACTCACCTCTGCTGCTCTCTGTTCTGCGTGAAGCCTCGGGTTTCCTCTGCCTCTTTCTACTTCCTGTCGTTTCTCCCGTGCCCTTCAGCGTTCTGTCACTAAACCAGACATGACCTGCGGCGCTCTAGTCACATGACATCAGCCTGTGGTGTTACTACACCAAAAACCACTGAGATCAGCTCATGCTTTACAGGCCTGTCACAATACAAATTTAAATGGGCGATAGATTGTCCCATAATTTATTGTGATAGAGTTTATAAATCTGAAGTTTTGGGATTCATTTCAATAAAAAACAATTTTGTTTTAAGATCATTTTCAGTTAACATAATGAATGTATACCTAGGCCTGTCACGGCGATACATTTTATTGGATGACAAATTGTCCCAGAAGTTATTGCAATAAGCAAAATATTGTTGATTTTAAGCAATTTTAAAATAATATATTGATAATCGCAAAACAGTGTAAGTTTGCCATTAAAGACTAAAAGATGTAGTACAGAACATCCCAATCTTGAACTGAAAGACATTTTAAAGATCCAAAATAAAACACAACTAAAAAAAAAAAAAAAAAGGAAATAAAAATTATACACAACTGAATCGAATGGATTCTAAACAAAATTGTCCTTCAAAAAATATTACTCATCAGAAAAGTAATTATTGAGCTCATTTTGATTTATTATGCCAATAATTGAATAATTGCTTGCTGCGACAGGCTCAATGCTTTGTGAGCAGCCAACATGCAAACACATCTATTATTAGTCTGGCTCTTCAACAAGATGTATTAGTGGATGCATTTTGATGTCATTATTCTTTCCTACATGTTCTGACAGATATATGATTTTAAATTTAGGACAATCTTATTCCTGAGAATAGTTTAGTGTTTATATGGTGTCAATACAACACAACCAGTCAGAACCTCAGAGCACACATCCTCCCTCAGTGGTAACTCTCCTCAAAGCTCTGCTAGCACCAGGAAAACCGTCTGCATCACCTGGGAAACAGCATCACCGATTTGTTTAAGCTCCTCTTTCCACGTCACAAAAACATGGAAAGTTCTTCTTATGAGTTCTGCCGATAAGTTCTTAAATGCTAAGGGTTCTGCACTTCTATTTATAGTTGCTCGCCTGCAATCCACATTTCCCCATCATAGTCAAACATCATAGCTTGTCCGTGATTACACCCAGCACTTAATCTGTCAGCCTCGTTGTCACTGAAGAGTAAGTGCTGCATATAGATTTCTGTTTAGATGAAAATAGATTAAAGCTCGTGCTTCTCCTCATCATACTGACACCTCTTCTTCTTCTTCTTCACGGCCGTCACATCCCCTCCAGACTCGGTTACCTCTGGTTGGACTCCGCGTGGTGCTGCCTAATAATGTTGATCCCGCTTCTTTTCCTAACCTGATCTGGCAGCTAGTTACGATCAGTTGTTCAAGTTGTTTTCCCAAATTGAATCTTGCCTTTCAAAAGGAGTACGACTCTGCTTCAAAACGTTGGTGTCTCACTTTATATGCTAACTGAAATTAAAACGTTTTCACGTTTTAAAACTTACAGAAAGTAAGTGAAAGAAAACTGGGATTTTTTTTTGTTGGTTTTTTTGCATGATGTCTAGTTTGGTTTCTGTTAACCTCATTGGATCTTCACTCCAAATAGAATAACAACATTCAGAAGCCTGGAGTTATGAGTGTGATTTCCACTGTGTTTTAGCCATATTTCTGGCTTTGTCTCACTTTCTGTGTGTTAGGCGTCCATAGACCCTGGAGAGACTCGGTCAGCCAAAAATAATAATTGTAATAAAAAAAACAACAACAATGTTAGAATCAGAGGACTATATTTATGATGCAAAAGAAAAATATTTCTGTGATTTTAGTCCAAATTTAATTACCGTTTTTTTCTGACTATAAGACGCTACTTTTTTCCTACACTTTGAACCAAGCGGCTTTTCTGGTGATTTTTCTTCAACCACCAGGGGGCGCTTTAGCAGGAAGTGAGTCATTGGAAGTCAAAATTGGAAATCAAAGAAGAAAGCCCTAATTTTCTTGTAGAACAAGTGTATGCTAGCAGCAGGTACGGCTGAGAAATTTCTTCAAGCTCGTATGATGCAGCTTTTAAGTTGAAGGCTATCGATCTGGCAGTATAGGAGGGAAATAGAGCCGCTGAACGTAAGCTTGGCGTGAACAATCCGTGGTTCGGCGTTGGAGACGGAGGACTGCGTCAATTATCAACGGTGCCAAATGAGCCGCGTCCCTCCGCTTGAGAGCGGCGGTTTATCAGCGGCTTATATATGTACTTTCCAGTGTTTTTTTTATTTGTTGGTGAGGCTTGTGGTAAGGTGCGCTCTATAGTCTGGAAAATACGGTAATAAAAAAGAAAAAGAAAAGATGCATCTAAATTAACAGTCATGCTAATGTTCATGCTAATGAATTTAATACTTATGTACATCTCATCAGTGTGTTGGCTGTTGTACATGTTGTGTCCAAGTTTTTATGAACTTCTATCGAGTTCATATTTAAGGTTACATTATGCATTTGTGCTACATTGTTATGTTATCCACACTTTAATGAACACCCATCTTCATTTTGCAATTCACAGTTTCCAATACGATACATGTTTTATTATTACGTTTTGATCTGGTTCCTCTGTTAGACATTGCAGGGTCACATGCAGTTTGCTGTGACACAATGTGAGGCCTGGAATTAGCGCTCTGCCCCGGCTCATTGCAGCGCATGGAATATCATGTTAGCATATGAGAAGCTATGGGATTATGCTTGTAAGAAGATTAGCTTCAGACCTAAATTGATTAGTCTGAGATTTGAATGTTGGTTTAAATTATGTTTGAGTTACAGATGATATCATCATGTAAATGCAGATGGAGCAGAGTTGAACTGGGGTAAAACAGAGAGATTAAATATGTTTAACTGTTTTTGGCTCGGACGATAGCTCGCTAGTTATGAATAATCGCCCCTGTTTATAATCCCAGCTATCCTGAGCAGACCAGAGGATCTAGTAAAAGGGTTTTACAAAACCTCTGCCGCTCTATAAAAAACACTGTCTTTTACAGAAATATTACAAGTTTACATTCAGTATCACAAAAGACATCCAGTTTTGATAAATGTCTTTAATACACAACTTTTTTTTCCCCTAAGAAAAAAACATGCCATGTCCTTGAAGAATATAACACTCCAGGCTCACATCTTTATTTCAAAATGTCTTCTATAAAGCCCATATACAGATACTTCATGTGGGTCGGCTGCGAAACAAAGGATGGATATCTGGAAAGCTGTGGTGGAGGATCTATGATGCTTTAACCCGTTTCTGTTCCCAAGGCTTGGAGAAGCTTGTTAAAATGCATAACATCATAGACTCTGTAAAATACCAGGACATCTTTAATAAAAATCCTGTGCATCCCGCCATAAAACAGAACATGTGTTGCAGTATGATAATAAACTAGAACATACAGCCAAATCAACATAAATGGTTCACCAGATACTTCCATGGCAAACTCAAGTCTCCGGTCCTCAATGTTGTAGAGAACCTGTCTCCTGGTGTAGCACACAGGTTCTATAAAAACTATATATATATCTATATTTCTTTCCCCTAAATTTCTGTCCCACTTCGTGTTGTCTGTGAATGCACCTTGAGTTATGTGCTCACAGAGTAGCTGCATCCGTCATGGAAGTTACACGATTACCTTTGACCAGTTGTGGCCACTGAGCAAAGATACACTGACTTTATCAATCAGATGACTAGAAGAAGGAGACAATCGACACAGAGGGACGTTTTCATCTGTTTCAGCGTAAAATTATCTTGGAATTGACCGAGTGGGCTTGATGACCTTGGATTAACTCTGACAAACTTGGATTAAGTCAAACCTTGTCGAACAGTCTGGTGAGATCTGGGATGATGGAATCCCAGCCTACAACTGAACTTGTCCTACACACTAAACTCGTCTCACTAAATTAGGTTTGCCCACACCTGAAACGGTAGGTAGTTTTCAGACCACGATTTCTCATATGAACTCTTAAAAACTCTGTGAACGTTCTAAACTTTACAAACTCATATTTGGGGCCTGTGTTGTGTTGCAGATGCGGCTCATTTGGCACTGCTGATAAATGACTTTTTGTTCTTTTTCTCTGACTTAGAGCAGAGCGCTACCCCTCCCTGCTCTAACCCTCTGAAAAGTTATAGAAGACCATGTTCTGTCCTGTTGGTAAATGACGGTCACACAAGGTATTAACATCAGGGATGATATCCAGCAGAATAAATCCACCTGAAAGGCTGGACTTCTCTTAAGATCTTTGTGAAATTACATTACTGCAGCAGAAGCCTTGGCAGACGAGTACACATAAACCAGAGAACCAAAATGAATTGTTTCAAATATATTTAATAAAACTATTCAAACCGTGAATTGTCTCAAATATGAAAGAGTCTCGACTCTTAACTTGATCCTTTGTGGGAGAGCCTCTCTCAGCATTTGAGCTTAAAGTCTTTGTAGTAAGCCCTGCAGTTGGATGTGGGCAGCTCATCCCATTCTTACTGGCAGAAGCTCTGAAGCTCTTTCAGGCTTGAAGGGAAGCATCTGTTCTTTGCCGTCCACAGATCTGGGCTCCTTAAATTACAGGAACAAACTTCAATGGCTTTCATTTCATGCAGAAGACAAACGCAGTGCAGTAAAAGTATACGTGGTTTTAAAAAAATATTGGAAACATTTTTTTATTTTTATTTTGTCTGTGCTACTCTGTACTGAGATTTGTGGTCAAATGGTAAAAACCTAAGAGGTGTTGGTACTTCTGTCATCAATCACACTTATCAGAGGTCTTCAAAAGCGTGTAAACTGACATGAAGACAAAATATACATAGATCCTGCATTATGTTAGTCATGTAAGAATGATCCCTACTGGTACCTCATGTAGTTCATGTCCTTCCTGTCCCGTGTCTCCTCAGCCCCTCCCACATTCACAGACACACCACCTCAGTATGTCGAGGCCAAGGAACGGGGGAGCATCACGTTGAGCTGCACGGCGTTCGGCAACCCAAAACCCTCTGTCAGCTGGCTGCGAGAAGGCAGTCGTCTGATCAGCAGTGCCAAGTACAAGGTAGATGTTGCGTTCCATCTATCCACCGGGGATGTGGGCTTGTTTTTAGGACGGAAATAAAATTGTTACTGTTAACAGGATAGACCGAATGACATGGAAACACGTGCCAATGCCACATATTTATCAGTGGAAGTTGTTGCCTTCACATAATGGTACTAATGAAAGAAAGATAAGCCATTCCAAGAGTATGCAGCAATTACGTCAAAGTCCTCTATGGAAGTCATAAAAGACATCCGGGTCATAAAGAAACCAGGTGCTGGCTGCATTAGACACAATTTTAGAAAACTGATTGGTCGAATCAAGAGTCATGCACACAAACTCTATGACTCAGTAGGTTTTTCTTCAGGGAGACTCAGGGCTGAGAAGGTTTGAGTTGGAGCCCATATTATGGAGGAGATGACGGTGAGGTCTCAATCAAGAAGAAGAGAAATAAGAGAGGAAGACATGCACCAGGTCTTGAGGTGGAAATCGAACCCAGAACTACAGCCTCTGTGTGCCGGTTCTACAGCTGCATTAAGCGACGCCCTGACAGATTATGGTTATTACTGAGGATCCAGGATAATGCTTAAAGACCTGATCAGAGAGCGCTGTAACGCAGACAGACACTGGGTGGTTTATTTGACCTCTGGTGTTGGACAGTATCTTGTTTCAGCAGGGACCAGGAGTTCTTCTGCAAGGGAACGGAGAAGTCAATCCTCCTGGGATGAAGGTCTGCGGACAGGAAGTCCTGTCGTGTGCGCCGCCGCAAAACGACATGTCGCAAGCTACTGATGTTAGGGAAAAACACACATGCATCGAAGAGAAATAATCATTTAATATCATTAAATAATCATTTAATGATCAAATTTTTATGTTTTTGTTTGACTTTACTCTGAATACACCACATATATTCAATATATTCCCTGCATCTATTTTATCTTTAGGCTTTATAAACCACTTTAGTGCCTCCTTTAGAGTTGACAGCAGTGAACGGGAATTTTATTTTGTCTCTTCTGTAAATAAAAAAATCACAGCTCAAAAGTTTTGATGTGTGAGAGAGGTGAGACGTGTAGATTAAGAGTTTATTGCTTGTTTCATAAATGATAACTGAATGATGTTTTCATGATGTAAAGCACCTTAAACTGCCTTGTTGCTGAAAAGTGCTACACAAACAAACTTGACTTGACTTAAGCCAGGTTACTCCATAGCAATGACCTGTTTCTGAAAGCTGAACATTGTTTAACACTTTTAGGTGTCTGATGGGAATTTGACGGTGCTATCCATCACCCGGGAAGATCGCGGGGCCTACACGTGCCGAGCCTTCAGCCCCCAGGGAGAGGCCATTCACACAACAAGGCTGCTAGTCCAAGGTTGGTGCATCCTGGTTTTCCAAATTCCATCGCTCCTGCGTATTTCTTTTCTTCATTTAAACACAGACAAAACGAGAAGCTGTCCACGCTGTGTTACCTTGCACCAAGGGAGTCATGGGCTTGAATCCCATGCTGGGGTTTGTATTTTTTTCCATGTGGATGTGGGATTTTTCCCTCTGGGCACTCAGGATTCCTTCCTCAGTTCACAATAGCTTGTAATCATGTTTTCTCTGTATTTATAGTAGGGCTGAAACAATTAATCGGAGTAATCGTGACGACTACGTTATTGAATGTTTGTCTGCAAATTTAGTTTTTGATTAATCTTTCTCTGGACTATATAGACTCAAGAAAGGCCAATTTACTCAGAGCAATAAATAAGCCAAAAAATGTACAACAAGAGAGCCTTAAACACGACTTGTGTGCGTCGTACTGTATAGATTTGGAGTCCACAAAGAGATTGTTATGGACATAAACATCATTGTTACGATAAGATTTGCTGCACAGTGCCTGGGGGTCGGGTCACAGTTCACGACCGTCTTGTATAGTTTCTGGGAAACGCGGATTAATAGACGGCCTCCTGGAAAGCCAGCGAGCAGCAGATCAGCAGACGCCACAGTGCCAACAAATCTTCAGGACTCGGCTTGTTCCAAATAGGCCGGGTTGGCACTGACACACAGGCAGGCACACACTGGCAGCCGTCACCAGCAACATTACCACCAGGCTCACATAGTCCTGGTTGTCCTTCAGACTCGCTGGCAGATGGAAACACTCTGCATGTTCAAGTATCAAACTGCACGCTGCTAATCAGTGCTAGCATATGGGAAAGACGCTTTATAGCAGCAACATTGGCTCGCTGTGTGTGTTTGTGTGTCCCTGTGTGAAGCTAAATTCTAACAAATTACACATTTGTTAACAGAAGTCCTGTGTTTTTTTTGTTTCTTCGTTTGTTTCATTTCCAGTGGGGTATTTGGAGCCAGTCTGAAGCAATAATAAAATGATACAACTCAGCAGTAAACCGATTTCAATTGTATCGTCATGGTTTTTGTTGCTGTTTTTTTTTTTTTTTTTTACCACAAATGCATTCACTCACAGGAGAGTTTCTCTGTGGCGTGTTTTGAAAATCATCAGGAAACTTTGCACACACCACCTCTGTTTTAGTAAGTCATTTTTAACAGGATGTATATTTTCATCTCTAATCACTCTTTGAAGATTTAATATGCAGAAGGAGGCAAGCAACAGATTGATAGTAAAATAACTATATATGTATCAAACCTGAAGTATAAAAAATAAAAAATTCCCCTCTCACCCTCCGTGGGTGGTCTCTCTCTCTCTTTCATCCTCTGAGCTCGGGTCCTCTACCAGAGGCCTGGGAGCTTGAGGGTTCTGCGCAGTATCTTGGCTGTGCCTAGAACTGCACATTTCTGGACTGAGATGTCTGATGTTGTTCCTGGGATCTGTTTGAGCCACTGCTCTAGTTGGGGGGTGACTGCCCCGAGGGCCCCGATGACCACAGGCACCACTGTGGTCTTCACCTTCCAGGCCTTCTCCAGTTCCTCTCTGAGGCCCTGGTATTTCTCCAGTTTCTCATGCTCCTTTTTCCTGATGTTGTGGTCACTTGGTATTGCTACATCCACCACAACGGCTTTCCTCTGTTCTTTATCCACCACCACAATGTCCGGTTGGTTCGCCATTACCATCTTGTCTGTCTGGATCTGGAAGTCCCACAGGATCTTAGCTCGGTCATTCTCCACCACCTTTGGGGGTGTCCCCCATTTTGACCTCGGGGCTTCCAGTCCATATTCGGCACAGATGTTCCTGTACACTATGCCCGCCACTTGGTTATGTCGTTCCATGTACGCTTTCCCTGCCAGCATCTTGCACCCTGCTGTTATGTGCTGGACTGTCTCAGAGGCCTCCTTGCACAACCTACACCTTGGGTCTTGTCTGGTGTGGTAGATCTGAGCTTCTATTGCTCTGGTGTTTAGGGCCTGTTCCTGGGCGGCCAGGATGAGGGCCTCCGTGCTGTCCTTGAGTCCAGCTTTCTCCAGCCATTGGTAGGATTTCCTGATATCAGCCACTTCAGTTATTTGTCGGTGGTACATCCCATGTAGGGGCTTGTCTTCCCATGATGGTTCCTCCAGCACCTCGTCCTCTGTTCTCCATTGCCTGAGACATTCGCTGAGCACATCGTCCGTTGAGGCTTTGTCCTTGATGTATTTATGGATCTTGGATGTTTCATCCTGGACAGTGGCTCTCACACTCACTAGTCCTCTGCCTCCTTCCTTACGGCTCGTGTACAGTCTCAGGGTGCTGGATTTGGGGTGGAACCCTCCATGCATGGTTAGTAGCTTCCGAGTCTTAACATCCGTGGCCTTCATCTCTTCCATTGGCCAGCTAATTATTCCGGCAGGGTATCTGATTACTGGCAAGGCATAGCTGTTTATTGCACGGATCTTGTTCTTGCCATTGAGCTGGCTTCTCAGGACTTGCCTTATTCGTTGGAGGTATTTGGCTGTGGCTCCTTTCCTTGTGACCTCATCGAGGTTGCCATTTGCTTGCTGTATTCCCAGGTACTTGTAGCTGTGCTCTATGTCTGCTATTGTTCCTTCTGGGAGTGAGACCCCTTCTGTGTGGACGACCTTCCCTCTCTTTGTAACCATCCGGCCACACTTCTCTAGTCCGAATGACATCCCAATGTCAGTGCTGTAGATCCTGGTGGTGTGGATCAGTGAGTCGATGTCTCGCTCGCTCTTGGCGTACAGCTTGATGTCATCCATGTAGAGGAGGTGACTGATTGTGGCCCCATTCTTAAGTCGGTATCCGTAGCCAGTCTTGTTGATGATTTGGCTGAGGGGGTTCAGGCCTATGCAGAACAGCAGTGGGGACAGAGCATCTCCTTGGTATATGCCACATTTGATGGAAACTTGTGCAAGTGGTTTGCAGTTGGCTTCAAGGGTGGTTTTCCACAGCCCCATTGAGTTTGCAATGAAGGCTAGAGTCCTATTGATGTTGTACATCTCTAAGCATTCAATGATCCAGGTGTGTGGCATTGAGTCATAGGCTTTCTTGTAATCAATCCAAGCGGTGCACAGGTTGGTGTGTCGGGTTTTGCAGTCTCGGGCGACTGTGTGGTCTACAAGGAGTTGGTGTTTGGCTCCTCTACTATTTATGCCGATGCCCTTCTGTGCCGTGTTCATGTATTTATCCATGTGTCCGCTTATCTTAGCCGCTATGATGCCTGACATGAGCTTCCATGTTGTAGAGAGACAGGTTATCGGCCGATAGTTGGATGGGACTGAACCCTTTGAGGGGTCCTTCTGGATCAGGATTGTGCGCCCTTCAGTTAGCCATTCAGGGTGAGTCCCATTTTGTAGCAGCTGGTTCAGTTGAGCTGCCAGTCACTCGTGGAGGGCAGTGAGTTTCTTTAGCCAGTAGGCATGGATCATGTCAGGCCCTGGTGCTGTCCAGTTTTTCATACCCGAGACTCTTTCTTGTACATTTGCCACAGTGATGGTTACCGGGGCTTGTTCAGGGAGGTTACTGTGGTCCTCTCGTAGAGAGGTTAGCCACTGTGCATTGCTGTTGTGGGACGCCTCCCTTTCCCATATGCCTTTCCAGTATTGTTCAGTCTCCAGCCTTGGTGGGTCTGCTCTGTTGTTAGTACCCTGCCATTGAGAGTACACTTTAGCTGGTTGGGTGGAGAAGAGCCGGTTGATCCTCCTGGCTTCATTCTCTCTTGTGTATCTCTTTAGGCGGCTGGCCAAGGCTTGGAGCCTTTGTTTGGCAGTTTCGAGTGCTTCAGGTATGGGCATCTGGCTGTACTTCTTGGGTACTGATCTTTTCATTGCACCCCTTAGGAGCTCTGACAGCTGGCTCACTTCTCTCCTTGTTATCTTGATCTTAGCCTCTAACCGTCTTTTCCATGATGGATATTGGGTCTCATGGTTGCTCTTATAGCCGAGCATTTCAAGGGTCACTGATGCCGAGTTGTATATCAGCTCATTGGTTTCTGTTATGGTGTTGGTAGGGATTGTTCTCAATGCTGCATTCACATCTTCAATGAGACTTTCTGATGGTACTTCACTCAGCCGTTGTAATTGGCGTCGGGGTTGCCTGGTGTTCATTCGGGCCATGATTCTGTCTCTCTCTCTCTCTCTCTCTCTCTCTCTCTATACATATATATATATATATATATATATATATATATATATATATATATATATATATATATATATATATATATATATATATATATATATATATATATATATATATATATATATATATATATATATATGTATGTGTGTGTGTGTGTGTGTTAAATAATCCTCTGCTATTCATTTTTGTTCCCTGGCACAACCACATGTAGATTTATTCTAATTACTATATCTGTTTCCTCTTAGCAGCATGCATCATCATCATCATCTCTCCAAATGCATATAATTCTCTCAATGTATTTTTTTGTGTGCTAGAAATAATTAATTCAGAAACAGATCTTAGCTCCTCACCCATTCATGGCTTTTAAGAGTTTGTCTTTTTCTAAATCAGTTTACTGAGTATAATTTGGCTCGTCCAGCCGTTTGTCCAAATCTGTTTCTACATGTAGTGATGCATCACAGCCAATGTCACCTTAAAGCATTTTGCAAGACAAACAGTTCAATAATATATTATCTTCCTCTTTGCATTTTAGCAGAATGTAGACATGGATCATTGCAATAGAAACAAAGTGAGGGACTAAAATCAGGCTTTACTTGGTCTAAATATCCACGACTCCTTTAAGTAGTAAATTGATCGGGACAAAACAACTTGTGGCAGGAGAAAAGTGGAAGTGAACCCATAACTGTCAGTTTGCTAAATGAATGTTAAGTTGTATTTTTTATTATTAATTCAACCTGGATTCATCTTATATATTAAAGACACACATAATTTTATTATTTAAGGAGATTTTATTCCCAAAATTCGACAGCTTAGCAAACTGAGAAAACCCCAAAAAGATTAAGATGATTAAAATCCAGACAAGAAGATGACAAGAAGCTCCCACTGTAATCCCTCTTCTCTGTCAAATCCGCCTTATCATGATATTCCTCTTATGTTGCTTTTAGCCCCATCATAAATATATGACAATCTCCATCTATTATTTGAGGTGATTTTATGTAGATATGATTATAGTAAGCTTTCCTAGTCTCTGAAATGTTTTGGATTGTTATCCTGTGGGACATTTTCCATCTCCAGTTTCAGTCATGCAGTTTATACTTCACTAAAGTGAGAGGTGTTTCTCTGCTCCACCAGATCTGCTGTTCTTTACAGAAAGTAAGAGTTTGAATCCTTAACAAACAAATGTCTGCCTTGCTTTTGGTGGAGTTAGAAAATGTGATGTCTGGTATTAAAGATCTGAACAAAAGCAGGGCCGTAGAAATCGTGTTTTTCCTCTCAGGCTCACAGACAGTTATTATGCAATTTTTCTTAAAAGTCTTTATTATAGTTTTCCCAATCTTTCAGATGCTCGTTTTCCCGGTTTTGAAAAATTCAGCAGTCCTCTCCAAGCAGACAGCGCATCACCCAGTTTCTGTTTGTCTGCTGTGGTTTTCTTAGTGCAAATGAGGACACGGCGCTGCCTCCATCATCTCTGTGACATGCTGTTTTCCATGGGGTGACATTTGAAACCTGATACTGTCAAAAATTAACAACAATAACTTCTGTTATTTAGCTTAAGAGAAAAAATTGGGGGTTAATTTTTCAAAGTCATATTTTCACCATGATATTCATTAATTAATTAAAGTCACTACTTTAACTATTCAGTTAGCATGCTAAATATTTAGTTAGCAAACAAAATATTTAGCATCAAACTAAATGTCTAGTGAAAATAACTTTTTTTTTTTTATTCTGCTGAAGGTCTCACTCTGAAGGAAACATCAGACCTTTTAAAGAATATTTTAAGTTTAAACTGGTTTTTATATCTCTGGACTTTCTTTGGCTTAGTTTGAACTGATACTGAAAGTGACTAATGTCGAGTCTTTTTTACTCTGCGACAAAGAGTGTCGTTGTCAAGGCGACCTTAGTATAATCTGGACTGGGGTTTTCAGTTTTTAATTTCGCTAAAAGTCCGCACTGGTTACCAGTCGACTCCTCTGCATATCTTTAATTTAAATATTTAGTTGCCGTTGTTGTGCGACACGTTAAGACGCTACTTAAACGAGCTAAAAGCCGTCCTGTATGTGCTCCACTGTGTGTGTGTTCCCACCAGGCCCTCCGTTTATTATCTCACCACCAGAGAACATAACAGTGAACATCTCGCAGGATGCCTTCTTCACCTGCCAGGCGGAGGCCTATCCTCGCAACTTGACGTACACCTGGTTCTGGGAGGAGGACAACGTCTTCTTCAAGAAGTAAAGTTATGATCATGTTTGTTATCGTTTGCTGATTAACAAGTCTCTTTTGCAGCCGTACTCTACAGTTACTGCAGATGACTGTATATACATGCCTTAATTGTACAATCCCATGCAAAGCTTTTTTTTCTATCTTCCACCTAATTCGCTGCGAGTCAGAGAGGTGCAGCACCGTTACAACACTTAAGACACGTGGACCAAAAAGCCCACAGTGGCTCCTAAAATAACTTGAAACTGTCAAAAGTAAGAATAAATTCACAAAACCCCTAGAAAGTAAAACAAAAATGAATCCCAGCCAGTGATTTTCAGTTGCTTGAGATGTCCGTCTACGACGTTAACGACTCTCTCCCCCCAATTTACGGCTCACAGACGTGGTGGTTTAGTATATTCCGATGGTGGTTGAAGCTCTCAGAGTGAAATACTGCGTACAGTGAAATCTTTGGTGCTGGGATCAATAAATGTATCTGCTGTTTGCTGGAATTATGTTTTTGCTGCAGGGTAGAAACTTAATAAGTTGAGGGAATATGAGTTGCTGTGATTTTCGGTCACATTTGAAGCCAGTTGATGTGTCGAGTTCCCAACATCCAGCCGCTCCGCTTTGATTTTTTAAACCGAGCTCCGTGACAAGCGTCTTTTATGACCGAGTCCGAACGCCAAAATGAACCAAAAGTGACAAAACTGGATAAATGTGTTATCGTTTTTACAACGGTCTCACTTTATACACAAATGACAAGAGAATGAATGTATGTGCTAATATATTTTCTTCAGTAAATGACACAAAAAATGTCTTAAAGCTTATGAAACATACTGCCAGGCGGGAGCTTCAGTCTAGAGGACGGTTGCCTCTAAATGTTGCTCTCTTTGTAAAATATTACTAGAGTAGAAGTGGTTGGTTAGGACGCCACTTCCAGGCAGCTGGTGGTTAGATTCAACAGACTTGCTGTGACTTACTGAATTTAGATCCCAGTGCCTCTCTTCATGTCCACAGTGACCTCAAGCGGAGAGTCAGTATTCTCATTGATGGCTCCCTCATCATTGTGCAAGTCAAGCCAGAGGACACTGGGAAATACACCTGCTCTCCCAGCAACAGCCTAGGCACACCGCCGTCTGCCTCTGCCTACCTAGCAGTGCAATGTAAGTCGACATTTAACAATTTTATCCTCCGTTTTGTTTTCAGGATGAAGATTTTACTGCAGATCTTCTTCATTGTTGTGCTTCTGAAATGTTATTTAGCACTTCTAATGGATTCCTCTGATTATTTGCTAAATTGGCCTCATGCGCATTATAAGTGTGTCCCACTGAAAATGCATTGGCTTCCAACGTGTTTAAGAGGGTTTTCACATCTGATATGCAGACTTGGTTTGATTGGGGACCAAGCTTGCGATATTTGCTACATTTTCAGCTGGTGTGTCTCGCTCTCACACTGCACCGTGTCAAACTAGCCTTTGAAAAATCTGTTCACCCCTTCGCCTGCGATGGCCACTGAGAGAAGCAGTTTCAGCAGAAACCTCTGAAGGAGACACTTAGTGCAACTTCCTTCTTTACAAAAACGGAGTGGCGTCAGATTTTAGAGATCCTAGGATTTCTCGCTTTTTCTTTGCTAAAAGACCACGAGCCACTCTTCCCGCTAGCGCCAGACACAGGCGTTTGTTTTGGTTGCACGTACCCAGAATGCCCTGCACTGTTGTCTGCCTTCTGCTTTTGGAGCGGTCTCCGGTCTGCTTGCCGTTCACACGAACCACTCCAGAGCTCTCTTTAAGCGAACAAAGGCCTAGGTTTTTAGATCGACCAGAGTTTGCTTTTTTTGTGGTCCAAATCGAAGTTCGAATACACATTCGCCTCCCCAAGCGAACAAGACTTTCTAGGCAAATGAGCTAGAATTGGATCAAAAGGAGGTTTCTTAAAGTTACTGACTTACAGTGAATTTCCCCCCCTGGTTTATGTGTGTGTGGGTGTTTTGTCAGAGAATGAGAGACACCAACCGCTAGAGTGAAACAAACCTTGCAACTTTCGGGGAGGTTGCTGATTATTTTTTCGCAGCCGAAGCAGCGGCGCTGCGATCCGACCGGATACAGTTTGAATATCAGGTTGCGAATCTTGGCTCCAGTTTCTTGGTTGTTTTTTAAACACAGCAAATGTTTCTGCTGCTTTTGTCAAACACATTTATACCGACAGCAGTAATTAGCTCGACAGACACCCGAGTTTGTTCCTTTTTCTCCGCTGATTGATTCTTTGCAATTGGGTGGCAGGCAGGTCATTCAATCTATTGAGTTGGGTGGGCCTGGATTTTAGATATAAAACCTGCATGAATGGATGGATTCTAGCAGACAGTTGTAATGTTTAGACTCTGGATGAGGAGAATCACCTCCACTTCCCATCACCTGAATATTCATAAAGATAAAATGACAGAGTATTCCTCCATGTGTGTTTGGTTTAAACTAGACCCTGCTGTAGATCACTCCCAACAAACTGTTTCCTTCAGGTGTAAGACGAGTTTCTGGACCATTGAACCTCTTGGTTCTCTCTAGCAGGCTGACACTCGCTTCCTTCTCCCAGTCAAACACCTGTTTTCTCTCATAAACACTTTTCCTTTTTTTTTTGCTCTCCTCCCTCTCTCCTCTGCCTCTCATTCCAATAGATCATTTCTATATTTCTTATTTGTACTCGTTTATGTACATTTGTGTGCTCACTGGCATATTACCGCTCCCTCTCTCTGGATTGCTGCCTCCTCATTTCTGAGCTGGAGTACTCCAGCGGTTCAGCAGTCACTCGGCAGTCGCCTCCAGCCTGTGTGAATCCGTCGCCTGTAGAAAAAGCTTGTGTCGGGTGTTCGGAGCAGACGGAGAGAGGCAGGAGGGAGACGCGGGACCTCGTCGATAGGTGGTCGCCGTGACGCTAGTTAAAGCGGCAGATCTTTATCATTTCTCCTGTGCCCCCCGTCTCCATGGATGGCTGTGTATGTCTGTGTGTGTGTGTGTGTGTGTGTGTGCGTGTGTGTGTGAACAGAGGTAGGCAACACCAGTCAGGAGAGGGAGGGGAGGAGTGAGGAGAAAGGGGGGATTACATCATTGCTGTAAGACTGGTGACTTTTCTCATCAGACTGCAGGGGGCTCTCTGATTCGTTCTGTCCTATTATTTCCTCTGATGTTCTTCTTTTCACTTTGCTCCCCTTCTGTCAGCCGTCAATGTTCTCCCTTCTCCTTCCTTTTCTCTTCCTGTCTTTTTCCTTGAAGGGCTGTGCCGGCGACTAACTTCCCCTCAGCGTCAGTGGGAACCGAGCGCGTCGTGAGCGATAGGGCTCTCTAAGTGCTATATTTAGAAACCCGGCTGATATTCTTGTCTGCGGTCCCGGTGGCGGCGGCGCTTCCTCTGGGTTCAGGACAGACGTGCTTGTAGATCCCGAGTTGTCCAAGCCGTCCAGCTTTCCCGCCTCGCTCAGTCGCTTGCCCTGCTGCTCATTTTCTCTCCCTCGCGGCGCTTTTGTTCCCCTTGCTCCTCGGTGACAGCATCCCATCGCCAGCTCTCCTCCAGCGGCTCCGCTCTGCCTTACGTCATACAGTCACTTCTGTCTCTCACCTGTCCTGTTTCCCACGCTCAGCCTCACTTCTCCTCCCTCTATTGCTCTGCTGATAGCTCTCCCCTCCTCCACTCAGTCACCTCATCTTTCATGCTTATCACCCAGTGCATAATGGGAAGCTCTCCTCCCTGACCTTAGTGGGGCACCACAATGTGTTCTGCCCTGTCCTCCAATTTCTGGATCAACTGAAACTTTTCCCTTTTTTTGTCTATTCTTATTTAGAGAATAATGACCTCTTTATCCCCTCCCCTTGTCTGATTTTAAAAGGGTTTGATGACTGAATCAAACACCAGTTGAAAGAAGGTTTTTATGATGCAGAGGGGAAAGTAGGAGGTTTATTCACATGCCTTGCAGGGAAGGATAATTAGCATAATACATCTTTGTTCCAGTAAGTGCTGAGCTGTGTGTAGATGGCAAGAGAGGCTTTAAACCTCACCGTTAGAAAACTGCTGCTGCAAAAAGTGAAATCTTGGCGTCACTGAGTCATAGTATCAACCATTAGACGCAGTATGGGAGTGAAACCAGAAAATAAATCTTTTCTCGTCTGCATATGGGCTTCACAGTGGAGCAGTTTGCAGCAGTGTAGCTTTGCAGGACGCCCTTAGGTGTGAGTGTGTGTGTGTGTGTGTGTGTGTGTGTGTGTGTGTTGTTGTTTGGCATGTGTCTCTGTTTTGACCTGTCCTGAGTGTGTCCCACCTCTAGCCCAGTGACTGCTGGAGGTGGCGTCAATAGGCGGATTGATGGACGTTCTGCATACCAAACACAAACATCTTTATGCTTTGGCTTAATTTTGCAGAGACTTTAACTGCGAATGTTTGATTTGGCCAGATGAGACCAAAACTAAGTTCACACAGCAGGCAAATGTGACCCAGATCTGCCCATATGCGACCCATATTTGACTTTTTATGGCTGTCTGAATGGATCAATTGGATAAAAAAATAAATAAATAAAAAATCTGCTGTGTGCCACTTCCATATATGGTACTAAATCAGATACATGGTCATTTTGCATTTAATCCTACTTTTACGTCATTGTATCGAGGCGTGTGTCATAATCCTGCACCAGAAGAAGCCAGATACTATAAATCCACAAATAAACGATGGCTGAAAAGTATAAATATGATCCTAAGTGCATTACATCACAATGCCACCTCACTTGGTCTGAGTACACATCCAAACAGACTCCTGGATGCAGTCAGTGCATCTTCTGCATCGACTGTGAAACGCACCGAATCCTTCTGCACATCCACATGGTAAGGCTGTCAAAGTCAAGCTAGCATAACTGACCTACTTCCATCTCCCTCTCTGTTTTCCTATATTCAAACTTTTTACTGACCTTTCACATGTGATACCCCTGGACCTTGTTAACTAGCTGTCATAATGTTGACAATCAATAGCAAAACACCACGCCCCTTTTGCTCCCAAGATTTAGCGCGTTATGTTGACAGCTTGACAGCTAAAACCAATGATGGTTATCATCGGCGAGCCCTTATTTTGCCGCCCAGCAGGGAGCTGGGGGGCGGGATCTAGTGTGTGTGATGTGTGTGACGTCACATTTCAACTTCTCTATATCCTGTCTCAAATACTTTATTGCAAGCTGTGAAACCGTAGCCGTGCGTACATTAGAATAGAAGCCTGTAAACATAGAGTTAGGGAGAAGTTGTGTACTTCAGGTACGATGCTCTCTACTCTTAATGACAGTACGCTAAATGTACTGTTTTCACTGTGTGTGCCACAGCAGTTGTTGGGAAATTTTTAAGGCTTTTAATTTGGGATAAAACTGATGAATTACTCTTGAATTACTCCACATGTCACACAATATTAGCGACATACACAAATGCTGTTCTGAGATCAGCCGTGCTCCACAGAAGGTAAATAAATTTGTCACTGCGCGGTGAGCCTGCTGTCTGAAGCCGAGAGATTTCCCAAGGCTCCTCACACATCTGCTGCGATAGCCAGACATTCGGTTCCCCTCACTACAACGGGTGATTTTTATCAGTCGCCTTTTCTCTTTCTGTAATCACCAGATCCTGCCCGTGTGGTAAACATGCCATCTGTCATTTATGTGGCCATTGGTCTCCCAGGCTTCATCCGCTGCCCAGTAGATGCCAACCCTCCTCTGACTCTGGTTAAGTGGAAAAAAGACGGCCTCCCTCTACGGATAGACAAGGTGATTCAGTTCGTTTGAGGAAGTCTGTTCCTTTGTTTTTTATAAACTTCTGGATAGTTTAGTAAAAAATGTGCATATTCAGGATTTGTTAAGCAGTGGATAAACTATTACGATTGTTTGTCACAGTACCCTGGTTGGAGCCAGATGGATGATGGGAGCATCCGTGTTGCAGAGGTGACAGAGGATTCTCTTGGCACCTACACCTGCATGCCTTACAATACCCTGGGATCCATGGGATGGTCTCCTCCTGCTCCCCTGGTGCTAAAGGTAAACACGCCTCGGCTGCACAGCGGCCGACCTGGACTTCACATAAACCGTTTAGCCTTTTCTCACAGTGATTACCCACCTACAGTAGTAGTTTAGTAGTACTTTTACTTTACCTCTGCCTAGAACTAACACTCTGAAGAAAACAGAGGAATTGCACGCTGCAACATTCTGCCTTCTGCAATTACATTAACTGCTGATCATGTAAATTGTGAAAAGAATTGATGGAACGGGTGAACACGTATTCGAAGTGAAGATTATTACCGTTTGTTTTTAATAGCGATGCAACGATCCACTTTTTTTCACTTCCGATACCAACGCAGATATGTAAAGGGGAACCTTAAATAAACCCGAGGCACACTCGGCGTTTCACTTACACATTACGGCCGTCTCGCCAATGTACAGGACCCTCCAAAATTCTCTGTGGTTCCTGGAGGGGAGTACAGGCAGGAGGCTGGAAGGGAACTTGTCATCCCATGTGAAGCAGAGGGAGATCCTTTTCCGAATATCACATGGAGGAAGGTACCACCCTCACACCTGGTTGTAGTTCCAGTTTCTTATGCCGTGTCACAGTCGGTATTTTAGTGCTTCGGTGTTGTGATCTCCCCTCTGACCGGAACGACTAACAACACTGTCCTTCTGTCTTCGGTGTTTGAGTCTTTGGATTGCGTGTGCCTCTTGTTCATCATGTCTGCTTATTATTTCCTTGGGCGGGGCGGACTGCAGGTAGGGAAGCCCAGTAAAAGCAAGCACAATGTTCTGCCTCGGGGCAGCTTACAGCTGAAGTCGCTCACAAAGGATGACCACGGGGAGTGGGAGTGTGTCGCCACCAACGTTGCCACAAGCATCACTGCCAGCACGCATGTCCAAGTCATAGGTACGTAAAAACTAACTGAATCACCTGTACAACCACTTCCAACAAGAATAAGTTGCAGTAGTTGTTTTCTGCATGGCTTCATTGGTCGTTGCTGTTTTGCAAGCCTCGCCGAATTAATTGACAGCAACGGTTGCTTATCCCAGGTCACTAACCCTAACCCTTTCCTTCATGTTAACACATGCCTGTTTTAATTTCTGTAAGCTTTTCTTGTGATTTTATAAAGTCAAACTTTGCTTTCACATAATTATACATTGGGTTCTTAACCTCCCTGGCTCACAGTTAATTTGTCTGGCAGGAAAACTGAACGACGTCTCCATAACAGCAACACTCGGCGACTAATGTGCCGCTTTATAAAACTTCCCCCCGTCTCCATAGGCACAAGCCCCCACGCCCCCACCAGCGTCCGCGTCGCCACCTCCTCCACCTGGGCCAACGTGTCCTGGGAGGCCAGCTATGACGGAGGCTTCCAGCAGACATACTCAGTCTGGTACGGCCATGTGTGAGTCATCCCAGCATGCTTTGCTTCCTGCTTTTTCTTCCTTCATCGTGCCCTTATTTTGTCGCTGGATACGTCTTTTCTAGGGTTACGTTCAGAGCAGTTGTAAAACGGCAGAAATGGGGAAAGTACAAGGAAATCCATGAGAAAGATAATTGCAACCAAACTGAACATGACCCAACTCTATCCTGCTGCTGCCGCTGCATCGCTCTGCTTGACTGGGCCTCAGCTGAAATGCTTGTTGTAGCTTAATACATGAAAACATTGTGTGATATGATAAGAATCTGAGCAAGTCGTTACAGTCTACAAGTTGATTGATAAGTTGAAATATATTTTATTAAAAGAAAAAAAAGAGCAGAGTTTTGACATAGTCCTCTTTTCATAAACTCTCATCGTTTGTGAACTTGAATAGATTTAAACCGAGTAAAGAAAAAATGTTTACTAGCAAAGTCCTAAACTCCCTGCTGCTTTGTGTTAATTATGACACTTGACAGCTCACAAGTAATCCACAAAACCCCTACAAACAAAACTTAAAACATAGTTTTTATTGGTCAGTGAGATCAGTCTGAGATGCCATGTCTTCAACACAACGATGAACAGAAGATGATTTAATTGGTCATTTAGTTACCGTGGAGACTGAGCCTTCATGACATCACACCTGACCAAATATTTTACTTGGTAATCAGGATAGTAAACACTTTGCTCATTGTTGCCATTTCTTCTGTTGGACAGTGACTCAGAGTAACTTTGGTGTCTGGAATCTGAATCTGTTTACTGCCAAATTATGTCAATCAGTCCCTCCAGTTTTTTTAAGATTATCATGGAAATTCACGAAAAATTAATAAATCCCTGCACTTTGTTTTTTTTTTTTTTTTTGCACTAATAATTTGGAGTTTATTGCAGATTTTTCTCAAAAGTTGTCAAAAACTTTCTTACTCATACAAAACAGCTGCCTCACCCTCAAATGATGTCAGATTACAGTCTATAATCTATACAGCGAGTAATAAAAAGTCACATTTACCATCATAAATAAGCACAAATCTTGCAAACGTTTCCAAAGTAGTAACACAAACACTTTGATTTTTTATTTATTTATTTTTTTTGCAAAAAATCACAAAAATAATCACAAAATCCTGGAGGGACTGAAAGGATGGTCAATAATATTTAAATTTTTAAGAATTAATGAATATTTCAACAGTTTGTGATCAGGTTTTATCAATACATTCTGGCACAACCGGCCCTTTAAGAGCATTTATGATCTTGATTTGGCCCAAAACGAAAATGAGTTTGACACTCCATTGTAACACAGTATGTGTAGCTATAATTACGTGGTATTAAAAAGAAGAAGAAGAAGAAGAAGAAGTCCTAAGCGGTGATGGTAAACTACAGTGCATGATAATCAAGTCTGAATTGTGTAAAAAGGGAATATATTTAAAGTACAAGGTGACAGAGGTGATGATTCCCGATTCAGATGTGCTATAAAAAAATCAGTCAAATCCTAATTTTATTCTGATCACTGCCTCCCATCATGTTTTATTAATAAAGTGAAGTAACCAGAGAGCAGAACGAATAGGAAAACAAGCAGACAGCGGCTTTAATTAAAGATATTCATACTGACAGCGAGCCTGTGTGATCAGCACTCGGATGGCCCGTGTCGCTGCAGCCCTGCTGTCATTTAGAAGAGCCTTCAAAACGCCACGGATTGGATTCCTGCACAGCTGACTTTGTCACACCGCTTAATAAAAGATGTGCAGTGGCTCGGGAAAACTATTCACGCCCCTTGAACGTTTCGTTTTTTGTTGCATCAAAAAATACGTAACCCATAAATGGTGTTCAAGGGAGTGAATGTTGATACAATGGCTTATTTTATGTTAGATATTTTTGTTTAGCTGTGAGTATGTTGTTCAAATCAGTTTTCAATTTGATACTAAAGTTTTTTTTTTGTCAAAAAGGTCAAATTGTGTTGATCACTAATGATTTGTAAAAGCAATAAAAAGAGTCAAACCTCCAACCTGCTTTTTCACAGGCACTTTAAATGCATCTGCATATATTTTGTTGGGAACTTATGCATCAGATCAACACAAAACAGTGTGTAATTGTAAACGTCAAGTGGAAGGACACATGGTTTTGAAAAAGTTTCCCAGAGTGAACGCTTTGTGGCATGTATATGTACCAGATCTGCACATCTTTCATTACTCATCAAGCTCTGTCAGCCTGAGCAGAGTGAGACCTCAATTACTGTGTCTTTCCAAAGACTTAGTTCTGGACTTTGACTGGGCCATTCCAATTCAAAAAGATAAAAGATCATGAGGTATGAATACTTCAAAGTACCCTATTAAATGCACTGTAGAAATGTAAGCATTACCACATTTATAACCTTTTAAAACTGCACTCCAAGCGGTTTGCATATTTTTAGCTCCTGTGATTGTGTAAATTTATACAACCCTGTATTTCTTTACAGTAAATAATTGCTTTTGATACAGTTGCAAAGTTATTGCATGTGTGTAGTCGTGTGCTTCAGTTGTTGATGGAGATCATTCAGTGTGAGTGTACAGCATGGCCAAATGGCAAAATGCAAAGCTAAACGGAGCATGATGCTGATACTATTAACTGGCTGCCATGTTCTGAATAAAGAATAAAATGTATTAAAATGTGAATGTTTTAGTGAATTGCTGCAGAAAGAAGGAATCTGCCAATGTAATTGACAGACTTACTGCCTGGGCAACTGTTAGCTGAAGCCCAGCAGTCTGCAATTTGGAACTGAAGCACAAACTTAGCATAAACTAGCAGTGGCCTTGCTGCTTATTGTGTCAAACTGGTCGAGCTGTATTGAATTAAGGAGGCAGACATGGTGTGTTTGTAAGTCATTAAACTGCTTGGTTCCTGGAGATGAGCAGGCATCGCCATAAGGGGGCCCCTATTCCCCTTTTCCTTTGTTGTACTATTGTACAGAGTAAGAACTCGTCTTCCACGTTGTTGTACAGAGGAGAGACATCAGTGCAGAGCGGTGAACTGTCATTACTGTTCTCATGTTTGAGACTACAATGTTTAGTACCGTGGAGACCTGGCTTTACGTGGATGAAGTGAAATAAAGTGAAAGTGCGGAATACTCCCAACAGTGCGTCCTGCTGTTTAGGGTTAGCATGGCTAACCACCGCTGCTAACTCCTCCAACCTCTCACCGCACCGTCACGTTACACACAGGTTACCATGGAGGATAACATCACACCCAACCTAACCATGTTCCACATGCAAGCTAAACACTTCTCAAGTTCGCTATTTTACAGTCATTATCTTCATTTGCAGCACACCAAGAGGGTAACGTACTATATTACCCAAAATATGAAGTCGTTGCCAGTTTCTAAAGGCATCAATAAGTGTTGGAGACATGAAGAAGACAGTTCCTTTATTTTCCTGTCCTTTTCCCCCCATGCCATGTCTTCCTGTTTGTCCATTCACATTTCACTTCTGCTCAGGCTGAAGAGGGAGCGTTTAGGTCCACACGACTGGGTTTCCATACCAGTACCTGGAGGCCAGGACTGGATGGCGGTGCCGGGCTTGGAGCCAGAGACAACGTACCAGTTTAGTGTCCTGGCCCAAAATAAGCTTGGCACAGGCCCCTTCAGCGAGGTCGTCACTGTGAACACTCTAGGTGAGTATAGCAGCCACTCGCTGGGAAG
This sequence comes from Poecilia mexicana, assembly GCF_051168715.1. Lineage (NCBI taxonomy): Eukaryota > Metazoa > Chordata > Actinopteri > Cyprinodontiformes > Poeciliidae > Poecilia > Poecilia mexicana. Next base: position 19,908,000 of record NW_028263383.1, read on the forward strand.
AAATCCTAAATTAATGTGACTTTAGAGGCTGGGTGAATACAAAAGCAAGTAAACCACCTATGTTTAGTTTAATTGACATGTCAAGTCACAGTACACTTCTATGTTCATGAATATTAGCAGGTAATTTTTTATTTTTATTTTACTTGATAGATGAGTGAGTGCTGCTTGTGTAAGGTTGCTCAGGACGCATTTCTGTCTGCGAAAGGCACTTTATACATAAACTTGTTTACGCAGTGGTTGTGTGTGGCAGTAATATTATACAGCAACATTGTCTTTAGTCAGAGGTCTTCAGATGTGTTGCAAGCCTGACTGCTACTGGAGATCCTTCCTGCCCACAGGATTTCCATCCACCATGACTGTGTGAAGACACCTGGATGATAGGAGTTATGACAACATTTAATTTTCCCTTTGAAACTAAATATTTTTAAATTGAATTAAATTTGAATTGAATGCGAGAACAGGTATTTTGGATCAGATTTGGCCCTTGAGTTTAGATGCAAGTTTATAAACTCAGCACTTCATAGGAAAGCATCTTGTTCCCAATCAAAGGACTTTTTTAAATATATAAATATTGATTCAGGATTTCTATCGCTTAACTCTAAAGTCATAATTACAAACAGCTTTTTTAACATCTTAAAAGTGATTGTTGTTGTTCTTTAGTAAACGTGTCCTCTTGTTTAACCACCAGTTATCAGACTAACTGCTGGTTAAACAAGCAGTTAGTCTGATAGTTATGGGTTTAGTTTGGTTATTCCAGCTTTGAGGCGAGGGTTGTTAGCGTTGCTCAATCTAAGTGCAAATGAAGCTGTCACAGATTATTATGCAAAGATAAGTGACATGCTGAAAATGGAGATAACTAACCGTGCTGCGCCACTCTATGTGTGAGCCAAGGAGGAGAAACCCAGAGGTCAAAGCTTTCTGCTGCTGGGTTGCTCCTTCTCTCTCTCTCTCACTTAAAAGCATTTCATCCAACACCTCAAAAAAAAAAAAAAAGAAATCAACAGATTTCATATTTCTTGGTTCTACTCGAGAAGGAACCAGTGGAACTGGTAGATATTCTGACAATCGGTATTTATTTTTTTTTGGCCTCTAGACAATTTTTATTGCAGGATTTTGTGATTCTAAACATTCGGTTTTGTTAAAACACAATATTGTCATTTTTACCGTGCAAGCATTTTGTCGTGAAATGTCGAAGAATTGTAAGAAAACAAAAGCTTTCCTCAGGAAAAATCTTCAGTCTCAAACCATGTGACCAGATCTCTGATCCTGATATGCTCTTTCAGTATTTCCTACAAGTACCCCTGAACCATTGGTGCTGCTTACCCCACCACGGTGCCTCACAGCCAATCGCACGCAGCAGGGAGTCCTGCTCACCTGGATCCCACCTGCCAATCACACAGCACCTATCCAGCATTATGTAATGGAGTTCCGACTGGGGGAACGATGGGAGATCTTGGATGACAGCATTCCTGCAGGAGAGCTGGAGCTGCTCGCCCGAGACCTTATCCAGGTAGAACGCATCCCAAATCCTGACTGGTGGTGACACGTCGTTGTCTTTTCAGTGCTCGGAGGCGATCGGGGTTTTGTTTCTTTGCCTTCCTTTTGAGAAGTGACCAGATTTCCTCAATGAGATTAAGATCCAACAACTTTTCCTGCTCACAGATTTTGTGTTGCCTTTTTATAGTTTTTGCCTTGTACAATGTTGCTCAATCGGGCTAAAAAACGTAGATCTTTGTAGTTGTTGTTTTTGGGCTAAATTGTAAGGAAGCCCAGTTGTTGTGTGAGAAGTATCAGCTTCTTAAAGAGACAGAGGCCCAATTTCAAGGCTTTAATTTGCGAAGTCATATCTTTTAAGTCAGGTTTGATGTATGCCACATTTTTATAACAACTTAATTTGAAATGGTTGCTTGATTGTGCTATAAAACACACCTTGAGTGATTCCTCAGAGAAAATAACTTTGTAGCCGTCTTCTAATGTCGATCCTTTTCCTTCCTAAAGAATTTCAGTCTGTCTTTGACGATTTGTTCCTTCAGTAAAGGGCGTTTTTGTTGCCCATCTTGTCAAAAAGACAGTGATCTAAATGCATTGATCTCCCTGTCTGTGCAGAAGCGCTCACGACTACTCGCTCCTGATGTTAAGCAAAATCTAAAACACACTCTCTGAGTAGAGATCCTGGTGCTCCGCGCTCACTTTTGGATCGTGATCACTGCAGCTGAGCTTCTCACCCTAAAGCTCTTGGTGATCCAGAAAACTGTGCTTTGAGCTGTGATATTTTTAGCAGCAGTTAGCTTAAAAGTCAGAACCTTACGACACAAAGAAACCGTGTCTGCGTGACGAGACTTTTAAGCACATCTGTCCCTCTGGTATAGCAATCAGTCTGCTAATTAGTCTGAGAAATTGATTGGAGCCAATCATTTTGTGCAAAATTCGGTGTCGTATAGTAAACTTTTTAAAGCTAATAAAGGTTTTTCATTATTAACTGATAAATATTTGTGAACTTTCTGAAGTAGCGCAGCGTGTTTTGTGGGGGGCCCGTACGACGATCACTAATTAGCCTCACATGTCGGCTCGCCACAAATAAAACAGCTTCATTAACACCACCGTCTTCCGTGCAATAATATGCTGTCACGTTCGGCACGGTTGTCATAGTAACAGGGCAGGTGTGCACAAGCTGATTAGGCTGACTCTGTGGTCTTCTGCGCTACGGTTTAGTTCTGGATCGGTGTAAAACGTGCGGGGTAACTATAGATTTTATCTCAGTAAGACATAACGCTAAAACATGAAACTAATAGATGCATTTTAACAGAACGCTAAAGTAGAAAAAAAAAGGCAAAGGAAGGAAAAACCTTGAGCGTAAAACCGATGCGCTCCGAGTAAACGGTCGTTTTCTTGCAGCCCGGCGCCGCTGCAGCGTGTTTGAGCATCTTTCTTTAATCTAACTGCCACTTTCAGGTCCACAAAAGTGCTTTTATTTCTCCTTGCTCTTCCCGCAAACACCCACACACACACTTCATCTCCCTCGTTGCCTCACTCAAACACACACACACGTTACACCTGGGTTGTGTAACTTTGCTGCTGCGGATTTCTTCCTTTGTGGTTAAAGCGCTTAAGCCACGAGGTTTCGTTGGGTCTGCTGTTCTCCGTATTTGCGTATGTGCGAAAGTGAATGTTTGCGCCGATCATGTTGCTCAATCTGTTCGTCCCGGTCATCGCTGCCGACGGCTCAGTGTGAAGCCAGCTGCACCGCAAAGTGTCTTGAAGCAAGTAGTAAACAGGACGACCCGAGATCACCGAGTCGAAAAAGATTAAATACGCTCTACACTTCCACGTCTGTTATTTAGACGTGTGGTTCATCTTCTCCTTTAATTTCAGCCTGTTTTCTCCTCCTGCGTGTCATTAGCACCGCTTCATTTCCAGGCGCTTTACGTGGGAATGACGTGACGCCTTAGAAAGAAGAAACTTTGGTGCAAACTTCAGACTCTGACAAAAAGACTGAAGCTGCCAGAAGAAATGCACTGATTGGGGTGTGCTGTGGTGGCGCAGGGGTTAAGCACAACCCAGGAACCCTCGGGGCAGTGGTCGCAGGTTTGATTCTCGGCCTGGCAACCCCTGCCGTGAGTCTTCCCCTTCTCTCAGTACCCACCTTCCTGTCAATTAACTATCAAGTAAAGCCCACTAGAGCCAATAAAACCTTTTCAAATAAATACACTGATGGATGTGACTTTGTGCACAAGCAGACTAGTGATGGCTGCACTTAAAAAAAACAAAAACAAGCTGGAACATCATCAAAGGCCCTCTATGGGATTTCCATTGTGGCACCACTATTGTAGTGTTATTATGCTGTTGCTGGGGTGTCGGGCAGCCAATCAGAACAGTGAGTGAAGGTCAGCAGATATGCATTGGGCCGCATTACCAGCACATAATGGAGTCTGCTGATGGTCATATTATGGATTTGCGTGACTGCCATTTCTGGATGCCTGGCGCTGTGATATCTATATGCAACACATGCTGGGAAACTGAATAGGACGGCGACCGATGAAAACCCAAACCCGGCCCACATCGGCCTCCGCCAAGTCCCGGCGTTTCTGCGTGACGCAAATAGGAGACTTTTTTTTTCTTCCTCCTGACCTTCACTCGCGGCTTTAGCCGGCACAGTCCAGCAACATATATATGTAACATTACTGAGTGCATGTAATTAATTAATTATTTGAATCTTAATTGAACATTGCATATGTCTGTTCTGGACTATTCATTCACTTACCTACAGCTAGTGTGATTGTGGACCAAAGGTACATCGTTATTTAGTCGTAGGCGAAAACAAGGAGGTGATCAACTCTTGGAGGTCACAACCTGAATGCCCCCTGTCCCTCTTCCTGCCTCATCTCATATGCGATAAAGACAGCAGATGGCTTTAGGTACCTCAGAGGATATTGAGGGGAGCTAAGAAGCTCATTGGATTGTCCCTAAACCCTCCCGGATCTCCTTCAGGAATGGGGCTCTGAGCATGAATGTGTGTGCCTGGTTGTTTTTCCTGCTTGTCTCTGTGTTGCCCTGTGATGAACCTGCTCAGGGTGGACCTTGATTCTCACCCAGTGACCACTGCAGACAGACCCCACGACTCGACTACGCTGGTGTAGACGATGGATGGTCCGATGCCTCTGAACATTTCCCTCCCTACCTATGAACTTATTGAAATGTTTCCCTCAGACTGTCTGCCTCAAAGGCTGAACTGCTGTTAAATTGATGTTTATATTATCACACTTAGTTTATCTGTCCAATCTTTTTGTCAGTATTTATTTTCTACTTATCTACCAAGTGAGTTTTCATACTCATGCTATACATTCTCGATAGCTTATCTAATTCTGTTTTATGCTGTTTATTATGCTCTGAAGTGACAAATAGATCATTTTGCCTATTAGTACCTGGATGATAAATGGACTTTTAGTTTTTGTGATGGGGCATAACGTCATTGTCTTTTGCAGAGTGAGCTTCCTCAGAGTCTTATCAGGTGGCTGGTATAGTGAGAAAAAAAAAAAAAGAAGTATTTTTAGCTCTGTTGCTGTTTGAAGCCTTTAGGCTGATCTGTGCTGCTTATTTTAACATCCTGACGGCTCCTCTGTTCTGCTCCTCCCAGGAGGCCTGGTACGAGTTTCGCGTCATGGCCGTCATGGACGACACGGTCAGCGAGCCCAGTAACGTGGTGGGAGTGTCCAGCACAGGTACGTTCTCACAAGATGCAACATGCGAGAGAGAACTTTCTGTGGTTATTTCTGTGTTCTCCAAGGCAACAGGAGACTCGAAGGATTCTGTCACAATGCATCAGAAAGTGCAGCGCGGCTCGGTGGCTTTCGTTCAGCTCACCCCCGCCGCGCCTGTAACGTCGGCGCAGCATCAGCCCATCCTTGCGTCGCTGAGATAGAGATCGGTCCCACTTATGCATTGCACACACAACACCTTCAACTTAACATTTTGCTCCGTCAGCGCTATGTAATTAAGACTCCATTTCCATGCGCGCTCTTTCGTGGCGTTCTGATAAGTATGACATCATCAGTTTACCCAGCATCCACCGACTCTTTGGCTTTTCTTTATTCTCAAAAGAGAAACAATTAAGAAATCGGCCTATTTTTAGCTGCACTGCTGATATCTGTTTGCGTTCTGAAATCAAGCCTCAGAACGTGATGTGGCGCCCCTGCAGAGGTCACTGAGTACACATCGTTTGGTAAAACAGCTGTTGGCAGCTAATACAGAGACTGTTGTCGCTTTCATATTAGGCCTCTGCCGCCCTCTACTGGTTATAGCTGGGGACCTTCGAAGTAGTCGTGACCAAAACCTACTAAACATTCAACAATTTGTCCCTCCCGCCTTATATTCAGTAGTGATCTGCCGTGTTTTTGTCGATTCAACACGTTACGACATCCAGCTAAACCAGAGATCAAAGCAGCGTAAACACAGCACAGAACTATTCGCAGTCTTTGGAACGAGGGATCTGGAGAAGTGATTAATTCTTATTGTGAGCTTCTAATGGCTTAGGCCTGCAGGCACAATGAGGAAATCCACAGAGAGGGAGGCGTCTGCACCGCCCTGATTGGATGATCATTTTCCTAGCCTTCTCATCCACCTGTTTCTTCCCAAGAGTGCCCAGATTTCTCTGCTGAGCTTCAGTAATCTTGGATCACACATTCAATAAACTGACATCACTGACAAACACGTTAAACCAACAAAGGACAGGACAAAAGGTGTCCAATGAAATAAAGTAGCATCACAGGCGTAAAACAAGTTGAGAATCTTCAAGAATAATAAGAGTAATTGTGTTTTATACTGTGGATGGGAGGAAACGCAGTTTAACAGTAGAGAGACTTTATTTTCTTAAAATACAGTGGAATGTACTGAAAATAGGTTAAAATAGACTTGGACCTGACAGCGAACTTGGCAACAAAATGTTGTTGCTTGGCTACCGGAGTACACAGAAAGAAACAAAAACTATTACTGAAAATCTATAGGTGTCTATAAATGCACATATTTAAGTTTTACTAGTGAAGGTAAAACAAAAAATAAATGAAATTATTTGAAAAAAATATTCAACAAAACTCTTCAGAGCAGAGATTGTTGCATTTCATTACATTTTTAAAGTTTCAATTAAGTTTTAGATGAAGGAATATGCAGAAGGAACAGAATGAGGATGAAAGATACATTAATTTTGTGTATTCAGATTGGATATCATTCTTTGAAGAGCACCAACTGTGAACTGATGGCTGACCATTTGGGCTTTTGTGGCAGAATATCATTTAACGCTGGTATTCTAGAGTTAAGTGGGAGGCCACTGTTGAAGCTTGTCCCAAACTGGATCATACATCAAAACAAGGATCCAAAATCCCAGCATTAAATACACAGCAGATCGGCTGAAAAGGTAACGAAGTTAAAGGTTTAGAGGCATTTTTAGTCTTTTTTTTTTTTTTTTTTACTTTTTAAAGTCTTTCAAAAAAAAAAAAGTGTGGCTTTTTTTTAAACATCCCTAAAAGTAGCGCATTAATGTGGAGACGGGAAGTTCAAAATCACTTTAATAATCTTACCTGGTTGTTCAGAGCACGGGGTGTTCTCTCAGGGTACGCTGTGTTCTCTTCCTCCGTTCTCACATTTGGACAGTCATCTGAAAGCAAATATCAGCAGTGAGAAAATGCTTCTGTACTGTAGTGCTTATTATGAGCAAAGTCACGACGCAAGGCTGATTTTTTTTTTTTTTTTTTACAAAAGTTTCATTACTGTCCTGATAAAAAGCTCCTGTGTTGATCATCATGCTCCATTCTTACTACAGGCCACCACAACTTTGCCAACAACTTCTTTTTATCTCCTCCATGCTAGGAGTTTGCTGTTGATGTTGAAGTTTTCTGGATTTGGGTTGTCGCCTCGCAGATTTCTTCCCCCCTCCAGAGATGGTGGAGGAGCGTGGACTGACGCGGCCTGTGGTGGCTGGCATCGTGGCCACCATCTGCTTCCTGGCTGCAGCTGTCCTCTTCAGTACGATGGCCGCCTGCTTTGTCAACAAGCAGCGCCGGAAGAAGCTCAAGAAGAAAAAAGGTCACGGAAGATTCTGTCTTCTTCCCACAATTTCTAAGTCAGAAAATCCCCCTAATATTATATCATTCTGCGCCTTTTTTTTTCAGTCCATGTCGTCTTAGACGCATTTCTGCTTCTCTTATTAAACTTATGAAATAAATTGTCTTTAAAAAGTTGATTCACATCTGGTAATGTGCAACAGATTCATTCATTCATTATAAGTGCTGATCTGTCAGATTAGAAGCTGTGTGTCCTCTGTTATATAAAGTAGCTCAGTGATACCTGAAGGAGCGTTCAAGTCAGTAAAAGTACAGTATAGACTTTGTGGGAGGCTTTCACGTCATGCTGAAAAATTATCAGGTTTATCTTTTGGTTTTTTTGTTTGTTCTCCTCTTACGTCTACCCCGCCTGCAAGTAAACTTTAAAGATAGTAAAACTGTCTTGTATCTTCCTTCCACTCTCCAGATCCCCCTCTGTCCATAACCCACCTCAGAAAAAGCATGGAAACACCGTAAGTATTCCTCCCAGGACACTCCTACAAACACCTAAACGTTAATGAGGATTTCTGTGACATTTGTTGAGGTTTTTGTGTTAAGTACTGTCAATAGCCAGGTTTTACTCTGAACGCATTGATTCCTATTAGTCAGCACTCTCATGGGCGCAAGAGTTGAGCTACTGAAAACACAGCTGCTTTCTAACAACTTTTTCTTTAACAGGAGTAGATCCTTACTTTAAGTTCTACACATTTGTGTAAAGGTTATTTTGACCTATTTTAATCCAGCCACTTTTTATCCCATGTGGCAATAAATACAGAGACGAACACTCAAATTGTTTTTGGATGGATGTTTCCCTCAATTTGCAGCGATTTTATCCGCATCAGTAATGCAGTTTGAACGCTGTGACCAACAGCTGACTTGATGAGGCTCCCATCAAGCAGCAGAGTTAATAGATGTATAATTAATATCTAATTGTTTAGTAGTTTAACTGAAGCAGCTAATTGAAATATCCTAAATATAGGATTTATTTTGTTAAAAACTGCAATGTTTTCATTCGGAGTTAGAATACACCTCAATAAAAAACATCCATCAAGTGACTCTTTAAAGGTGGAGTATGTAACTTTTATTTAAAAAAAAATGCTTTTTACATATTAAATGTTGTTAAAATGTTGTGACAGAATAGTATGAGACAGATATTCTTTGAAAAACTCAGCCTCTTCCACTTCCTCCTAATGCTACTGTTATAATCTGCAGAAATGTTCTCCTCTCAGTCAAAAACAACCAATCAGAGCCAGAAGGAAGGTCTTAGAGCTCTCAATCAACCTCATGCACATGCTGCTCTGAGCGCTGATGGCAGACGAACAAACCTTTTATCCGCCACCATCAGTGGCTTAACTAGCTTGAGCATTCATGGAAGATTCGTATCAGGAAGAAGATGCAGCGCAGCAGAGAGCGAGGGGGAGAGTTTGCATACACGAGCCTGATTGAGAGCGGTCAGACCTCCTGGCTCTGATTGGTTGTGTCTGACTGAGCTACATACTTCTGCAATTTCCACTGGGAGCACTGACAAAAGGCAGAGGATCTCGATCTTTTTTCACAGATTATCTGTCTCATGCTGCACTGTCAAAACAAAGTGACCATTTTAATACATATGTAAAAAAAAAAATATATATATATATATATATTTTTTTATTTTTTATTTTTTTTTATAAAAGTTACATACTGCAGCTCTAAGGTCTTGAGTGTAATCTGTTTCTTTTCTTTTTTATTTTTTGATCCCCTAAATCTCAGTATTGTATTATGATTGGATAGAAGTAAACTGGATTTTACTGTAAATAGATCTGACTGGGAGGACCGAATAGTATTAGGATGAATTTGACTGGACTTAATGAATAAAGTTCAGATTAAATACATAAAACTAAACAGGATCTGTTTACTAAGGGGGAAGGTAGGTGATGTTCTGACATCACGTTCTACCTGTCGGGTAACAAACATCATACCTGTACTTAATTGTCAATGTGCCACCACATGAGCAAAGAGCAATGTCATTACTAGTTGTGCAACATTCAAAATAATCCAACACAGGACAATAAAACAACTCTGGACCTCCGTCGTCTTTACTGTGCAGCTTTGTGTCCACGTTAGCCTCTGGACAGCAGCTTGTGTCCATAAGGCTTTTTTTTGTGAAAAATATTTGCCTCACAATGCAAACATTTTCCAAACCAAAATCACCAACCCGGAACCTGGGCTGTTAAAATGTGCACATAAATGACACAGCATGACAGTCGAGACATTTTTTCCCCAAATAAATGTGTTTTCATTAACGTTACTTGTGAAGTTTTAACATTAAGGAGTGTACCGTGTGCATGCGTGTGTGTGTGAACTCTTGTACTTAGAGTGTAAAGTGTTGCTGAAGGGTAAATATTTCCATTAAACCGCTCTGCTTTTTTCTTTAAGCATCTGCTGGTTAAAGAGCTTTCAGTTATTGCGTTTACACTTCAAATCAACATGTTTTATGTTGATTTCTTTGTTCTCAGTAAATGTTTTGCAGTTTTGAATTCTTATGTTGGAAAAGTCTTTAAGAGAGGATTTGTGTCATTGTTCCATAAACGTCAGTGTGGTTATAGCTCTTTAAAGTCTTCTTCTCTGATCACAGTTTTATGATGCTTTTTACACGCCCTGCACTTTAATCAGGTTTTCTCTGAATCTCTGGCTCCTCTTTTCCACCTTAATTAAAACTTTTTCTTCTTCGCTTTCCTCTTTATTCATGCCTCTCATTACCAAGCCTCCTTTTAGTGCCCATATCTTCTGTGCTTTTTACTGTCTAATCTTCCCACCTTTACAGGAGTCCACTTAGTTTCTTTCCCAGCCTTGAGTCCTACTGGGAAGGGTTGGCTGCACAGTACAAACCACAATCCTCCAGTCCTCAGTGAGTGTGCCCAACTGTTGTCCCCCCTGGTCTTGCACACTACATAATCCCATTTGCACTTCGATCCTCAAAGCCCTGTCTGCATGCTTCCAGCTAAATGTCCCAACCAGGCAACAACAATACTGGTCGTGGTCTGAAGTTCAGAGATGGTTTCAGACAGTATTTTGGACTTCTTCCTTTTACATGGCAGTGAGACAATAGCCGTCGTTGTGCAGTTAATTCTCATTTTCAATTTCTGGCTGTTTCTGGATTGTTAAGAGCTGCTGAAGTTTCTCTCATCATACTGCAATGCTAAGTCAAAAGTTTAGTCATGTATGGTAAAACATGCTGGAGCTGCATCTACATGACCGCAGTGAAGTCAATCTGTTCATGGTGCTTTATCAGCAAACGCTGCACTGAAGTGTTTGCTGTGTCTTTTCTTGAAGAGAAAAGACGCTGGAGGTAATATTCTGTATTTAATAAAGGTGATTTGTGCCCAGAATCACTGAGTCTAAGGTAAATAATGACATTAGAAGGAGCGTGTCTTGCTGTGTTCAGTTCAGAAAGTACTTAGAACATGCAGTCAAGCATCTGAAATTCTCAACTATTTCCCACTGTAAGGTTTTTATTACTTTTTGTGGTCAACATTAAGAAGTCAAACTAAATGAGAGAGTGTCAACGTGAACGACGTTAAAACTCAAATAAACATTAAGAGCATGGCTAAAGTAGTGTTGGGTCAAATATAATTGTGGTTTGTGTTTTCTTTAATACCATCCCCTTTATTAAGTCAACACATCTTTAGTTTGTTTAAAACTTAGTGGAAATGTAATCAGGACAATATGAGGCAGATGTAGCTGTGGTTTATGTCATGAAAAACAGTAGTGATCCTGGGAATATTGTGTGTCTATATGGATACATAAATATCTTTTTACATTTTTCAACAATGTGTATTTTATTTTATTTTTTTTACCTTCAAAAATTCTCAGCATACGAACCAAAGATGCAGTAGGAAATGTCCATTTGCCTCATATTCTTGCTGTTGAGATCAGAATCATAATGGAAAGCAAGTATTAATCGAAGAGATAAAAAATGCAATGTTTGCTATTTAAACATTGTGAAATTGTGGTTGAAAGGTGAAAACTATAGTCAATGGTATAAATGCTGACTTCTAATTGAAATCATAAATAAAAAGTGGTTTGGGTTGATATAGCTCTATCCTTCAATGTTCTTGTTTTGGGATTCTGTAAGCTAAAAGAGTAATTTTTTCTGCATATTTTCAGCTTTAAATAAAGACAAAGGCTGGCAAAGTTGATACATATGGAACAACACTATTACACTGAGCAAATCATTGTGTTTTCTGTTGAATAGACACAGCAAAATATTTGTAATGTTAAGTCCCTCCAACTCTTCACAAATGGGAAGTTAAAGTTTACATTTTCACAAAATACTAGCAACAATCAAAGGCATCAAAAAACTGCATGAAAATAATTAAAAATTAAAACTCAGCAATGATAAAGAGGCTTTTGTAATCACGTTTGGTGTGTGTGTGTGTGTGTGTGTATATATATATATATATATATATATATATATATATATATATATATATATATATATATATATATATATATATATATATATATATGTGTGTGTGTGTGTGTGTTTTTGTTTATTGCAGTGCTTTATGCTCAGTTTGGAAAAGTCTCTTAAGTCCTTTTTTTTCAGTGGTTTTTGTAAACTGTTATATTAGTGATGTTTCCACTGCATAGTAAACAGCAAATTATGATTTTGATGTCCTTAATTTCCTGAGGAAAAACCTAGAAATATACAAACAAGAGTGTAGTTTTGTGTGGCACACTGACTGTCTAGTATAGTTAAAATATTGTCAATATTGTGATGTATGCAGACTGTAAATCCTAATTTTGTCCTCTGTAGTGGAGTCATTGTTGCATGTTCAGCGCCACAAGAAGACCAAATGATCAGAAAATTCAAGTTTCCTTCTTACTTATGTTATACAGAAAACTGCCCTTACAAAAATAGCAAGAAGAAAAAGTTCAACCACAATTTTTCAAAAAGAAGCTTTTGGGGTAGCAGGCTGTGTATTAATCTGAGTTTGTAATCAGGTGCTCTAGTTTCCCAAAAAACGAGCAACTGGGTACAATATTGGTATTGATAGCCACAGTAACTTGTTGCTGGATCCACTAGGAGTCAAAACAAAACCATAAATATTTCCAATTTATGATATTTTGTGTAGTTTTGTGATTTATATTTGGTTTTGGGTGTTTTTCCATGCTTTTCTGTCTATGTACCAACATTCAGTGTCAGGTAGACACTAAATGTTGGTGCGATACCTACGGTACTTTTTTATATATCGCACCAGCTGACCAAATAATTTTTTTGTAATCATGAGGGTGGAGTCATATGGCTTAATATGAAATTTTGCATAAATACTATTAAATAAAGAGAGAGTATCTCACTTATATCTTGCCTTTGAATTAATTTAAATTGGCCAGTCTTATTATTGTAAAAAATCGTCTATTGTTTCAAAGCTGTTGGAAAATGTAGGATCATGCAGTACTTAGTGACTCAATCAAATCCAGTTTGTTGTTGTCCACCACTTGTTCTTACTTATAATGAAGTTCAGCATGATGTTCTTAAATGTGTTGTAATTGTGTAATATCCCTTCCTTCAGTGCACCACCCTACCTGCAAGAGAAGCTGTTAAATGTCACCAAACCTCTGCTAGGATAACTTTAGAATAAACTAAAATGCAGCATATTTTGCTGGATATCCATGTTTGTTACTGACATTTTATGCTATTGCTGTTTTAAGCTCCAACCCTTAAAATTTATGTCTTTCTGAAAGTTTAATGATGTCTTATGGTTATTTTTAATGCAGGTGAAAACGTCTTCATCACCATCTGAGTCGGAAAATTCTGACCCTATAAATGTTCTTATATTTACTTCTGTATTTTCGACATAGGTCATCTTCAGGAAAGGTGAGTCCGGAGAGCATACGTTCAAAGGCATCTCCATCAGAATCGTCCGAAGAGAGTCATGACCAGCGTGGAAGGAAACCTCCTCCCAGTCCAGGAAGGAAAGAAGAGTTATCCTTATACAAGAAGACCAAAAGAGCAATAACAAGCAAGAGGTACATGTCCAAGCATGAAGCTGAACCAACAACACCTATTGAACTTATCAGTCGAGGCCCAGATGGACGATTTGTCATCGATCCCACTGATGCAGAAATGTCAGTCAAGCCCCGCCGTATTGAGGGCTTCCCCTTTGTGGAAGAATCAGACCTTTACCCAGAATTTCGGCAGTCGGACGAAGAGAATGACGATCCCAGGCCTCTTCCACCTGTTATGGCACCGCTTCGGCCTCACCAGATTTCCCCAATCTCCAGTCAGGAATCTTACCTCCAGCCTCCAGCCTACAGTCCTCGTTTTCACAGACCTTTTGAAGGTATGACCATCATGGAGAGCAGCCAGCTCCATGCCACGGGACAGATCCGAGGCTCTCTCCACCATAGAGCTTTCTATGGCTATCTAGGACCACCAGGAGATCACGATCCCCCGCCTCCTTTCTACATGCCTGACACCAGCCCTCTGAGGTCGGTCATGTCCTCTCCTCCATACTTTGCTGAGGGTCCTTTTGCGCACCACATGATTCCTGAAGAAATCGGAGAGGGTGAATTTCCACAATACGCCGTGTCCAGCTTCCCACTCCCTCTGACACTGACCTCTTCCTCTCATTCACCAGAGGTTTGGCAGGGACTAGATTTTACCTTTTCAAGTCTGGAGGGGCCTCAATTTATATTCCCCCCACACCACCCTCTGCATACCCGCCATGATCCTCCCTACGCCTCTCCACCTCATGTTCTTCCCCTTAGCGCTTTCCAGCACTCTTCCCTACCAATGCCTACCTACCCTACAGTCCTGCCACTTGAGGCCCCAAGTGGCAGAACGTCAAAGAGTCATAAAAGCAAGTCTCCCAGCAAGGCCAGGCCTCATGGCTCCCCAGCCAGGCATTTAGCTATGCAAGAGGCACATTTAGGGCAGCTAAGACCTTCAGGCCATAGTATGGGTGTGCCAGTTTTGTCTTATACTGATCCAATGGCTCATATCGTCCCTAGCACATTCAGTAATCTGGATACACGATGGTTTGAAACCACCCCCCGTTTTAGTCCCAGACAGACTCGTAGGATGGATTCTGGCTTGCATCAGGTGGTTCTTCAACCCTCTCGACTTTCACCCCTTACCCAAAGCCCCCTTAGCTCTCAAGAGGGCTCCCCAGAGATTGTAGTGCGCCCACGCCCACGTCCAAGCATTGTGCAGCCTCCCATACCCCCAGGGATGTCTGAGATTACCCTGCTTCCACCGTCCACAGCCAGCTTTTCAAGGAGATCATCCCCATCATCATCACCTGCTCAAGGTCAGGGTAGCAGGAGAACAAGCCCCAGCTACCGTTCCCACATGGCTTTTGCCACCGCTGCAACCAGTTACCCAGCTTCCCAGTCCCCATCGCCCCCCATGGAAAGCAGCAGCATATTTGGGCAAATGCCAGCTCATAGGAGGACTGAGGAGGAGATCCTTCCATCTGAGCCCTCTCCACCCCAGTTGTCAGCTTCAGGGTAGGTCTGTTAGGCATGCAGAGAGGGATGCCATTTGTGTCATCTGCCTTAACCCATAATGCTTTGATGTGGGAAGTTGCTCTGACATTTTGGCTACTGAAGTTCTATATCTACCTATTGGACCATTGGTTTAATAGTTGGGTTTGTTTTTTTTTTGTATATAAAATTTGAAAATGAAAGCAACCTGATTCAAAGCAACCTATTTGTTATAACAATAGATTTGCATTCTGGGATGTTAGCTTGTAGTTTGAGTTCTGCTGATGCAGCTCTTCATCTCAGGCTTCAAGTTGGAGGTTTTCACCCACTAAATCTGTGAGGCACTGTCTCCAAGTTGACCAGCTAGAAAATGCCAAAAAAATAAAATAAAATTCTATTCTATGAAAAAAAAGTCTTGAAACTAATGCAAGTAAATAATTAGTTGGATTGGAATGCATTGTATTCATAGATTTCATTTAACACATTTAAGAGCTACAGTCCTTACAGTCAGCCATCATTTAAGATCTTAGTTTTTGTCATCTGTATCATGCATTACCCTGCTTTCACTTAACAGGCGGAACCCCATATTATTCATCTAATTAATGTCCTAGAAGAAACACCATCATTACGCTTAGTTCAAAGCCTTTCAAAGTGCCTTTATTAAGCAGAAGGATGCTTTAAGAAGAGTTCATCTTGGCAGGCCCTGCGGCCCATCCTCAGCCTTTGATTGCATGATCAAATCTACCTTACCTTCCAACCTCTCAGATTTTTCCTACCCACCTTCCTTTCCCCTTTCTATCACTCTTTTTCCCCAAACTTTTAAGTGTTACCAGGTCACCCCCAGGTCTGACTACCAAGGAGAGGTTTTTGGGCAAAGTGTGTCACAGGGCCTGTCCGCTTCTCATGTACTGCAATGTCTCCATCATTATGAATTAGGGGCAGGGTGGTGGTTCTTAATGACTCCTGGAGTCTTACCTGCTTTGTTTTTGATTGATCTCAGCTATCTGGGCAGCGTTGTTGTGACCAGGTCCTCTACACCGCAATAGGTAAGGGTTGGATCCATGTCTGAAAGGGGGGGGTTAGCAGGTGGGACTTTTTTGATCACCTCGTCCTTTAAAGGGGAATACAAGGCTTTGAGTCTTTGTTTGATTTGTTCCTTCCGTCACTCAGTACATGTAGTTTTTTTTTCTTCTTTCTGTTGTTTACTTTCTTCTTTTTGTCAAAGTGGCTATGCATTTTACGTTCTGCAGTCTTAAGTACATTATGCATTCTGACTGATATGCATAAGCCATCGGATATCTGAGAGATCAGGACAAAGAGGTCTCAACAACAGGACTCTCTTGCTTGACATGCTTGAGTTGTTTTTTTTTAATTGACACAATTACTTACAACTATCTGTAGAAATAAAAACTTTATCAAAAGAAAATGCACCCAAGGTAAAACCATCATCACATGATGCTCATTCATGGGTGAGCCAGGTTTTTATGGAGTTTGAATCCAGATAAAGACTAAGCTCTGTTAACTTAGTAAACATAATCACAGTGCCAGTGAATGGCTGGTATGTTCAGGATGTCCAACCTTAGTCTTAAATGTCAATTTACTTCACACCTTTTGAGAAACTGTGTCTTGCAAAACTATACATAACCTTTAGCTTGAAGGAAAGAAAATGATATATAGTGTTGAATTTTTAAAAACCTTAATTATAGCATGTGTATTCAGCCCCCCCTTAGTCAATCCTTTGTAGACTCATATTTTTTGCTCCAAGGCTTTGGGGTAATGGCTTTATCAGCTTAGATCTTTGTCTACCCTTCTTCACTAAGTAGCTCATGCTCATGCAGATTGAATAATAATTGTCCATGAACTCTAAAATTCAAGTCTTGCCTGGGATTACCAAATAGATTAAGGTCTGGACTTTGACCTAAAACGCAAGCTTTGATCTAAACTATTCCACTGTAGCTCAGGATGTTGTCCTACTATAATCAGTTTTCTTTTATGATTGTCTCGTAGTCAGCTACATCTCTCTTTCCATCATCTCTGACTTCTCTGTTGCTGTTGAAGAAAAAAACATTCCCATAATGCTGCCACTACCATGTTTTACTGATGAAAAGGTGTGTTCAGGGTGATGTGCATTGTGTACACGTATTTGCACATAGTCCACAAAGTTCAGCGTTGGGTACAGCTGACCACAGCACCTTCTTATATGTGTTTGCTGTCTCCCACGTGGCTTATGGCAAAAGTCAAACAAGAATCATTGTGGTTATCTTTCTACAAAGACTTTCTTCTTGCCACTTCTACATAAAGACCAGATGTGTGGAGTGTCTTGTTAACAGAATCTCCTCAACTTGTGGATTCCCTTAACTCCTTCAGGGCTACCAAGGGCTTCTTGGCTGCTTTTCTGATTGATGATGTCCTTGCCTGGCCTGTCAGTTGAAATGAACAGCTGTGTCTTGGTATGTTTCAAGTTGTGACATAGCTTTTTCCATTTTTAATATTCTTTTAAAACTCTGGTTTGAGCCTCTCCACATCTTCTTCTCTGACCTGTCTGCTGCTCCTTGGTCTTCCTAATGCTGTTTGTTGACTAATGTTCTCATAAACACATGAAGCCTGCATAGAACACCCAAAATTTATGCTGAGAATAATGACGTGACTTTTGAAGATAATTGGTTGCTCTGGATTTAATTGAATGAGGAGGATAATTAATATACTTATCACACTTTTAAAAATATTGCTTGTATTTTATGATTTTCTTTCCTCTTACTATCTTTTACTTTAATTGCTACTGTATGTATATGCCTAATAAAATACATTCAGGTTTATGGTGGTAATGTATGGAAGAGTTCAAGAGGTATGAATATTTTTGCAAGGCACTGCAGTTGAATCTTGTGGTTTATAGATATAGGTGGAGTTTTTTAGCCTCACGTTTATATGTAATTATAAAAGAACAACATTGAGCCAGCAGTTAAAACGTTACAGATATTTCCATAGTAGTAATATCTATGAAAAGCCTCCAGTTACCACAGCAACAACTCAGTTCCAACAAGTAAAAAGTCAACAAGCCAAACCCTTATTTTTTGTCTGTGCAGCGACTAACTGCCTATAAACCTGGGTTGTGATTTTGAGTGCTGACTTCAGACCTGAACTATGTGACAAGTAAATAGGCTAATATGTTTCCCTAAACCTCTACGTCAAAACACACTGCACTCCTAACCGCTGCGGTCTTGACATTGCTTTGCTACAAACTGCATGGTCAGCGCCCAGTAAAAAAAATAAAAAGTAATTATAAGAACTGCATGTCAAGAACTATACAGTAGTTGAATGTGTACTTCATTTCGTCTTGTTTCCTTTAACCCATTAGTCTACCATTTACTTCATTGAACATTTTTTACCAGGATGCAATCAATCATTGTTTGATTGTCAAGTTTATTTGCAGAAGCTTTATTTGCAGGCAGGGTTTCCCTGCCTGTTTGAGCTGCCCCCCAATAAAACTGAGTTAAGTTGAGACTTAAGGTTCTTTCAGATAGTAGTTCAGCAACAAACGTGAACTTTTCATATGTATTGAGCGAGTGAAATAAAAAATAAGATGAAATAAAAACAACCATGACACCACGAACTGCTACTTCACATCTTGTTGACTTTTGCTATCATAAAAGATGATTTGCCTTAAACCTTGCTTTGCCTCAAAATGCATGGTGTTTTCAGACCAGGTGGTTGGAGATTGGAAGGGGTGCAGACTATGACTTGTTTAAGTTAGAAAATCTAAGTTAGATTTTCTTCTGGGAACTCCAAGACAGCGGCGTCAGATTTTAGTTTTTGTAGGACTTCTACTCCCACAAGTGCTAGACATGCTTGTTTTAGTTGTGTATTTACCCAGAACGCCTTACGCTAAAGTTCGTCTCGTGACTCTGGATTGGTCTCTGGGCCACTTGCCATTCACGTATACATTTGAACCGCACCAGAGTTCACTTCAACCAAACCAAGATCTAGGTTTGTAGGAGAACCAGAGTTCACCTTTTTGATCCGCATCCCATGTTAATCGCACATTTAGATTTCTAGGCAAGTGAACTAAAGTTTGATTAAAGTGGAATAAACAGGGCTGGTGTGAATGCACCCTGTCATATCACCGCGTCACATTTTGCTGTTTTTAAAATTTTGTTGTGCTTTCTTGCACAATGATAAAAGAATTTTGATTCTTCTCATTCAGATTTGTTCTGCAGACCCATATCACCCTTATACACAGTACATAGTGGTTGCAGTTTCTGACTTCTTCTCAAGGCGGATAAGAGGGAGAATTCATGTTGGTGAGTTAACTTTAGCCCTTCGTTCTGAGCCAATACCTAATTTTTAGTGCTAAACAATGAGGAAACGAAAGCATGATTCGGAAGGGGCTTTAGATTAAGGTTCCTATAACGACATGGTGGAACAGGAAATGGAAATGCCTCTCATTAAACTGAACCTTTAAACTCATTCAAGGTCCAACATTCATCAAGGTTTTAAGGCAGGTCCAGCTGTTTTTGCTGTTATTGAGCACTAGCCTTATCATTGTGAACCTACACTATCACATTCTTTATTCCAAAGATATCGAACATAATCGTTTGTATTCAATAGATGACGGCACAGAATAGCTTCTGCACAAACTAAGGGGAAATCGCTGAATCAACTTATTCACTGTCAATTGGTTTCTTTTTAGTAGTAGTAGTAGTGGATAAGAAAATGGGTGTAATACATATAAAAATTGTAGTAATAATAATAATAATAATGAATTTTTTGCACAATACATCTAATTGGATTGCATTTTTCCTGCAGTCACACTAATTAGGTGGCATCAGAAAAGTCATCTTAAAACCCAATATGCTGTTCCATCTGCCTGGTAATACAAGAACACTGAACTCACTTCTGTTGGACAGCACCAATATAACAGATACCCCTACTGCCCACAGGGAAAAGGGACAGTATGCCGTAAACTCAACTTTTTTAGCTTTACATCATCATATGATGTTACTCTCTCATCAAAAACACACATGGAGATTTGCCTTGATTCTTTCATGCACGTTTGAGAAATCCTTTAATCTCCTGTGGCAACCAGTCAACCGTGCAAAACGCCTGGTTGGACTGAGCGCCACCATTGAGGCACAGTTCCTCTTCAGAGTCGCAGTTTCCAAACTTCTGAGCTTCCGACTCACAGTGCAGCCCTCCTCCGTGACTCTCCCCCTCAGCTCCTTCAGACTAGCCAGCAGCAATTAGCAAACCCCTGGTGGGACTGCGCATCTGTTGAGCTCATTATATGAGCAGCTTCTCAGTGAAATGGTGGTAGAATGCTCTTGAAGGGTTAATGGAGGAATGATGACTTCTGAAGGTGGAGTTTCAGAAAGAACAAAAGTTTTTAAAGAGACAGAGGCCCAATTTCAAGGCATTAAATTGTGAGGCCACATTTCTCTTAAGTCATATATATATATATATATATATATATATATATATATATATATATATATATATATATATATAAACGTATCATGGATTTCATTGATACGTAAAGGTAAGACAACAATGTTTATTTTTTTAATGAAATGTGCGTTTTGTGGGCTAAGGTTTGTATGTCTAAATAATTCAGTAAAGTAGAAGCGGTAGCTCATCTACCACAGCAATTATTTATTAATTAAACGTTAAGCCTAAAACATACTACAACAACAGACTGAATGTTCTGTTCTGTGTGCAAAATTCTTGAATGTTTTTTGGTGTTAAATCCTAAAACATGAAGTGGCATTGTTGTCAGTTGCTATGGCAACGAGTCTGCGTAGCTTGGCGAATACAGATAACTTTGCTGTGGATCATAGCACAAAATCAATACCTACATTTCTAAGTTTCACTGAGTTAACGCGGCTATGGATGACATGTAAATGATTAGTCTTTTACCCCTCCAGCGTTGTATGCCTGCACAAAATTTGCGTACGTCCAATAACATGCATGGTGTCTTAAGTCACAAGTCAGTGCCTCACCAGCAATGAAACATAGTTACTTGATTTTAAACAGAACTATATGCCTGGAAAATACACAATGCTGCCCCTTTAATATAAGCCTTTGTAATAATTTAATAAACTGTATTTTAAGTAGTATATCTTCATCAGCTGGTGAAACGACTTGTGTAACATTCTCTTACCTGATTACAATTTCTGATCACAGATCACATGTACAGGCAGGTGTTGAAAATAGGACTTCTATGTTAGACTGCTGGAATTCAGACATCCGTTTCCAGACATAACGACACAGTGACATTTGTAGTTTCTCAGCACTGCAGACCTCTGCAAAAATTTCAGAGTACAACAAAGAGAGAGTCAAACATTCAGCTGGTACGGTTTGAAACAACTCATTAGTTGTAAAACCCTGGAGAACTTTCTAATTTCTCATTTTTAATATTAAAAAATTAATGTATTTTCCCCTTGGGATTAATGCAATAGTTTTAATGTAAATTATAAGATACATATTCATGTTTACTGCTAAAAGACTACATAAACATAGATAACCTAAGCATAGATTGTTGCGTCTGTGTCACCTTTGGCTATGAGTCTCTTCAGCTGAATGTACGTCATGTATATGTATTTTTTTTTTTTACATTTCCTAACAGCAAAGCAGAAAGCGCGTTGCTTGTTTTTGGCAGTGATGAAGCACATTTCTAAATCTCAACTACTATGCTTTGCATGTTTTTTTTATACTGTTATGTAGAAATGCAGTAGATTCTTCCCAGGTTCCGAAAATCTACGGAGCAACAGAAGTCTAGATCAGGCTTCAGCCCCACTATAAACCGAGACGCACTGCTGGTGGACACAGGGATGTAATACTCTGCATAAAGCAACCGTGCGTTAATTTTAATAGTCGTTAAGTTTGGACTGCAGAACAGATTTTTCTGTGTCCGGCCGTAGATACTCACCTACTTGATTTTATTCTAAGGAACAAATACTTTGCAGAAGTCAGGCACTCAAGGGGTCAACGACACCCTAAAAATAGACTGAAGTGCCCAATGAAGTGCTTTTGAATGTATTCCCCTTTAAAGTCATGTTCCATGTGCAAACTGCCATGCATGCCATTGCTAAATATTGCTTCTCCGTTTTCAAAATCAAAACAATTATATGGGAAAAAAAAAAAAAAAATCTTGTTACATTTGTTGTCCTGGTGCTTCGCTTTTCTTTGGCTTATTTTTCATTATGTGACTGTTCCTGAGTAGTCATTTTCCCCTCCCGCCATCTCTCCCCCTGTCAGCATGGTGAAGCCCATTGTAGACAGTATCCATGTCTATGAACACATATTGATGATGCTTTGTCGCTCAGCTGTGATTCTCCCCCTCTACTAACAGCGTTTGGTTTCTCTCTGCAGCCACGGTGGGAAGATGGCCTCTTTTGCAATGCTAATTGTTTTCTGTGTGTTTGTGGCAGAAATCTGTGGGCTGCCAAACTCTATGTGCCTCCATGAACAGGAGGGAGTTGGTGACAAGCTGCCAAATATACTCTACTTACCAACAAAGTCTATGCAACTGTTGTTTTCAGAAAGCCACTGCGTCATTTGCACAGTAAATATCCGACTACAAAAGTGTTTTTTTGCATTTAACATGTCTCATTATTGAAAATCTTGCTGAACAATTTTGCTCTGAAACCAACAGTTCAAGACCTGTTTAAATGTCGTATTGATGTGTCCTCTATAAAACATGACTCAGTGATCTAATCTGCACTGTAGGGATAAACTGGGGGGGTCTAATATTCAGGATGTAGGTTTTATCAATATATATATATATATATAAAAATATGGATTACATCGTTCAGTGAAAATACTTTCAACCAGACGTTTTCTAATTAAGCTAAATGTATTTGTGTTATTCCAAATGATATCAAACATTGTGATAGTTGTAAAAGCTCATCTTCTGCTGGATGTCAGGGTAAAGTCTTTAAGGTTACTTAATGAGTTGTATCACTTTTAGTCCATGTAATAGTGCTGATTTTGGGGCTTGGGGGGGTTTGTGCTCTTCTCGATGCACAAACACAGTGCGCTGACCACGATCGGCCCAGAGTTACCCGTGTTTTCCCTTTCTCTCTTCCCTTCATTTAGAAAACGTCGAGGTGCGTCGAGTGCCCATTTGGGGTCTGAGAGGAGTGATGCACTGAGATACCAGCGCGTTAGAAAGGCCAAGAAGATGACGATGAACAACAATAACTCAAAGACCAGAAAGAAAGCAGGTATGGACAGTTTTCCACACCCAATAGGAGTAACTAAGGACGAACAAATGACTGGATTACAAATACAAGGCAACCTATAGAACCAAAACCTAGCAATTAGACACAAGATAGGCAATTTTCCAGGTTGATACGTAATTTTCTTCCACCAGGTGTCTCCACCTCTCAGACCCAGCAGGCCTACACCTCTCAGGTACTCCAGCCCGAGGAAGCGCTCTACCTCTCCAAGAAGAAGAAACGGCCCATTCTTCATGACCCGTATGCTCGCTTTTCTGCTCTGCTGTACCGCCGTCCACCACGGGAGGACCAGAAGGCCATTTTAGCAAGCATGGACAACATGGACCTAGACCACGCCACCTTCCTCTGAAAGGCCCCGGGGATGAGGTCACAACTAGGGACAGGCTCCCATTACCATTCCATCAATACGCTGCAGTTAGACAAGACAGCAAAGTCAGTGGAATGTCTTTATTTCCATTATCTACAAAATGGAGTACATGTCAGAGTACAGATTTAGTGCAATCTGTAGGTTCACACTTGTTTTATTGGATCTGCATTCATCAGTGGATTGCTGTTGACAATAACCTAGAGTACTCTAGGGTATAAACTGAACAAAGACTTCTAAATCTAAACATTTTCTAGTAAAAAATTATATTCTAGTACACATCAGTTTGTCTCGGTTTACTTTAACTAAGAGTAGTACGGAAGAGGATCTAGAGTGATCTCCCAGATTGGAGTTGTAGCTGTAAGGCAGTTCCTGTGGAAAAAAGTCTGGATGATTTGTTAAAAAAAAAAGGGATTCGCCGAGGCACAAACGTGTCCTGTATCATTGTAAACCGGCTAGTACATCCTTCTGAAAGTGACTTTACTGATTTTGAGATTCCAATTGAACATTTACTCCAGTGCAAAAGTCAAAATTTTACAAACAAGTGGCGGGACTTTTATCATTCGACACTCTTTCCCCCAAAGTTGTTCGGAGTCTCCTTTATTGAGAGAGTCTAAATGATTCATGCTAAGCTCCCACACCTCCGTTTACAGGTCCTTCCAATGAATTCTCTGCCTCACATTTAAGGACGATCTTACTTCCTACCAACTTTACCTCAGAGCACACGAGACCACACAACCGCCAGAGTCGACCTGCTCAGCTCTTTGACTTCTCCTGTCCAAATAAGAAACACTCTTTCTTCACTACTGCAATGCTGAAAATGTACCTTTCCTCTGGTTTTAAAAGGGGCCATATACTTCCTGTCCAGCTAACCTACGTCAGAAAATGCCGAAGCTAACCAGAAGCTGACATCCTCAGCTTTTCTGCTCTGCTGTAAATAATCAGGACAGGAACTCACTTGTTTTAGGAATGTCAAAGAAACGAAAAAACAAAAACCTTTAACTTATAAGCTGCACTCTTTGTTATAATCCAGTCCACTGGGATGCATTCAAAAGGCAAATCAGATGTGGAGACGTGGCATTTTCAACCATCAGCATAGAAATTGTTAGTTTAGTAGGAAGCAGTACACACGCTCTGTTTGCAAGAGCTTCTGCTTAAACAAGTGCTACTTTTGTCTGACAGCTGTTTGCACTGGAGCAAAAATCTCATCAGTTCCATTACATTTGCTTTTTCCTTTTCTGAGGGCTCCAAATTTTGTTGAGAAACTTTTTGCCAAAAGTTTTATTTAAAATTTGAGTAGACGTTGGAAGATAGGATTTTGTACCTTGGTATATCAGTGTAAACATAAAGAACACACTGTTTTCTTTGGCCTGAAAAATACCTTTTTGCCTGTTTTACTTACTAGTTTGTTTTTTTTTAAATTGTGCTCCATTATTTTGTATTTTCTTCTTATGCGAGTCGATCTGAGTTCAGAGAAAAGCAGAACACATTTAAG
The DNA here is from genome assembly GCF_051168715.1 of Poecilia mexicana. Classification (NCBI taxonomy): domain Eukaryota; kingdom Metazoa; phylum Chordata; class Actinopteri; order Cyprinodontiformes; family Poeciliidae; genus Poecilia; species Poecilia mexicana. The sequence goes on from NW_028263383.1 coordinate 19,933,155, forward strand.
GTAAAACAAAGTGAGCCAAAAAGGTTGTGTTCATCTGCATTTTCCACTGGCATTGGCAGAGCTTTACTGTTTATCTGCGTTTTGTTTAAAACCGCATGAGAATGAGGACTTTTCATTTACAACAAGGTGCCATAACTGCATCAACTGCATCCTACTCTGCACATTCTGCTGCTAGGTGGCGCTCTAAATCACAAACGGTGGACATGCGAAGCAACAATTAGCCCGACGTTATCTTTTTTATTTTTTTAAACCTCAACGGTGCTCAGTTTCTTTGATTTGTGCAAGTACTTTAAAATCTCACGGGGACATTTGCTGTGAAAATGTCTCATGTCGGATATGCATTTTATTTTATTCTTTTTGTGTGATCTTAAGCTGCTGGTCCTACGAAGCCTTCAGACGTTTGTCATGTCTATCAGTTTCATTTGTTTGGTCTGGTTAAGGTATTTCCACAGTACATGCAGACAGGAGTGCTAACCGTGGGCTAATCGGGAAAATATTTAAAAAATGTATAATGAAAAAGATACGACTAAATTTCATTAAAATTTTCAAAAAACTAACAATAAAACTGTTAAAAAAAAGATGCACACGTGCAGGTAGAATCTAAATAAATTAGAATGTCCTGGTTTCACAAAGAGAGATATATTTCTATTAGTTGAAATAATTATGGCTTAAAGCAAATGAAAACCCAAATATATTGAATTTAACAAATCCCAGCAGAGGAAAATAAGCTTGGATTGTTAAAAACAGCTGATGATCGCAGAGCAGTGACATACAACAGCTGGTTTTATTGGGGACACTAGATCAGTACATCCCTTCCAAAGATGGGTAGACCCCTGAACTTGATTGGTGTGTTGCTGAGAGCTGTAGAGAGCAAATGGCTTCCTTAACAACGTCTGATGTTAAGGAATCAGGAATCAGACGCTGATACGCTGTATTGATGTAGAAATTCATACAAAAGAAGATCCGTCCAGTTTCTGACTACATGTACCGTACATTTAACAGGACCAAATTTCTGCATTAAGAACATCCATTTTGTTACTATTATGTAACACAGCAATTCTGTTTTACTAAATGTTTGGTTTTTGTTTGCTATAAGGCATAATGATCAAAATGAACAGACAGTAAAGAGAAACTTACAACGTATTGATTAGGATTTAATGAATCGCTCAAATGCTCTTGTGTTTTGGGTTAAGAAGGAAACGTGCCTCCACAGATGTCATCTAGTGTGGAAATAACTTAGAATTGATCACGTATATGAATGTTTGAACAGATATAAATCCTCAATCTTGCTTCAACGTTACTACTATTGTCAACACATAGATCAAGCAGCAACAGCTCGTCAACGGCTAATCGTTGGCGATATCCTTTAGCGTCCTGAGGTATTCTAAGGTCTAGCTCAAACACAACACTGTCTTCACATTCTGATGTGACGGTGATTGATCACAGGTGCTTTAGCAGTGGTGTCAAACAGGGCCTCTTCAATCAGCTACAGGTGCTACAAGAGGACAGAGCTGACAGATCCTTCCAAAAAAAAAAACACACAAAAAAAAGGACAAACTCTCACGTCTGGAACTGTATTTTTCTAGTTCTTGAGGGGAAATAAGAGGATGTCGGAAGTCCTGACTGGATTCAAAATCCCATCGGGAAGGAGAGCTACAACTGGTCAAACTGATGTTGCCGCCATAACAAAAAATAATGTATTGCTGTTAAAAGAAAAAAACAGGGCGTCTCAGATTCCCTTTTGCTTTGATTGACTGTCACGATCGACTCCTTTCGGGAGAGCGGGCTTGTGAACCTGGGGGGTGGGATTTGCAGACACTTTTGAAAACCTGCAGCAGTCGAAGCAGACACGAGAGCGATGCGTATGGATTTCCTAATTGAGGCGTGGTTATATTTTACAGTATGACAGTTTAATTGTGGCATAACAGATAAAGTGAAACTGTTCTCAAAATACTGAAAACCAGACTACGGTTAAAATCGATACAAATTTCACACAGCCTGCATTAGCACCAAACATATATGTATGCACTGTTTGTACGTGTTTGGTATTTACACAGCAAGGTTCTTTTAAAATCCAGTCTGAAGGGCAAGTAGCATCAGAACTTGTTTTTTTTTTTTTTTTTTTTTGAGTAGTAGTTTTGAGGTTTCGTTTGTCCTGGATGGCAGATTTGGACTGAATAAGCTGGACGTAAAGCGGCAGCTACAGTAACCACAGTTATGATTCATTAAGTTAAATAGAAAGGAGGTTCCCTGTTGGAACACGTAACCATCCAGGAGATGAATCTGTCTCCCAGTGATTCTCTGTTATTTTTGTATAACCACGAGATTCATATAAATGTGTAGGATTGCATCCGCGTTGGATGTCTCATGACGTCAGTCGATTGACTTTAAAGCCGTAGTCTGTGTTCTTCGACAGACTACGGCTTCGTAGTGAAAGAAAATGACAAACCGAAATAATCCCACCGCCTTTCTGTAGTCTCGGCTGTAACGCTGCTAAAGAAGAAGCCGGAAGGGAGACAGTAATTGACTTGAAATCTGACGATCGACAGTGAAAACGTCTGCAGTTTCACCAATAAAGGTTTTGATATGATGTGAGTAGAGATGGTAGATCTGAACTGGAAAGAACCACACTTCAAAAAGCTATCCCTCTAGAAATCATAAAGACTAAATATCACTTTTGTATAAATTGAGAAAGATTAAAACATGAACACATGGGTACTAATTGATGCTGTGATTGTTTTCGCCACGTTTAATTGTAAATTGATTTATACGAAGTGAAATCGAAGGTTTAGAGACCAGCCTGTTCTAAACAAAACACTATAGGTTCCCAAAGGTCTTGACAGCCGCTGCGTTTAAAAAAATAAAAAATAAATAATTAATGTGTGTTGAACATCTGCAGACCTTACAGTAAGACCTAACCAGTTTGATCCGACATATTGTTCCGAAGCGCAGCCGTCAAACTGATCCCATCGGTCTTTGCAGGATGCAGACATTGGCGACCTTTGCCACTCATCGCTGTGGCAACAGAAATCTTGAGTATTGATCAAAAATGTCCAAGCTGGATAGCATACCTAAATGCATTTTAGATTTATAATTCAGGCTAAAAAAAAATAAAAAAAATATTGAATACTGTGTAAATATCTCAAAAGAGCTTACCATAATATATATCTATATAAATATATTTTGTAGAGGAAAACATGATGCACATCAGAACTGAGAGTGAGAACTGAGTAGTGTGCGGTCTACTTCAGTGACACGGTGTAACATGGTGTGATATCAGTGTCTTTACTGTATGTGAGTGCTTAAAAATGAAATACTAGAAACTAGCGTAGGAATTTAATATGAATTTATTATCATAGAGAGAGAAGACGACACTCGCGTTGGAAGCTAGATTAACGGGACGGCCCTTGTTTTCAAGAATGTAAAAGTCAATATCCTATTATTTTTGTACTCATACGTTGCTTTGTACCGTAGCAATGCAGAACTGTACACAGAGTAGAGAAATACGTCGTCTAAGTTCCTGAGTTGTTCAGAAGAGAAGAAATTGGTGCACCGAACTGTACTGTATATCTTTTTGTCTACAAAGAGATCCTCACGGAAAAAAATAAAGATAAAAGACGGTAAATTAGTTTTTATAGTGCGTGTGAATAGCAGATATACCTAATTATTTATGGGCAACACCTTACCATACTGATCATTGATTTTCCATAAAAAACTTAGTTTGTTTTGCTTTTTTTTCTCCTTTTTTTAAATATAAATATATATATTTCTCGGCATGAATTGTGATTTGTTTTCCATTCTGTGGTGCTCTCCGCTTGTAGAAGCACTGTAGATCCAAATGCATTTTGGACAGCTCCACATTGAACAAAAGTTTCCCGACGTAATTGTTTGTGTTTGCAGTGAAAGCCGCGGCGCTTCTCGACGATCCAAATCTGTCGGTCTCGTTCCGGCCCGGAGCATGTGCAAGTTAGCCAAAGTCTATCCGCGCCTTCTGCTCCAAAATGGAGGTGGAGCACCGCAGCAGCTGCTAAATGCTACACCACGCTCTCAGTTCAGTGCTGTAAATTGCCAAAAAAGAAAAAAAAAAAAAAAAGAGAGATGACCATCAACTTCATTATAACAACTGGTGCTATATATATATATACATATATATATAAAAAGCAAAAGTAAAAAAAAAAAAAACATCTGTGGTGCTTTTTTCTTTAATTTCTTTGTTTTTGTCCTTGCTTCAGACAAAATGTAGCTACACAATCCTGTACTGTACTGTAGATCGCTGTTTGGCCGGTCGATCGACCCGCTGCGCTCACACGAGGCAGAGGTGTTGGAGTTTTTTGTTTTGTTTTTCCTCAACCGTCCTTTCAGGGAATTCCAAGATCCAATTAGACAAACTTCTTGGAGGGGCACATTTTAAAGCAACTAACTTTGATAGATCGTTGATTTGAATTGACTTTCTTTTTTTTTGGTCAGTGCTTCTACATCAGCCACATGGATGGGTGCAAATAGTATCTACACATTGTCTTTGGTGCTGAGCGTAATAACGTTCACATTCGACTTTAGATATTTTAACCATTAAAAATCCCCGTTAGAGGCTTTCGAGCACGTCACAGGAAGTGAGTTTCCCTGCACCGGCGTCGTCACCCGGCTCGTTCCAGATCGCGTCGGAAAGTTCTCGCGAAACCAAACGTCTCCGAAAACCCACGGATAGATGAACCGCAAGTAGTGAAAACGGTGTTTTGATACCGGAGAAAAACATAATTCTGTGAGACAAATCTTTGTTGTTACTGCCTTGTTACAAAAAATAAAAAAAACAGATTCAATTTATCAGAAAATGATTGTTTTGGGTTTTTTTTATGATCATAAAATGCAATACAAGAGGAAGGAGAACAAACTAAACTCATATCTTCTAATTGTTCTGTCTTCCTGAGATGAGTTGACTTGTATTTAAAACATAACTAACATTATTTTTTCATTATAGGCATAGACAACTCTGTACCTCAAAATATCTCTTTATGAAAATCTGAAGTCCTACATGTGTACCTTGTACATTTTTTGTTTGTTTTTCACCTTTACGAAGTCCATCCTCATGACGCTTTTTATATTGGTTTGCACAAACACTAATAGGAATGTATGGCTACTGTAATTCCTGCTCACCCTCCCACCCTCCCCTAAAAAGTGAAAGCAACTGAATTCAACAGTTTTTTGTATTTGAAATGTCTTGGTATGCTTGTTCTAGTTGTATATTCAGAATGGTGTATATTACATCGGTTTTTATTTAATAAAATGTTTAAATTTTCTAACAAGACTCTTGGATTTATTTCATTAACTCGGATCGCTGAACGTTTTATGCGGTCAGAATGCAGTTCAGCTTACAGATTTTCTGACTGATTTCAGAAGAATTTTCTTTCACAGCTGAGAATCGCATACCTGCTGTAACGAGTTCACCTGCTAACATTCACAGACTGTAAGGTTAATAAACCGACTGACCACATCAAACTCTTGAGGGCAAGTTGGCTTTATGGGAGTAAACGAACAGGCTGACCACTAGGGGGCGGTAATATGTAAAAGTTTGGAACGTTCATTTAAAATGGGATTATGAGTTTTGAAAAGACTATTCAATGTTGACTTTATGTTAAACATAGCACTGTTCATACTTTAACAAACAAAAGTATAATATTTGACTGTTTTTAAACGGATAGGAATTTCTGATTACTTTAATTGTCAACAAATAAGCAATTTCCCCTTGAGGATCAATATATCTGATTCCAACCGTTTTCATTTATAAATCACAAACCCAAAATGACTCAAGAGTATTTTTAAGATTAATGTTATCATTACGATTCTCCATAATAATTTCTGACAATGTAACAAGTGAAAAAGTTCCAGAATAGTTTTAGGATGTGAAACAAAAGGGGAAAACTGACTCAATACAGAATCAGAATGATTATGATCACCATCACTTCACCTGTCATCCAGCACCTATTTGCATATGTTTTTTGTTAATAGTATATTAGTATTGTAAAATCGTGACAATATATAATGGTTTATTATGCCTTTTCAAACAAGACATTCTTCCAAGCTAAATTTGAGCGTAATACAAAAAAACCGGAAACTTTTTCTTTGATCATTTGTTCAGTTGGTTTAATGACTAGTTGGTGACAGAAAACCATCTTCCACTGTCACCGTCCTCTCTGAATTATTTTTAATTGGACCCTTGTCTGTCCCTGGAACAGTCTTATACAATTAAACGACAGACATTTTCATTTTTTTCCAAGAGAGCCGTCTTCTTTTTGCAGGATCAGCCTTGCTCAACAGGGCCATCTGCTGGACAAATCTCTACCTCGGTCCTTGTCCATTGAGCCTGCACAATAACACGATGCTTAGGTGCAAACGAAAGGACAGAATATAACTTATAACAGCACAATGAAACTTTGTTATGCCTTTTCATATGTCTAGTGAAAGTAAATAGGGATTTATGACCTGCTCCACTTCTTCTACACTGACCTTGACTGACAAAATGTGGGAGAGGCCAAACAGATTAGATAGAAAACTGGACTTAACTTCACTGTTTTACATTTAAAGTCCAACTGGAGCTGACTTCAGATCAGGCCATAAGACAGGATTAGACAAACAGTATATGAACTGGAAGCATTTGTCTTCTAAAGCATTTTGAGAAGACATTTCCAGCAAATATGGGCAAAAACAAAATATTTGAACCGAATGCTTTTGCGCCGCACTATTGTTTAAAGTGTGAAAGGAGTTTGATTGTTAGCTGGAACCACCTTTTGCCGTCTCATCCTCTTCAAAAGTTTGACCAGTTGAGCCCTGGCCTTAGCGGGGACAGCCTTCTGCCACTGGACCATAAACTCTTTGTGCTGAGCAAATTCCCACAGCATTTCCTGCCCATGATTCCTGTACAGCAATACAGTTCCCAGTTAGCCTCCGAAGATGGCCAAGATACTGATACGTATTGCACAGTCAGCATTTCTTCCAGTCGAGAACAAACCTGACTTCAGGGTTAGAATCCGCACACATCTTGCTGACTGCAATAAGGAAACCTCCTGAAAACCTCCTTCCTGCTTTCAGGATGTAATCCTCTCCGGTGATGTTTTTCAGCTGGTGGATGTGCTGCGCCGCGCTTTCTCTCACAGCAGCACAGTGATGACTGAAGGAGGACAAAGCCAGAAAGATGTCTCCGTGTGATGCTGATATGAACTTCCTCAGACATCCCAACTCCTCCTACCTCAGGCCTGTGCTGAGCAGAACATTCAGAACCTTAGCAGGACTGCAGCCCTTCACCAGAGCGTCCAGGGCCAGATTAGCTCTCTGGTGAACGAACTCGTTGTTGGTCTGTGCCAGCTTCAGCAGCAGAGCGTCGCTGGTCCTTTCTGCCTCGGGGTCCATTGACTTTCCCAGCTGAGTGTGGAGCTCTGCTATGGTGTCAATGACAGCGCTGGCTAAAGAAGGACGTTGGTTTTTAACCTGCAAAGGAAAAGGAAACATCTTTGACGTCAGAAAACTGAAACCGAGACCGTCGCTGAGAAAACATGTCTGCACCTCCTCTGTCAAGACTCGGCAGACTGCGTGCAGTTTGGTCTTCAGCTGCTCTGGGTGGTGCTGCGCCAGATCTGCGACAGATTTCATTCCCTCCATTTTCTTTTCCCTGCGTTGAACAAAGATTATTAGGTTGTTGCTCCAACAACAGAACTCTGTTTCCGATACGTATCCATGCCAAGGCCTCCCGAACAGAACAAAGTTTTGAGAAACCCAAAGACACTTGGTGCCCCCCACTTTCAAAAACACAGGTTTACAGTATAAACTGTGTAGAATAATCTCCCTGGAGAGGTTTGGTAGAGTTGCTGCTGTCATACCAGTTGTGGGAGCTGAGCTGTCTGAACCAGGGCGGCGCGCTCTCTGACGTGTCAGTCAGGGGTGGGAATCTGGTCTTTCCTGCCATGATGTGGGACTTTGGAGGACTGAGAGTTTTGTCATGGAGAGGTCCCATTCTGTCGGTCGGTACGAGCTCCGCAGGTTGCGCTGCGACAATGACCATCTTCTTCGAAGAGGTCAGCGGCTGTGGCAAGACAGAGCGGTCGACGTGGCGCTGCAGTCTCTGTGGTAACGGCTCCTTTTCAGATGTAGCTGACTGAAGTCTGCATCCAGATGCTTCTTTGTCTTTTCAGAAAAAAACAAACAAAACCAGAATAGCTACCTTCCTTGATGTAATGTAACCTCTGTTACATTGATCTCATGTCAGATATTTCTTACATGAAAGAAGTCATCTTCAGTCCATAACCTGATCTTACCTGCTTTGCCTATTATCACCGGGAGGCGAGACTGTCTCCTGGGTTTCGGTCCCGGGTGAGGAGCTGGGGCGAGGATTGAGCTGGGCCAGCTCCCCAGATCGGTGGAAAACCTCGTCTCTCTGGGTGTGTGTGCGTCTACAGGGCTCAGGGTTTCCCCCACACCCCCGCATTCATTTGAAATGTTGGGCAATGGATCACCCTGCCCTGCTGCCTGACCACCTGGAAGCTGCTTCTTCTGAAACATGCAATCCTCCTCATAACATATCTTCTTGGTGTCCTGTGTCTGGCCACTTTTGTCCTTCATGTTCGAAGTGTGCTTGACCTTCTTTCCTCTCGGTGATGATTTGGGGAGCGGCGAGAGGCTTGCTGGAAGCTGAGGTGTGGGGAAGGTGTCCTGCAGTCTGTCCAGGACAGCTTTTCTGCGGGCTGTTTGTGAGGCACACAGTCTCTCGACGCTCTGGATCAGACCCGCCCTTTTGGCCTTTTTAGCTTTTCCAATCTCGACAAACCAGGACTGATGAGAACCATCCCCGTTGCTTTGGTCCTCTGGTGCCTTTGACTGTAAAATTCACAACAAAGTTTTAGTAGCAAGTTTACATCCACTTATCAGGAACGTAAATACAATATATTTAAGAGAAATTGAATCAGTTTCCTGTGTGAATTTTTGCTGTAACTGTCATAATGATGGCTATATTCTTTGTGGCAAAGTTTGTAAACTCTTGGAACACAGTTTACAGGAAAGCCAGTTTTACCATCAGCATACATAAATACTTTTCATTAAAAAAAAATCAACACTAGACTGCAGCTTGCTTCTGACAACATGGACAACTCAAAACTATTTCTTAAATCAGCAGCTAGATGAGTTGTGGAGACTGGTTTTAGAGTGGATTGAACAGTAGCTGTTTGAAATGGTCTTCTCAAAGTCCTGACTTCTATGCTGCTGAAAATTGAAAAATGTAATTTAAAATGTGAATTCTAAGCTGGATCTGGGCCAGATTATCGATCAGCTTTAATGAATAATTCTACAAGGAAAAGGATCAAATATCCATAAAAAAGGAAACACAAGAGTGCATTTACATGTATGTTACACGAGAGTCTGGATAAATCATTTTCATAGGAAACATTAACAAATAATTTAAACTTGAGCCTTAAATTCTTGCTTCTAACAAGTCTTTGCAGTATAAAAAAGTAGAAGTCAACCTGCATCTTAATAACTCAGGTATTGTACTGTATTTTACTATATTATATTTTTTGACTTTTAAAAAAATAACAGTTTCTCCTCCAACATATTTCACGATCCTATCCAGTTGTACATTTTTACTTTAGTTCATGCTAATAAAACTGTTCACCTGTTACCTAATTTCTTTTGCTTTTGCTCTTATTTAAACTAAACCCAGAAATATATAAAAACCCAAACATTTAAACTTTGAAAATGTACATTTCTAGTTGATTGTTTTGCATTTGTCATTTCACATTTGTCAAGCAGAGAGGGCGATAGAAAGTTAGCCACTTACCTCAGTGTCTCCAGAGAGGCTGCTCTCTGTTTCTGGACCAGACATGGGGCAGCCGAGCAAACAGACTGAAATCGCTTTCAACAACGAAACCTCCAGGAATTAATGCCGGGTAAATAGAATGAAATGTTTTGGGGGGTTTGGTGCTGTTTTTTTAATTTTTATTTTTCCCATGGCAACACATGATGTCACAAGAAAACTTTTGTTTACTTTTAAATGTCATGTTTAATGTGTTTTAAGCACATTAAAACTTAAATGGGTGGGTCCATTTCTACTGCAAAGCGTTTCACTAATCCAGCTAATTCTGTTGGGACTTGGCTAAACATTCACTCTTTTATTAGGGAAACAAAACATTGATAAAAAGTTAAATTGAATCTATTAATAAAAAGTCTTTCTGATCTTCTGAAAAATCCATATTTTGTATCGATCAGAACTTGAAACTGAAGTGATCGTTTCAAGTCTTGGTGTCTGTCTTACCGCGAGATCAGCGGTTGCTAGGAAGCCAGCCCCGACATTCTTTTTTTCCCCCTCTCCTTTTGAATCCCGCGAGAACTGATGTTGCTAAGCAACCAGTATCAACATTCGCCTGTAGGAGAAGGGGGGATTGTGTGCTATTATACGGAATTATTTTTAGCCTTTCTCGGCTCGTGTGATGGAGGTGAGTTTGGTTTGTGTAGAAATAGTTCTGGAACAGTAACTGAACCTGAAGGAGGAAATGTATTCATGTGGACTGAATACATTATTATTTGCATATTTGGACATTATCTTCACATTTGCTTCGCACGTTTTGATACCTTTTTTGTGGGTGGGCAGCCGCCTTATAGGTGACGGATGAATAATAAATAAATAAGTAAATAAATAAATAAACCCTCCCCACCCCACTGAGGGACAAGGGTGTAAAGAAAATGGATGGATGGATAAATAAAGATACATTCTATTGGGTGTAGAATAGGTGCCTGCCATGCATTACATGGAAGGCAGTGACTGCCTGTAATGCTAATGGCATGTCCCAATTATTCACCTCCTTGGGCATCTCTCCCTTCTTATTCTGCTTACAAATCAACTTTTTTTTTGTTTTACAGAAAACCTTTTTGATGTCAAAAAGAAATCCCTTAACCCAGTAAAGAGCAGACCATTTTTCTTGTGTTCTGATGTGACATAAATCACATTTTACTGTACTTATACTGCTCTGCTTTATTTCCAGGAAACAGAATTTGAAGGAGACGACCGTTTTGAGTCGTTGGAGGAGTTTCAGGTTGTCCTCAGTGAGCTGTCCAGTGACAGCAGCCTGGACAGGATCAGGGAGGAGTACGAGAAACTCGTCCAGGCTCTGAAGAAGTCGCGGGAGAATGAAAAGAGGCTGATGTCGAAATGCAGGGAGCTGAACGCAGAGATCGCGTCGACATCAACCAAAGTGGCAACTGCCCTGAAACTGTCCCAGGAAGATGAGATGACAATAACGTCGCTCAAGAGGGTACGGCTTGATCGGCTTATGAAATATTCTCTCCATAACTGTTCAGCCAGTTTCTATGTCTGTGTCACTTAGAGATAATGAAAGAGCAGATATTCAAACTGCTCTTTCATTATCTCTAATGAACTTCCCCTAAACTACCTTTAGGGAAAGTTTGACATTTTTATATTCAGGAACTCAACAGATTCTGTCGGTGAAAAATGGATCTTCGAATGTTTCAGGAGTTGGATAAGGTTTGGAAGTTGATTGATGCAGCTCATGATAAAGAGAGAAAGGACCAGGAAACAATCAAGGATTTAAAAGAAGACGTTTTCAAGCTCACAAAGGCAACTGAGCAAAAAACCAGACATCAGCAGGACGAAGAACGAATGTGAGTCAGGAAAGGGTCCCGCTTTCTCTTTTGCTGCGCACTGTGAATACTCTAAATTAAGTTTATAACTCCATCTGTGGTGTTTTTTTTAAGGGATTTAATTAAAATGATTGAAGAGTTGACTAAGGAGAGAGACCAGCTGACGAACGCGGCAGCCGACCTAAGAGAGAAACTAAACAAGGCGACTGTAACTCAGCAAGACATAGAGGCTCAAAAAGAGACAGCCGTAGAGAAGATCTTGAAGGTGAACGTTGGGTATGCTTTCAGTGAAGGAAGTGAATATGAACGTGGATGAACACGGTTGTGTAGGAGTCTGAGATCAGCTTCGCGTTTCTGCTTCCAGCTTCAGCAGGAGCTCCAGGTGCAACAGAACGAGCTCTCCAGAGAGACGAGACTGAAGGAGAAGCTCGACAAGGAGATCCAGCAGCTGCACACCGACATGGAGGCCAAGATGGCCGAAATCAAAGCTCTGACCACGCAGGGACAGAAGGCCAGAGAGGAGCAGCAGCGACTGGAGCAGCAGCTCAGAGATCTAAAGGTAAGCAAGGCAAGTGGTTCAGATCAGTTTATTTATACAATGTCATCTCAAGGCACAAACAAAAAAACATTGTTTCAATCCAATAACACATACAGGCCAAGTGACCTATTTATTATTCAAATTGGTTAAGGAAGTTTTCTGTGTGTGGAAACCCAGTAGATTGCATCGAGTCATTGAGTTTGGACAAAAACTTTTATTTGAACAGCTCCGTTTGCACACAAGGCGATTCAAAATGCAATCCAAAGGAACAGAAAAACAAAAAAGTGATATCAACTGTTGATATTTTACATGAGAAACTGTAAAATACCAATTGCATATGAAATTAACAGATTGTAAATGATAACATAACTGAAGAATTGATGAAAATAGGCTTGGCTTTTACTGGGTGCCGTGAACCATAATGTTTTCAGTCCCGATTAAGGAGATTTCTTTTCCTGAAGCTGAGGAGCTTCAAAACTAAACGCTGATTCCTTTCATTTAGTTGTGCTTCTGAAAACACTGACTGAGTGAACATGATCTGAGAGGTTCATACCTGACAGGTAACTTTAACATATTGATGTATTCAACACCCAAAACCATTTAGTTCCTCGCAGACTTAACGATCTCAGCTTTTCCAGCTGAGATACGATCCTTTGTCTTGGTGTAGGGCAGGCAGGGCTCTGATAGCAGGATTCTGGAAACGCTGATGAGGCTTGCTAATAATCACTGCCAAAAATCTCAGGTTAGGCTGACTCAGACCGTAGACTGAACTCGTGTCTGTTGTGTCTGTCTGTCCGTCCCGTTACACCCTGGGTTGATTATCAGTGATTAGAGAACATTACACACCAGTCTGTCCCTTCCTGTCACAGGTATTGCATGAGCGCTTGACCAAAGAACTGGAGCAGATTCAGGCGAAGAGCAGCAAACTGCAGCAGGAATGTGAACGTCTCTTGGCCGCCAGGGAACAGCTCTCTGTGGAGAATCATCTGAAGGCAAACGAACTGAAGGTATTTGCTTTGTGTTTCTCATCATTTCTTTGTTCCTTTCTTAAATACAGGCATGCAGCAACCTAGGCTTTCAGAAAGGGCATGCAGGGGCAGTAGCCACGGCGACGAGTTTTGGCAGTGGCAAATGTATTGTTTTTTTGTGTCTATTGTGCATATCGTGGTGTTTTATTAAAACTATTGAATTTTTATTAATTGAAACTACGCACAAATATTTGAAAACTATCACCTTTTCGAGACCAACATCGATCCATCTGCCACACGTTTGACGTCAACCATCCGTCAATTTGAATCTGCAAATGTGTTGACTTATCTATTCATGTCCTGTAATTTGCAGGAGGGTCCCTCATTCTTCTAAATCCAGCCCTGAGAAAGAAAAAGAAGCCAGAGTCGTGTCGTGCAATTTACGGCTTTCTTTCACAAAATCCTTTCTCTCTCCCCTTCTTCTGTCATCCTTTGTTCGTCAAATAGATAAGAGAGGAGGAGCTGAGTCACATGCGTCAGGAGGTCGCCAAACAGACCAAGATGAGAGAAGCCATCCAGAAGAAGTACCACCACATGGAGGACCAGAAAGCTGAACTCGACCGACAGAGGGAGACGCTGAAAGCTCAGATCGCTGGCCTGGAAAAAGGTTTGAGCGTTTCTGACGTACGAACCGATGACACCAGAAATGCACTCGTCGTTTATCCGATCCATCGGCTGAGCAGGAATGAAATATATGCAGAAAGCTGCATATTTTTAGCGTGTAGTTCAATATTCGGCTCAAACACATTTACCACATTGTTCAAAAGTCTGACCTCTAGTCTAGAGTACAAAACCAGGAAATTCTGACACTGACATACCAAACAAAGATGAAGCTGTAGGTTAAAAAACTAACTGCAGCCGGAGTTTTGTCATTTCGCTAGGAAGGAAAGACATCAGCAAGGGTGTCGATAAACATTTCTGTTTCATCTCACTTTGGGACAGCTAAGATAAATTATTTAATGTCTATCATTCCAGAAGTAGAAGCTGCTAATGTCAGTTGTTTTATATACAGGTGGGCTGTTTGGAGCGAGTAACAATGTTGGACTTTTTGCTTCTCCTAATTTTCCGTATGCAGATCTTGAATCTTCCCGGAAGCAAGTGGAAGTCGATAAAAAAGCCAAGGAGGAGCTGATCCGAGAGAGGGCCAATCTGCACAAGGTTACCTCTTCATTTTAGCGTCATATTAATAGACGTTTCAACAATCTGCTTAGTTTGGTACAAACTCTGCAGATTTGACACACCCCTTCACCATGTGCTCCCTTCTCTGTGTGGCATGAACTCGTTTCCCCCCCTGTGGACAGAACATGACCAAAGCCGTGCAGTCGGCTGAGAAGCAGCAGGACCTCATGAAGCTCCTGGAGCAGGACAAGAGAACCTTGGAGCACGAGATCTCCGGGTACCGGCAGGAGGCGCAGAAGCAGCGGAAGATCATCCAGCAGCTGGAGAAGGAGCGGGACCGCTACGTCAACGAGAGCGGCAGCCTTATGCAGAAGGCGGGTCACGCAGATGGGCCAATCGTGGCGAAGCTTCTCTTACCGCTGCATATTTTTCACCTTGACTAAGAGGTGTTTTGTTTTTTTTTCTTTTACCTTCTGCAGGTGCAACAGAAGCTCACTGTTGTCGAAGACAAAGAGATGGAGATATTTGATTGGAAAAAGAAAGCTACAGAGTCGGAGTGTAAACTCAAACAGCAGGAGAACCTGCTGGAGTCGATCATAGCGGAGAGGAATCTGTACAGCAAAAACCTCATCGAGTCTCAGGTGAGAGAGATGATGATGATGATGTCACAGGAGGTGGCTAACTTTAGTCCAGGGGGCTCTGTAAGATCAGATCTATGTTAACAACACCCACTCTGTTCTTTTAATTTCCTTAAGGAGGAGATTTCTGAAATGAAGAGGAAAATAAAGACTATGAGCAACCAAGTTGCCCGGCTTAAAGACGACATCTCTGAGAAGGAGCAGGAACTGGTCAGAGATCAGCAGGAGCAGAAGAGGCTGGAGAAGGAGAACGAAGCCTACAAGGTGCTGTTCCCTCCGTCTCCACCAGGTGGCGTGGAAGGACCGATAACCTGGATTTAAACGTTTTTAGATATTACTTATTTTGTAACAAAGTTTAGGACCTTCTTTTGCGAAATAAGCTAATTTTGACACGTACTCAACCTAGCGCCAAAGCTGTTTTATCGAAAAATTAGTTTTTTCCGAAATTCCCGTGTTTGCATTAGGTGAATTCATTTTTGAAATGTCAAATTGCGGAATTATATGGCTAATGGAAACGCAACTTCTGTCACATGACCAAACAAATACCACATGACCGACTTCCTCTAACTCCAGAAACACACGGCATTAAGATTGAAACAAATATCTTTTGTCAATTTTGTCCCAGTTTTATTGATCAAACTGATAACTGCTATACTGCTATATGTTAGTGCTGCTGATATACCATGCATCCCAATTATCTTGCGTATGTCTTCTATCAGGGGGATCTACAGGCAATAAAACTGCAGCTGGAGGAAACGAAGCAGCTTATTGACAGCCAGAGGACAGAACAGCAAAAACTGCAGATGACAATCACCAGCATGGAGGAAGACCGAGTCCAGGAGCAGAAGCAGCTGCAGCAGGTAAAGCAGAATGTCAGCACCTAGCAGTCAGACCATGACCCCCCACCCCACCTACTGTCTGAGCTTGTGCTGCTGTGACTGAAGGCGATCCGAGAGCGGGACAGCCTCGGCAAGCAGCTGCTGCAGCGGAGTGATGAGCGCGCTCTCCTGCTTGAGAAGATCCGGATCCAGCAGTCCATCCTCAGCAAGGGGGACTTCCACTACAAGCAGAGGCTGGAGGACATCCAGCTGCTGAAGCTGGAGATCAAGAGGCTGCGCCGCAGCAACGACATCCAGGACAGGACCTTACCCAACACAGAGGAGCTGAGGTAAAACACAACCCCAGGTCGCCTCGTCAGGGTAGTGACAGAGGAAGAGCCAGAGAGCAGAGGAGGCGACCCGCAGAGAGCAGGATGTAGAGCTGGAGAGGAAGGCTCAGTCAGAAGCAGCCGGGAGGGTGCTGAAACACAGACAGATAGGTAAGAAGAACCTCATCTAAATGAGACAATCCACAGTCACAGGAAAGCTTTCTTGTTCAGAACACTCCGGTCCGGTCGATACCTTTAAAGTCATGTAGCTGGAAAGCTTTTCTGTTGACGGTTGGTGTTAATCCTCCACCCTGTCCTTCAGGACGGAGCAGCTCCGCCTGCAGACGGAGCTGCTCAGAGAGAGAACCAGGAACAGTGTTCTGGAGGACCAGCTCAAGCCCATAAATATTCACCGATGGAGGCAACTGGAGGTGAGGCTTTAAGGTCAGACTGTCTGCAGCTGTTAGCTCCGTTTGTCCCCATCTTCACTGGATACGGACATTCTTCTGTCACGCTTTTAACACAGACGGTAAAAGAAGAACTGATGAGAATCTTGACCGTTTGTGGATTGTTTCCTAACTTGCAGGGAAGCGACCCGGGAAAGTATCAGCTCATCCAGAAGATTCAGGCCCTGCAGAAGCGACTGATTGTTAAAACCCAGGAGCTGGAGGAACGGGGACTGCTGCTGCAGGTAGACGCTCCGCCCACAGCTGCTGCTCTTCATGGAGCAGATCAGGACGAGAACACTGTCTACTACAAAATTTAAAAAGTATTTATTTCTCTGTATACATGGGAACACAGAAGTGTTATTTTCTTTGTAACACCAGCTCCAGTTCCATTAACCATAAAAGTGTGCAAATTGAAATTCCAAAATTAAATTT
The DNA here is from genome assembly GCF_051168715.1 of Poecilia mexicana. Lineage (NCBI taxonomy): Eukaryota > Metazoa > Chordata > Actinopteri > Cyprinodontiformes > Poeciliidae > Poecilia > Poecilia mexicana. The sequence goes on from NW_028263383.1 coordinate 19,950,140, forward strand.
GCCTAATGGGAACATGCCGAAAAACACCCTCCCCCCCCACCGGTACAGACACAAATGATCTTATATATAACAGTGATTCTTGAGAATAGGGACAAAACAGGTCCTATGGATAAAGCATGAAATTTGAATAAAATATACACAAAATATATCTTTTTCAAATATCTAACTAAACTAACCTGGGTCATGTAAGCACAACAATGTATATTTTTCTTTTTTTTGCTGAATATTTTTTTATTTTAAACATTGTAGTCGGTGGATGATGCCTGTAAAAGCCCTTGTCCAGGAGCAGAACTCAATACATTCTTATAGTTTAAAACAATTAAAGAAATACTAAAATTATATATTATGACAATTAAGTATAAGTAGTCATATAAATAATTATAAAAGTATCGATAAATTGAATTAAAAATAATTTTTAGATATTTTCCAACTCCGTTGAAATTTGTCCTTAGTTTTTGTCAACACCGTCAGAAATGAAAAGAATGTAAAAAAATCAGGCATTATTGGGGGGCACCAGAACTTCTGAGGACCCCATGACCTCTTCTTTTCTCTTCCTTTGCTAGGAGGGCTAGTTAGCTCCGGTTAGCTTAAGTTATTCTTTAGTTTTTTCTTCTGTTTTATTCCTAAGTTGTTTGTCACAACCATGATGTGTCAACTCCATAACTGACAATTTACAAAACTTTGATGAAATTTTGCGAAATAAAAGCTTAATTTTGGTATAATGTAAAGATTTAATGGACCTGACGAGCTACAATATGGCCTCCTTCAGAATAACATCATATAAATTGAGGTAGTTTGGCATTTTGTCACCTCCGTCAGATGTCAACTCCGTCAGAGTTTTTCTGACTCTTTCAGTGAAATTGTTGTCAAATCTCACTTAATTGTGCAACTAATTCATTTTAATGTATTTTACATGAATTGCATTACTTCACATGTACCAAGTTTTTCATTTTACTCACTAGTTTGTCACCACCTTCAGTTCTGTGTCAACTCCGTCATGCACTGTCAACTCCATCAGATGGACTTTTTCTTGTTTTTTGTTTTAAATAATATTTATTTTATTTCTTGAGAAGCATTTGTCTGTAAATTGAGTAAAATATCACTAATGGAGTATTTTAAAAATCATTTTAGATTTATTTTTGTCAGATGGTGATGACAAAGTTTTGGGTCAGGTCGATTAAAAATGTAATTTTTTTTTTTTTTAATTCGCAACTGGGAGCCTGTACCTTAGCATCTTCATATTTTCTAAACATTATTTGTCATATTTGCATACATAAGGTTGAGAAATAATTTTTTTTTTAAAAATGGGAAAATTAAAACCCATTTTGTCCCTATTCTCAAGAATCACTGATAATACATTTCTCAAAATAATTCCAAAAAGCCTGTATTGGTTTTCCTCTGGTTGTGTAGGTCCTTCTCATAAAATCCCCTCTTCGCCTCGGTTTCGTTCTCACTTTTCTCTGTCTTTTCTAACTCGCTCATGTAGGAAAAGGAGAAGTTGTATGTGGAACTGAAGCAGGTTCTGGCCCGACGGCCCGGTCCCGAGGCAGCCATGCAGCTCCAGCAGTACCGCTGGACCATCGGGGACCGGACCAAAAAGCTGCAGGTATTTTCCGTCCCTCTCCTTTAGTCGCTTTGATTTAGGTCGTTCCTGCCGATTTGTTCATGTCTGGTGAGTTTCCGTTACGAACCGTCTCTATATTTGGGGGTAACGTCCGCAGGCTCTGATGGCAGAGCTGAGGACGGTCGACTCAAAGATGAACGAATACAAACGGGAGAATCAAAGACTGAGCGGCGAGCTGGCAAATATGAAGAAGAAGTATTTGAGTCAGAAAAGGCGTCATAGGTAAGATCCGTCTCAAATGGTGATGAAAGTCCGCAGCGGTCGTGTTCTGTGCTGTTTGCTCCCTGATGGCCCGCTATGTGTCTCATTAGTGAGCAGAGAAGCAGGACCACGGCGCAGGAACAGGAAGCTCTGCCCCAGCTGAGCAGCACGCCTCGCTTCGCCAGAGCGGCCTTCAGGGTTTACAACCCGGTCAAACTCTGACGCCCGCCGTCTGCATTTTCGTTACAAACGTGCGCAAATCTTTGTTTATATTCTGCTAATGTCGAAAAAACACAACTTTGCAATTGCAGTGTTTTGTGCGTTAAAGCGGCAAAACCTCTTATACTTGGGAGCGGCTACGTATGTGGCGTTTTGGGGTGAATTGTATTTGCCGATTTTACAGAAGAGCTTTGGATTCAAGACGTTCAAATAACACAGAACTTTTTATGAACTGCGACGCTGTGAGAGATCTGGTGGAGTCACCAAAAAACAAAACAAAAAAGAAAAAAAAACATCATCTTACCACTTAGCACCTCATCCTAGCTCAAAAACTTTTTGTCAAAAAATATGAGTTTTTTTTTTACTTCCATGTTCCCTTTAAGTGGATTTATTCATTCATGGGCTCTTTGCACCTGAGGCGTTGACGTCACATCTCCAGGAGCTAATGCGGCTCACTTTTTTCCGCTTTGAGTTACCATGACTGGTAGAAAAGACTAAGTCGTATTTCAGATGCAAAAAAAACAATACTATTAACATTGTTGTCTTCTTAATATAATGGGCTTTTAAGTTTTCGTTAATTTCCAAGCGATCCTGAATTAAGAAGATGGCTTGTAAATATCTGTCGCTACCAGCTAACGCCGCACAGCAAAGTTTGCAGCCTTCACTTCACTCCGGATCAGCCTAAAACTACCGGGGATACGGATGGTAAATAAAGGAGCCTCCCTGAGTTATTTCCATGGAATCACTTCTATATTCAGCCTGAAAGAGTTTATGGGAACGAGAGAGCAGACCAGAGCCAGACAGCCGAGCAACTGATCCGCCTGTACACACTGCTGTAAACACCGTCCTATCTGAGCTCTTCACAAGAAACATGCAAAGGTAATAAAACGAAATAACACGGAGACATGAAGCAACACGGTCATATTTTTCTAAAAGCAGCAACTTTGAACCTGAACAGCTGAACCAGATCTCTGACACCAGAGCTGCGCTACTGTCAAGCTATGAGGCTTGTTGAGCTCCGTCAGGCTTCGGAAGTAAAAAGTCCGAACCGTAACCTAACCCCGTTAGTCTGTGACACTAACGACAATAAACACACATAATATACTTGAAAATAAGATAAATACATTGTCCGTTAGAATGTTTAGATACTTAAATAGCACATTTTACAAGAACAATGTCCGAGAATATTGCCTACTAGCATTAGCTAACGTTAATGTTAGCCACAAAGTTTAAGTAAAACTCACCTTCGTGTCAGTGAATGTATAATGAGGCGAACATCTTAAAACCTTTCTCCAGCTGACTTGTTGGGGCTTCGGATCGATGTACAAACCTTGGCCAAGCACTGCAAGCACCTAATGTAAATTATATTTGTATTGGATCGGAAACAATCGAGCCGCTTTACCCCGAACGCGGAAGCTGAGGTGCAAAGAGCCCATTTTTCCAATAGACCCTTGTCACAGTGACGTCAGACAATGGCCGCCATAACTCAAACCTGGGTATCTTTACTTCCGGTGTGATTTTGCCTTGGGAACCAAGCTGAAAAATTCCCGCATTCTCATAATCTTAAGGATATAATAAAAGGTAAGTTTAATGATAACAGCATTTAAGTGTTAGATAGCTGTTATTAATCATTGTAAATTCACCATTCTCTATCTGTGTATAAAATAAACAGCCTCCGATCGGAGAGTAAACCACCTAGCAGCAGCTTTAGCCACATTTAGGAAAAAATATACTCTCTGTCAGCGCTGTAACGTTTAGAGGTTCACTTTCTGTATTTTATAAAACAGTGTTTACGTGTTAGATAACCGTTATTAGTCATTGTCAATTTACCATTCTCCAACCAGCCTCCGATCATGAGTAAACCAGCTAGCAGCAGCTTTAGCCACAGTTAGGAAACATATACACCGCCGCCTGTCAGTGATGTAACGTTTAGAGGTTCATTTTCTGTATTAATGGAAAATAAAGGACATAAAAATAACTTTAATTTGATTACTGGATTTGAAATACGAGCTCGTTAGATTATTCGTTACCGGAAAAAGTGGTCCGATTAGAGGAAGGCATTACAAAGCAGCGGCGGCACCGGACATCTCTGCTTATAACAAACAAACCCCTATTTCATGGGATGAGTGGCAACTCCAGTCTATAATTTAAGAATCTGATCAAGATTAGAGCCTAAAACGTTATAGTTCAAAAACAGTAAAAAGTTCTGGTTAAGGAACAGTTATGTCACGTAGTTAGCTAGCTAACAAAATTCACTAATGCTAAGCTAACGGTTACGCAAAACAAAAATACCTACCTTCATAGTCAAACAGGTATTGTTCGGTGAAGAATTTCTAGCCTTTGTCTAATTTAGATTTTGTTGTCAGAGAAAATTTGTTTGCAAATCGTGATCTATCTTCAAAACTTATTTTAGGCAAATGTTTTAGAGACTGTAAACTCCATGCTCCGGTGTTCTGTCTGATCAACATATGCTGTCAGATATATACATATATCTAAATCTCTCTTTCTATATATAGATATATATGTGTCCATTTTACATATATATATATGAAATAGACAACTTTATCGTTACTTACTATGTACACCGGAACTAAGGATACACAGCTTCGAGCCAAAACGGAGGTTGTGTGACGTCATGTGAAAAGGGTCTATTTGCACAATTTTATGGTCAATGGCAACCCAGAAAGTGTGTTTGAAAAACTTAAATGCAAAACTCTGAAATCCAAAGAATCCATATGTTAACAGAAAATATGAGTGGGAAGAGACTGTTCAGTTGAAGAAATCTCATTTTTATTTTATGTTGTATTTGATTAATCTGACTTGCATCAGCAGCCATTTAAAAGTCTACAAGATGAGCTTTTGAGATCATTTTTAATTATTTTTAACTTTTATCTCAAAGTTTAGCTCTCTCTCTCTCTATCTATCTATCTATCTATCTATCTATCTATCTATCTATCTATCTATCTATCTATCTATCTATCTATCTATCTATCTATATATATATCTATATATATATATATATATATATATATATATATATATATATATATATATATATATATATATATATAGATATATATAGATATATATATATATGTATTATGGGTCACTGAACAATTCAAACTGCTTGTCCCTCTGGGCTACTGATTCCCAAACCAGCCACTACATTAGCTCCACCCAAATATGAGAGACATTGGGAATTCAATATTACAACAACACATGTACCATGTATCTAGATTGAACAAATTCAGATGTGAATAAAATACGCACAATCTGTGTTCTTGACTTTTGTTTTATTATTTTAGAGATATTATTTTATGTTTTAACTTGCCTTTTTGTAAAGTGCCTTGTGACTGCGTGTGTGTGTGTGTGTGTGTGTGTGTGTGTGTGTGTGTGTGTGTGTGTGTATATATATATATATATATATATATATATATATATATATATATATATATATATGTTTGTGCCACTAGATGGCAGCAAAGTGAAGCTTTGTTCCGGTGTACTGGAAGGTTTCTGAACACCTGCACATGATTTTTGAAAATAGCGGGTATGGCAATTTATGAAAGTATAACTCGTCAAGATAAAACAAAAATTAGGCAACGCCTTGGTGCACTTTTCTTTTGAGATATTTTCTGATATCTATGTTTGATGAGCAAACATCCGTGAGACATTTCATTTTTACAGCTTAACTGCTGGAGCAAACCACCAGAAAGCCAAATTGGCACATAGACCTTTGTTAATCCATGCCAAAAAAATTACTAGTTTAAGAAATGTAAACCTAATTTATAGACAATGCATTGTTTTGATGCACTGATCTGTCATTCATATTTTATATCACTAATGCCTGCAGTGCGGTGCTCATACAAATTTTATAAACTTATAAAATGAAGCACTTACGTCTGAAGCACTTATCGCTTCTCTTTCCTCTGGTTCCAAGGTCAACTTGTCCGCCACATCTTCCTGTGTGGCATCCAAGCCAAAGTTTTGGAACCTTTAAATTTGCCATAACATTTTCAAGGCTGTGAAGGGTGAAATGTAGCTAAGTTGTTCCTGTTACCCAGTAAATTAGAATCTGCCTTTTGATGAGGCCCGTGACTTTAAAACTGAAGCAGATCCTGAACTATGATTTCTGTGTGTCCTGAAACCTCTAATCACATCACAATTATTGGTTTTACATTATATTAAGCTCCCTCTCCACCACATCCAAAGGTGATTAATACCGCATTTGTGCCACCACCATGGAAGCAACTTGTGTTGTTGTAGAAATAGGAGGCCTTGCTTATTTTTTTTCCCTAATTTTCTCCTTTTGTTTCACTTGAATCAACAGGTTAAAGAAGCTAATAATGTTTTTTTCTCTTTTGGATGGTTCATTTTTAAAGGAAAAGTGTACCAGGTGGGCGCAGAACCTTCTGTGCATTGACGTCACATGTTCAGTGAATCAGTGGGAAGCACCTTCTTTTTTTTTGTTATTCCAATTTGTTGCCAGTTTCTAAAATTACCTCTCTGTTTCAAAATGTTTTAAAGTCCAGGAAATCATTGCAGCTTTAGACATAGTAGGAAGGATTAGAGATCTCATAAATTCAGTCACTGGCTATTATCTGATTCTGAGTGAGCCAAACTCTCTGCACAAAGCAGACATCATTAATCATATTTTTCTGTTTTTCCCCCCGCATGAAACATCGTAAGAGAGGAGTTTAGGGATTTTATTCGCAGCATAAAGAACCTTTAATAAGGTAGCAGTGTTTTTGTTTTTTAGTATCAGTATGTGCTGCAGCCTTGGATTGAGGTGTGTGATGCTGGACATTTTGGATATCAAGTAAAAACAGGACCTGTATTCCAGTCAGTACCAATAACCGTAATTTTCAGACTATAAACCGCTACTTTCTTTTCCCCCACGCTTTGAACCATGAGGCTTAAAGCCCAGAGCGGCTTTTCTGTGGATTTTTCTTCAACCACCAGGGGGCTCTCGAAACATAATAAAATGATAATATAAACACAAAATAAATTTGTGTACTAATTTCTAAAAAAAAAAAAAAAACAAAGTGTTAAAATGTTAGCATTTGAGAGCAAATCAAAACTAAATCTTATTTTACGGTAGAGTTAAGAAACTACACTAGGAAAAAATAAAATAAAATGTCAAGAGGGCATTTGAAACTTAAACGTCAGTCTTACCACGCTGGTTTATGATAATGCTGACTTTGTATGAATATTATGACTATTGTGTTGTTCAAAATGTTTATTAGTGCACTGCCCCTCCTCAGCAAATAGATCAAATGAAGCATCAAAACCCCCTAAATATCCAACATCTTTGTTTTGTCAACTCAGTCCCAACGCATTTCATCCTAGCTATTGAGCAGTTCAGTCAAGCTCAGTTTATTGTCCACATTAGTAAGACACTTTCAAAGGAAACTCGACCGATTGCATCAGGTCTCTGTCATTGTGGAAAGCATCAGCAGCTTGAGTTAGTGTGGGAGGCCATCTGCTGCCAGACTGACAGAGCGGAAACACAAAAACACTGATCCAGTTAAATATATGAGCTTTAAGCCAGAAGTACAATCTAAAGGATTTTAATCAGCACACAAAGTCAGTTCAGTTGTTGTATCTGTGCCGGGAGAGAGACAGAAACGATTCTTTCATCAATAGGAGGAGAACGAGAAGGAATTAAAATAAAATCACACACGAATAAATTTGCTCACCCGATAAGTCATTAAAAAAACATGCTGCTCCGGTAACCTCCCACCACTTCCTGTCGTCAACGTCGTCTTTTCCGCCAGTAGCAACGTCTGGTTGTTGGTCACATGACTGAGAGATGATTTTAAAAAAGTGTTTCTGTTGATAATTTGCGAAGTTAACAAATTTTGATATGACTTTAAAAATCACCTCGTCCAAGCTCAATAAAACTTTTATCAAAAAAATGTAAGTCTTTTTTGATAAAAGATTTTTTGCGCAAAAAAACGTATGTTTTTTCCCCCCCGAAATAGTCGTGTTTCCGTTAAGCAGATTTATTTCGTAATTCCAATTTGTGCAAATTTATGCTGAATGGAAACGCAGCTACTGTTAAACGGAAAGACCAGAGCAGATATAGCTTCTGTGAAGACAAAAAACAACAGAGAGCGAGGATGATGTTAACAGCTTAACTCTCCAATTGAGAATGTAGCAAACTGATGGAAAGTGGTCATTATGTCCTCCAGCATCAAAACTATCAAGAAGCCTCAGGATAACCTGAGTCACTAACTATGAGCTTCATCAAAACTGAAAATGGTAAGCCTTAAAAGTAGACAGGGTCTCTGCCTCATGGACTCAAACTGGGAGCTGAAAACTAAAGGATCTGCTTCCCATTCTGTTTTCGGAAGCTCTAGGAACCAGCACTAAACTGAAGTCCTCTGTTAGGAACATACAGGATGGACCAATCAGATCTCTGATGGAGCTTTAAAGTGTTTTATGGGAGAAAGAATCTTCTTTCAATATTCCTTTTATCTTACTCCAGTGTTGTATTCAAATAATGACTCCAGCTGTCGTATTCAGTTGTTTATTAATAGGAGACTTGCGTATAAAAAAAAAAAGTCTTCATAACCCTGGGAAATTAAAGGTATTAAAATCATCTTGAGCGTAGGAGCTGTCTCAATTTGGCATTTCTTTGTCGTCTCATCGTGTCCTTTCAGAATACACAACAAAGGAAGAGCCGGTTTCTCTAAATGCTAGGTGATGGGGGGGAAAAAAAAATATGCTGCTAACGTTGTCTCCCCCTTTTCTCCGTTCATGAATATTAGGGATGGACTGAAGCAGGGAAGAGGCAGGAACAAAGAGAGGAGGAGAGGAGAGACAGCAGGGAGGGAGGCAGGGAGGGATGGTTGGGTTGGGTTTGGGGTTGGGGGGGTGGTAGCTGATGTCATCAGAGGCCCAGCAGTGCGCAGGCTCTGTTGGAGCGGTGCTGGCTGCCTATTGACTGGGAAAACAACGGGCTGTGGGAGGACGGATCAGGGCGGCTGTGGGCTAACGGGTGAGAGAAGGAGCACAGATCCAGCCTCTCCACGCCGCTGTCGTTTATCTCTGGGGGTGTTTTATTTTTTTTTTTGTTTTTTTGTTTTTTTCCTACACTGGAATGAATGTAACTGCTGCTTCCCATCATCATCATCATCATCGGGTTTTTATTTTGTCAGAACAACAGATCTTCCTGGTCTCGGAGGATCTCGCACACACACAAAGCCAGAAGAATCAGCGGCTCATCTGACTGCAGGTAATCAGCGTTTTCACTCAATTACGTCCCGTCCACCCTGCTGTCCGTCCATCCAGTCCTGACCTCTGTGTGCATCCTTTCTGCCGTCATCATTATCTTGTAACCATGGTTTCCTCCATCTCCCCTTCCTCTCCTCTCCTCGCTGCTCCTCTTTCCCTCCCCCACTGCCTCATTTTCTCCTGCCTCCGTTTAGCTAAACCCATGCTTCTTTGTAATTTCTGCCTCCGTCCTGAGAATGTTAACCTCGACTGAAATCACAACGTTTAGACCAATAAGAGAGACAACACGCTGGCAGTATGTAGACTGGTGCTTTGAATATGAACGGGATGTTCATATTTATGCTGTGAAATTGAAGCATGTTTTTTTTTTTTTTTAAAGATCAGTTCTGTCATCCTCTCTGCTCCTCATTGAAATCAGAGCTTTTAGATGAAATCCCACGTCCAGATAAAACTATGAAGTGAAACCAGACGTTCTGGTCTCCGTACCTGCAGGGAGACACACCTGAGAGCTTCACACACTCCAAAAGGCTCCTTCCAAGAAAAGGGATGGGACAAAAACTCATAGAAATGCTCCCTTTAAAAAAAATACAACGGTAGTGATGTAATGTTAATGTCTGGTTCACTTACCCGACCGAGCGAGGCCTGAAAAAGGCTTTTGACAAGTAATTTTGCTTTTATTTTATCCATACGACATTTTTGAAAAGGCATTAGTGTCTCCTATGATGGGTTTCTCTGACATAAAAAGAACCAATTACCAATTTGTCCTTATTTAGCTAAACACAGTTTCCTAATTGGTTCTACTGACAGGCAGTAAACAAATCAGGCCTGATTTAATTCAGTTCCATTCAGTTTACTTATATAGTGCGAATTCATAAAACACCATCTCAAGACACTTTACAAAAAAAAGAAAAGTCATTTCAGTCCAACCATAGATACATTTCACCTGATCCTAGTTATCGAATAGCGTTTTAAGCTCAGTTCGTTACTCAAATCGGTTTAAAAAGTTTTCTGCCAAAGGAAACCCAGCAGACTGTGTCGAGAAAGCATAACAGTTGAAATAACAACAAATAATGTAAACCGGAGAGTAGTAGAAGAAGAAAGTGAGCAGCAGTGTTCAGTTTGTCCTCCAGCAGGCCTACAGCAGCAGAACTACAGAGACGTCTCAGGTCAACCTGACCCTCATCCATTAACAACATTTTATTTGCGCTGAATTGTCCGAGCTTAAAATCTTTTGAAATAAACATAAACCCTGAGCCAGAGATGTGAAAGGCGTTTTTAAAAAATGAACACAAACAAGCCAGAGCATGGAGACAGAGACAGGGAGGCGGTGAAAGACGATCTCCAGCTGCAGACGAAGCAGCACTTTGCTGAGTAGGATGATGAGGAAGAAGAGGCTTGCACAAGCTCGTTTTATAATGGACTGCCCTGTGTTCACACACTTAGACCAGCAGAGCGCAAAGGATGAAATTTAGGCCCGTCCACTGTAATGATGCTGCGTCAAAGAGCCGGACCCAAGGCACAAAGTTCTGCTCAAATGGACCGAAAAGGTTTAAAATGTTCTCGTTTTCGGAGGGCCTCGGCTGTCGCTCCCTAATCGTTTCATTTACACCCAAGCTGGAAGGATTGGATGCTCACTTTTAAAAATAATGTTTTCTTCCAGTGACGCTAGAAAAAAACCCCCCATCTAAATCCTGTTTTAAAACTACCATATAGTCACTGTGTTACCGATAACAATTAGGGCAGCACAATGAGAGCCTGACTGTAATTTATGGTGGACTTCTCCATTTAATTTCACGCCCCAGAATCTTTGACACCTCATCAGTTCAGTCCCAGTAGGGGTACGTAATTAGCTGTTCACCAGTAAAAGCCAACTGGTTGGGTTCCCAGTGGGACCTGGTCCCCTTCTGGCACACCTACCTCCACCCATCCTTTGTCCGGACATCATGGTGCCAGTCCAGATGAGGTGGAGCAGACATGATTTAGAAGACAGTACAGGGCCAACAAATGTCCCCCGAGACTGCTAAGCTCTGATTGATCTTCTCTTTGTGCTAAAGGCTCCTTAAAGGGACAGTACTATGCAAAGTTGACTTTTTGAGCTATACATCATTATCTTATTCTCAAAAGCATACCAGGAGTGTTGCCTTGATTCGTTCATGCTTGTTTGTGAAATCTTTTTCTCTAACAATCTCCCATGGCAACCATTCAGCCGGTCAAACTGCTTGGTCGCACCCAGCGCTGCCTTCGGACACAGTTCCTCCTTGGCGCTGCACTTTCCAAGCTTCTGAGTGGGATGGGTGCAGCCGTCCCGCCCCCACCCAGCTCCTTCAGACTAGCTAGCAGTAATTAGCAAACACCTGGTGGAACTGCTCCTCTTTATACGAGCTGCTTCTCAGTGCGACAAAAACATTATTAAAGGGTTAATGAAGGAGTCATGTTGTGATGACTTCCTGAAGGCGGAGTTTCAGAAAGACGAGGAGCTTTTAAAGAGACAGCGTCCCAATTTCAAGTTGTTAAATTAGGATGTTAAATTTCTCTTTAGTCATATATGATGGATACATTATTTTTCTAACAACTGAATATAGTTAGTTGATTATGCTATAAAATGGCATTACGTGCCAGGCAAAACATTGCCCCTTTAAGAGGTTAATGATTGGAACTCAAAATTAAGTATTTATTTTTATTTTTTTAATGTTCAACAAACTCAGTCCATTAAATTAGATTTTACTTCTGTTTGTTATCAGGACAAGAGCCCAACCTGCCAGGGGACACCATGGAAGCCCCTCTTGTGTGTTTGGACGAGGAGTTCGAGGACCTGCGGCCCTGCCGGATGGATGAGCAGGACCACTCATCCTACTCCAGCGTCACCACAACCACCACCATCCCGCTGGCCTCCATCACCCGAGAGGACTTCTCCGAGCTGGAGAACTTCTCTGAGATGATGAGCTTCAAGTCGATGGAGGACCTGGTCAACGAGTTTGACGAGAAACTCAACGTCTGCTTCCACAACTACAACACCAAAACCGAAGGCCTGGCGCCGATCCGGAACCAGACCCACAGCCAGGAGGATGAGGAGCGGCTGCAGGATGAAGAGTAAGTCACCGACGTGAAGCCTCTGGCCGATGGAAGGCTTCCTGTCATTTCTCCAGGGCTTTTAGTCTTAGTCTGTTATTGCGTAATAAGGGATTACACAGCAAATACAGAAAGTCTTACCAAGTGTTTTTTTGTCCAGTTTCCAGTGCAAACAACTTAGTACACATGAAATAAGACAAAACTAACTTCCAAGTAGCTTTTCAGCAAAATATATGCTTAAGTCACTATTTGTCTTTTGAAGATAGATAAAAACTAATAGTTCCTCCAAGAGATTTTGCACCGTTATAAGTGGAAAAAAAAATCTGCCAGTGGAACTAATATTTTTTCTAATCAATATTCAAGAATTACTGACCTAATTTAAGATTTTATATCTTGCTGTAAAGCCGTCAAACACGGCGGTGAAGTGTGTCCTCGGTGTTTCCGAGTTCAGGTTTTGTATTTTGGTTTCAATCAATAAGGACAGTTTTGAATCTCTGGTTGGTTTTCGTTCACCTCCTGTCAGATTCAGATCATCTGAGAACCTGTAAGCACCAAATGATTTATAGTATTTCCAGAGACACAGAAAACTCTCTTCTACAAAACACAGGAAATTAAAGGAAAAAATGTAAACAAAAAATAAGCGATTTCATAAATATCCCTATTAACTCAGTATTTCGATGCACCTTTGGCTGTAATCCCGGTACGGAGTCGGTGTGGATCGGTGTCGGTCAAGCTGCACATCTGGACGCTGCGGTTTTACAGTTTTGGTGGGGATCAGCTGTAAACGGCCCAGAATCAAACTCTCTATGGGGCTGAAGTCTGGGCACTCCACAGACTCCACCTTGTCGTCTTCAAAGCGTCTCTGCGCAGCTTCAGCTGGACGCTTGGCGTCGTTGTCTTGATGGAAAATAACTGTTTTCTGAAGCTGTGGTTCTCTGGCAGATGGAAACAAATGGTCCTCCAGGATGTCTCTATATTTTTGCTGCATTTATTTTTACCTTATACATTTGCAGCGTTTGCCTTTTGACAAACTCTAGTAGAGACTTCATTTGAATTTTCTCCAACAGTGACTCTCATTGCCATTCTCCCAGAAAGCTTTGACAAGAGCAACAGTTGTTGCTTCCTTCGGCGTAGTCACGGCGACTCCGGTCTTCTTCCTTCTCGCCCTCTCAGGTTGCGAGGGCTGTCACATTCCTTCTCGATGGTGATTTAACTGAACTCCAGATGATGTTCAGTACCTTAGTCTTTTTGTGTCCATCCCCTGACTTATACTTTTCATTATCCTTCTCTCGGATTCGCTTGGAGTCTTCATGCCAGAAATCCTGATTAACCAGTGAACGGTCCTAGCAAATGCAGGTGTCTTTGTACTACAATCACTGGAGACGCACTCACAGCACTCAGGTGATTTACGTCATTGTGCGAGCACCAACTGGCTGGATCTCTGTCAAATTAGGTCAGTCACTTTAAAGGGGTTTGAATATTTATACAATCACTTATTTTATGTTTCATAGTTTTGTTTAATGGTCATTATTTTTTGTAGAACTCAGTTTTCCCTTTTGCATTAAATTTATTTCTTTTTTGTCACTTTTGTTTGGCCAAATCAACATTTCATTGATAATAACTGATTTGTAAAAGCAATAAAAAGCATAAAACATCCGAGGGGACGAATTAGCAAACATTTTGTAACTGGGATCCATTTGGCAAATTTGAGTCTGAACACTACAGCCATCTGACTTTTGAAAACAGTCCGCAGTGCAGACCGAGCAGATCGAGCTTCCTGAAGGCAACAGCTTAGCTGGAGATTAACAGCACATTTGTACATTTGGAAACGTTTCATTTGGGAACAGATTATAAGATGTAGAGGCAGAGTAAAGCAGGAATAAATGTCAACTCAGGCAGAATGTATGTACCAATCACCTGAAGATGACTGATTGAAACATTGAATCACTATATGGCAAAATGTTTCCATGGGGATTCAAAGTCACATAAAGATGACCAGTGTCTCTGTTGAAGTTAAAATTCGAGAATAAGCAACTATCCAAATATGTGTCACCTAATATGCTCACATCTGCTATATCATTGCTTTATGCTTTGTAAGAACATAAAAGGTAGACATGTTCTCTGTTGATAGATAAATCTATTTGATTGTTTAGATTTTTGACAATATATGGGTAAAACACTAACAATAATATACAATTTGGTTCTCAGCTGTTCCAAAGTAACACATTTTAATATGTGATCTTGAAAAACGCTTGAAATATACTGACTGTGAACATACTAAAGCATGTCAAAGCAAGACTTACTTCACGTATTAGATGTACTTTTATCAGTTTTCTTCTTTATCATTGAAGAGGAAATGCTTCAATCTACACATTCTTATAGCTGTTGCCAATGTAATTGGTTTTAAATGAAGACATATTTGCTACTTCTTTATAATAATCGACAGCAATTAACAGTGTTATAATTAATATTTACAGATTGCAACACATCTAATCTCACATTACAGTGAAATTTGTAAATTAGAACCAGCTGTTCAACAAGTGCACTGCAAAAACACAAAATCTTACCAAGTATTCTGGTTCTACTTTCTAGTAAACAATGTCTTAGTGCATTTCAAATAAGGCAAAGCGAACTTGTAACATTTAAGCAAGATATAGGAACTTGTATATTAATAATTCCTTAATATTTATGAAGATATTTATATCTTGGTTTTACTTCACTTACAACAAGACATTTTCCCCACATTTGTTGTGTCTTATTGTTTTTGCAGTGTATCAGAATTTGTTCTACAGCCAAATATACTCATTTACTAAAAAAAAACTCCTCTGAGGTGACAGCGTTCACACAGAGGACGTCCATTCATTTCCTTCTCAGGCTAACTGCTTAGCAACACAAGCATTTTGTAACCCATTCATCTCGTACCACTCGGTGGCACTGAGACCAAAATAGAGTCTCTAGCGCCAAAACCGGAACAAAAGGATCAATGGATTCCTCGCGAAGGCCACAATGTGCCAAAACACTCCGTCGGTCAGAACCCGATTCTCTCCGCCACCTTGTTGAGATGCTCTGCTGAATTATTCAGTGTGAATTTTCCTACGCCTCGGTTCACTTTGGCTCTGCTTCATTCATGGCCTCTCCTCTCCCACCAGCTGACTGCCAGACCCTCCCGCTCTGAGTGAGCGCTCTCTGAGGCGTGGACGCAGACGCCGCCGCTCTTGGCGGAGCCGGATCGTTCTAAATATAGCCCCGATTTTTGACGCGAGGAGGGAGGGTTTGAAGAAAGAAACGCACGATTCCAAGCAACGATCAGCCAGGGTGAAAGCAGCTCAAGAAAGCACAAAAAATAAATAAATAAAATAAAAGAGCTGTACATGTGAAAACCTGGCAGATGCCGCGTCCGATGTGGTGGCCAGACAAATGAACAGAGTCCTGATTTTATGCTTTTCATGACGTCTACAGTAAATTGTGACATCAAGTGTTCTCCATCACTTGTTAGTTACTTATGCACAACCTACAAGCATTTATTAATAGAAAGCGAGACGGTATTGATGTTCCGAACGCTGACAGGATCGTGTGACACAGGAGAAACATTTCCGCTTCGTCTGATTCAACAGGAACCCGGCAGGTACACAAACCAGCAGAAGTCCTTTACATTAATCTGCAGTTTGGCTCCGAACCCGTTCTGGTGCTCTCCGACTTAATTCCCCGCAGTCGCTGCCTGGTACGAGTTATAGCAGGCCAACAAGCCGATGGAGAGCGGAGTATTAAACAGAATGACTGCTGATCCGTGGCGACCAGCCCACAAACGCAGCAGCACAGCTTTGTAACGTGGAGCTCCGAGCCCTGCAGGACAGACGGCAGGAGGACATCCGAACTCTCACAGCAGCGTTTAGGACACACTGGAGGCTTCCTGTCTGATGTTTGAGGTCCCAACATGATCTGTCTGTAGATCACTGAATGCCTTAGCACCAAGTTATATCGTTGTGTTAACCTTCCACACCTTCTGGTTCACTGCCTCCCCAAGAAGCAGAAGCAGCATTCAGCTGCTATGCTCCTCTAATCTGGAACAAACCTCCAGAAAACCGCAGAAATCAAGTCAAAGTTTGATTGTACAGCATATTTACAACGACCTCAGCTGACCAAAATGGTCAACAACGACCACAGCATCACAGGTACATAAATAATAATAATAATAAAAACCCCAGAAAATCAGTTAGGTCAAAACAAAACAGTACAACGATTATAAAATTGACAGAAAATACCAAAAACTTATAATAATAATAATAATAATAATAATAAAGCAAAACAATACTTTGCTGAAAGATTGAGTTTCTTTAAATCGACATCTGATTTGTTTAGAGTTGTCTTCAGTTCATACAACCTGGAGCCACGACAATGTAGTGTTTTCCTTATTTGTTGCTTTATTTTCTTTTTAATAACGTGAAGCACTTTGGATTGCCCTGTAGCTGCAAATAAAACTACCTTTTCCTTTTCTTTTCATCTTTTCGCATTATAAAACGACGGGGGTGGAGAAGGAAAAGTGTGACTGGTTTTCAGTTTGTATTTTCAATAATAATAATTTTTTAAAAAATCTGAAAAGCGTGACCAGACTTTTGAGGTACGTCTCTACCAGCTTTGCTGTATGTGGCTGTTTTGTAAAACAAACGTATAACTGATTATCCTCCTTGCCTTTCTTCTGCTAAGGGAAGAAGTGCTTTGGCAACGCAGCTGTTTCTTCTAGAAGCGCAAAAACAGTTTTATTGATGAGTGAAAATATACGAACCAACAAATCCTCTCCAAGTTTATAGGCGAATAAAAACAAGAAAATTAAAAACAAATCCTTCGCTAGCCTTTTTTAAAGTGCATTGAATGTCTGAGTTGCAGCCTCGGCAGGCGGGCGTGAGCGGTGAGGTAAGCTGCCGAGCTGAAAGGACTCCTCTGTGCTCCGTGTGCCAGTGGGAGCAGGGCAGCAGGGCCGTCTGGAAGAAAAGCAGGAAAAAAAACAACAACAAAAAAAAAACAGAAAAACTCCAAGACTCTCTCAGTGCTGTTGTTCGCCTCCTCTGTCAGTCGCCGTGCCGCACAATGATGTGAGGAACTTTATTTTAATCTCAGCTTAAGGACACATCTAGACCAAATAGTCTTTTTTTTTTCTGCAGAGTTTCTTTGCACTGACCGTTACTCTGCCTGATGTTTGCTCGTTCAGTGTTTCCTCTTCCGAGTGTCTGTGTGTTTCTCGTTGCAGCGTGTGGGACGCTCTGACCGACAACTACATCTCCACCTGGGACGGCCCCAACTCTGAGGGACTCAACGGCAACCTGTCCGACCACGAGGTACGCCGTCCTCTAAAAACCTCTGGCTTTTACTGGACTATTTATTCGTGTTTCTGTTTTCCATTTCTTGGCTTTAGGTTGATTTCACTTGCAGCCTACATCTGGTCAGATATTGCAAAAGTTCTAGGGCAAAAAAAAAAAAAAAAGCACCAGCATTTTAATCAATATCCTAAAGAGTCGATACAAAGCCCAAATTAAACAAATTTATTTCATTTTTTTAAATATATATTTTTCTTATATTTTCAACATATGTTCTGTTTTGTCCTGTCAGTACACAGCATCCCAGCCTCCACTTGAATTTTACTTTTGAACACGTTTTCAGTTTTGCTGGTCAGTCGCAGAACAGTGAGAATCCGTTGAGCCCATATTATGTATTAACATCTTTCATAGTTTCATTCTGTTTTGAAGACGTTAAGAAACATTTTGGACTCAACCCTTATCCATATTTTAACTCTAGGCATAAATAAATGAATTCAGAGATTCCTTCTACTAATTCTACGACACGTCACTATTCTGCCAGGCCTTAAAAGCCTTAAAGACGGAGCGTCTTCCTGGCTGATTACAGGATCATGAAGCCATTTAATATTTTTGAACATTTTCTTTCTCCTGATTTTCAGATCCATGAAAAAGAGGAGGAGGAAATGAATGAGAAGAACGAGAACGCCAACTGCCTGAACGAAGAGCCTCTGATCACAGCAGACCAGGTTTGACGTGAAGAAAACGAGCAGGCTGCCACTTTCAAATGCGACGTAGCCGTTCCTCCTGAGAACTTGTTTCATTTGAGCTTTTACCTGAATTTGCTTGTCGTTTGCGCGACTGATGCGGGCAGAACGCGCGTGCGGAAATGACGCCGGGTTCAAATCGGCAAAAGTACTGTGTATTTATCAGATGTTTTCAACTGCAGCAAATTAGTCGGCCGACAAGCTCCTCTGCGACAAACTCTTCATCATCTCCAATGAAAATAGTGTTGAGTGTTTCGGCGATCCAGCTGCTCAGACATCTGTCCAACGCACCGCTGCTGCTGTATGCCAGTATGCGTTAATAATTGATAACATGCATCGCTATAGAGGAGGCTTTGGGCATCTCACTGGCTACTTATAAATGGGAAGCATCTGTATGCAGTTAACCAGGACCAGATCTCTCTCTCTCTCTCTGTCTCAGGTCATTGAGGAGATCGTTGAGATGATGGAGAACTCTCCAGATCCCGGCGAAACCGAGGAGGAGGACGAGGAGGAGAGCAGCCTGTGCTCCTCCAGGACCAACCCGTCCCTGCTGGAGGAGATCAGGCAGCTGTCCCAGGCCTCCAACAACAACTGCTCCTACGAAGGTAGACGAGAAAAGAATCCTGACCGTAGATTTGGGCGACGTCGATTCAGATTTGTTAGGTTTTCTTACCCTTTGGGCTTCCTCATGTCGTCAGAGTGAAGAGCTGCACTCATGGTGAAAGGTTTTAGTCTCTAGACCCTATTCTGGTCTTTATCAGGTTATATAAAATCATGTGTTAAAAAAAAATCACCCATTATATATATATTTATTTATTTAATAAAGATGAAAAAAAATTGGAAAAGTCTGTGAAAAAACTAAAACCCAACATATGGACAAAATATACATAACACATCTTTATCCCTATCCCTAACTAATAGATTACATATAATTATAAACAAGGTTATTGTTATAGCTGCTCAAATAAGAAAATGTATCTTTGTATTAAAATAAGTTGCCTTTTTTTTTTTTTTAGGACTGTTTATATTCCAATAGCAGTATCTGTGGCCTTAAAATGAATCGTTTTGACTCATAACCCTGTTTATAGTCATATAATACAGTAATACATTGTTCCATCTAAAGTGGACATTTCTCAGATCCAAGTCGGACAGAAAATATTTAAAATACTCAATAAAGTGTAGCTCTTTCATTGAAGACTACAAAAACCCAATATGGCTGCCATGAATATGCCTGGCCTTAAATGTAAGGAAATAAACAGTTTATTGCTCCTGACTTTCAACATCGACACTGTTACACGTTCTGTTCATTTACTCCGTTTATTCGGCAAAACCAGGTTGTACAGATGCTGTGCAGCAGGAGAGGCTGGTCTGTCTTCAGTTTGGACCACATGAGGATTTTTGTAACTTATTTTGAAGACAAAGATGTTTTATTTTTTTACCAATTCCCATAAAATCTGATTGCTACTCTTTTCTCCCTGTATTTCATCTTTTACTGGATAAGATTTTTTTTTGGTAAACTTGGGACTGTTTTTCTTTAACGTCTTCAGCATTTTCTGCGTCGCCCGTAGAGTTTGGTTGTGGTCGTGTTGTTGCTTTTCTCCCGGCGGACTCTCACCGTCTCCTCTTTTCCCGTCCTGCAGGCCTCAGCTGCATGCCCAGCTCAGCGCTGATGGAGCTGCTGCACAGGGTGGAGGCCGCCATCCGGGAGTACTCAGAGGAGCTGGTCAACCAGCTGGCCCGGCGGGACGAGCTGGAGTTCGAGAAGGAGGTGAAGAACACGTTCATCACAGCTCTGATGGAGGTGCAGAACAGGCAGAAGGAGCAGCGGGACAGCAGCAAGCGCAAACGGCGGGACAAGGCGCTCAGCCTGCAGGGGGGCGGGACGGCGCCCTCCAATGGGGGCAACGCCGCCTCATCTGGCCAGAAGACCGGCACCATGCCGGTCAAGGTGAATGCACAGGATTATTTCCACTACTCTGTTAGGATCTATATGTTCCAGACCCATTAAGAAAACAAACAAAACAAAAAAACGAATGGGTCTGTACTTGTTCATTTATGTCAGTATCTCAAACTCATTATTGATTTCATACAAACTGATGTTTTCAAGCTTTTGTTTCTGGTAATTAGGATGATTTTCAGATCACTGTGAATGAAAACGAATGAGATGTGGTCTTAAAGGTACAGAACGTAACTTTTACGAAAGAAAATATGTCACCATGTCGTGACAGTATAATATGAGACACCTCCTCCACCTTCTTCCTGAGCTGCTATTGTAGCCTGAAGAAATGCACCGCCCCCACCAAAATCAACCAATCAGAGCCAGGAGGAGGGTCTTGGCACCGTCAGTCAGTCTCATGTACTCGCTGCTAAATGTGCTAATGGCGGACAAACAACTTACAGCTTATCCGTAGTCATCTGTAGCTATGCTAATTAACCTGAGAATTCATGACAAAGGGATGGGAGATAGATGGGGGGGGATGAGCTGCGCCACATGGAGGGTGATTGACAGCACTAAGACATGCTTTCACACCACAGTAACAGTTTAAATATATATATATTATAAAAGTTATTAAAAGTATTGTTATTTTCAAAAGGTTATATCTTTAAGGGAATTGCAGAAAAGTGACATCCCAGAACCTGGTTGCTCTTCCTCCTTCCTTCTCTGGCTCTTCCACTAATGGATGTCAGATCCATTACACTCTAAATGATCTTACAGGAACATCTACATCCAGGACCAGCCCAGTTCAGCTCACTCTGCTCCCGCTCAATAACACGGGCCTAATGGGTTTTCCCTACATGCAACGCACAAACGGTGGTTTTATCTGAGAGAGCAGACACCTGAATCTGTGCCAATGTCGAGCAAATAAACGAAAACTGTGTCCGTAGTTCTACTTTGAGCTACTTAATACTGTAAATGTGACACGAAATAAAGAGAACTGGGAGTAATGATATACAGATATCAGCAGAGTTTTGCAAAGAAAGCACACTTTTGACAGTCACTCTATGTGTTTGCATGTGTGTGTGTGTGTGTGTGTGTGTGTGTGTGTGTGTGTGTGATCCATAGCGCTTCAGCATGGAGGGCCTCTCCAACATCCTGCAGACGGGCATCAGGCAGACATTTGGAAGCACAGGAAATGAGAAGCAGGTAATGTGCTGACTCATCATGTTAGCTCTCTCAACTGATGATAATTGAATCTTCTGTACCGTTTAGCTGAATAGAAAATTTAGCTGAAAGTTGAGCACACAGACAACCGGTGCCGTGTAAGATGTAAACATTCTTCGTTTGGTTTTCTGGTAATAAATTTTATTTTATTTTATTGGTGTTAGATGTAATAGAAGTTAACCGCCTGGAGCTTAAAAGCATTGATACTAAGACCTGAGATTGTTATACAGCATCAACCTTTAGTCAGGAGCTTCTTTAGAGTTTTTTTTTTTGCAAGACTGACTGCTACTGGAGATCCTTCCTGTCAGCAGCGTATGAAGTATGAATGACCGTGCAAAATAAAAAAAAAGTCAGAAGTTCCTGTCCTCTGTGTTGGCATTCAGCGGTACACATCGGTGACAGCGTGCTCCTTTCATCACTTCTCTTTCTTGGCAAACACTCTGAGCTTTTTCTTGGTTTCAGTATCTGAACACTGTGATTCCATACGAGAAGAAAACCACCCCTCCGTCTGTCGACGACCTGCAGATGCTCACAAAGAGTAAGCATCCGCACGAGACCAAACGTGAGACTCGATCGCGAGGCGCGACACGTGAAATGACTGTGATCCTTTTCTCCAAACAGTCCTCTATGCCATGAAGGAAGACAGTGAGAAGGTGCCTACGCTGCTGACGGACTACATATTAAAAGGTAAACATCATCCAAACTCTCCCAGAAGTCAGTGAGCTGCTTGATCTGACGGGAATGCAGCGGCGTAATTCGATTTGTCTTCCCTTCCAGTCCTCTGTCCCACCTAAAGAACCGTCATACCAGGAGTGAAGTGTGACAGAGAAACCGACCTCCCCGCCCGCCCCGCTCCCCAGGACTTTCCTAACCTTCTGGCCCAGTCTGCATGAGCTCCCCTCGTTTTTCCATTACCAACCATGGATCGACACCGTCCGCATTATCTCATCCGTCTAAACCACGACTACTGCCTCCTGCTGAGCTCACCTCGTCCTTCCCTGCACACCCGTCTCAGGCCAGACACCAAAATGGCCGCTGCCTGAAAAAGCGACCGGGACGGTCCAGTCCCACTTTTACAGGACTTCACTAATGGAGCATGATAAGCTGGTTAACGATCACAAGAGATCACTTCGGTACAGGGATCCAGTTTCAGATATCACTTCTCTCTTGTCTTGTCATCTCTCGTTTCGTTGTCATGTTGTTTTTTTATTTATTTATTTACAAAGCCGTTGATCACGGAACGATTGCTCTTTTCAACACATATATACAGTCATCCATGTAAAGTGGATTGTATGGGGAAACGTGATTCATAAGAATACAAAAGCCATGCACCTTTTTCTGCCAACTCAGTACTGTAGTTCCTTTAGAGTGAGAAGAAACACACTACTATTACGGGTGCAGTGCGTTACAAAGCTTCTTTCACAATGAATATCCAGTGCTCTTCAAACTTTTTATTTATTTATTTATTTTGAAATAATATATATATATATATATTATGTTGTACATTTTTTTTAACGTTTATTTACTGTAACTGTTATTGCACTCTGCGCAGCCACCTACACGTGTAAAACTTATGTTTTTTTAAGTTCAGGGACTGAAAAAAATAATAATTTTAATAACTGTGTATGTATTTGCATATTAGCATTTTTTTCTTTTGCCCCATGTAGATGAATGTTACATCGCTTAATTGCTAATTCAAATAAACTTCTACCCTCAATGTTATTGCTTCCTTTTACGTATTCACTACATCAGTGTTCAAAAATCCACCAGCTCACGTCTTAAGATATGTATCTATGAGTACACTGTGTAAGAGAATATGCTTAACCATGTCTGAAAGTATTTTATCACATTTACAAATCAATCATGACCAACAAAATCTGACGAAAAAAGGAAAAAAAAAACTTTTAATGTCAAACTGAAAAGTGATTTCTAACAAAGCAATGACTATTAAATATGTGCATTTAACATGGGATAAGTGATCACATAAATTAAATATTCGACTCCCTCAAGTCAGAATTTAGTAGATGTATTTTTGGCTGCTGTCGCAGAGCCGAGTCTGTGTGGATCGGTCTGAGGCAGGCAGGCTGGACATCTGGCCGCTGCAGATTTACCGCAAACTTTATACCCCGTGTTACTGCAGCAAAAAAAATTAAAACATCTGATTTTATATGGAAACTGATGCCGTTCTCACACGCTCTTATTTACCTCAGCAACAGAGATGCTTTGCTGCCACCTTGTGGTTTAAGACCGGAAATGACGACACTTACATGAAAGTTTAGAGACAGAAAGCGTTACGAGGCAGTGGGTCAAGTGTTATTTATTTTTTTTCCAATATGATTTTGTCGTCTGTTCAGAAGTGTTTGTGATTGGGGGCAAAGCATATTGAGGCCTTAGTCCTCGTGGCGGTGGTCGCAGGTTCGATTCCCGGCCTGGCGACATTTGCCCCATGTCTTTCCCCTCTCTCATCACCCTGTTTCCTGTCGAGCTACTTTCAAATAAGGGCCACTAGAGACAACAAAACCTAAAAAAAAGAAAGGTTTGAGGTAGTATCTGTTTGCCATTTGTGCAAATTGGTCTTGGATTTTCACATTTTCCCACTGATGCTTCATGAATCGATATCCTGAATGAATAAATGTTGCAGCTTTTCAGCAACAGCTGTAGCATTGAGTGTGGAGTATTATGATATATAAACCATTTTTAAAGAAAAAAACAAAACAAACAAACGCAAGAGTTTGTTTATATTTTATTGGAAAATAACAGGCATTTTTTTTCATGAACATAAATATGGAGTACACAAGTGGACAAAGCACATTGATGTCTGGACTTTAGGCCTTCTGTATAAATAAGACGCTTCACCGCCTGTTTGTCCACAGGAAGCCTCTAGAATGCCCCCCGCTGTGATGGAGAGCACTTATTTAGTTCATAAAGTTACATAGTAAAGAGAAACGCTGTTCACGTGCTCTTATGTTTGCTGTAGAAAAATATAGGCTTGACTTTAACAATACATTATAATCATCAATGTACACGTTTAAATGACTCAGTCGCACTCTAAAACACGGAGTCTGATAACCGTAAGAAACGAAACATTTTCCAGTTTGCTTAAGTGTCGTCGACATTCAACAAAAAATGCTCAGCAGCTAAGAAACATTTCAAATCATTCGTTTCTGGAATGTTTTCACTTTCTGCGTTTGTGGTCGAAAGCCAGACAGCTAATAAATGTCTCTGTGTGAAAAAAAAAAGAAAAAAAAAAGCACAGCGGGAGAAAGGAGAAACTATGACAAACATTTTTAAAAGCGGACAAAAAAATCAAAATCTATGTAAAAAAATAAAACATCTTCAATAAGGAAACGTATATATGCCGCCACCTGGATACATTCCTAAAGAAGAGAATTTATTTGTTCATAGCGTGAGATCTCTGTTTAAATTCTTGCAAGTGGAGAAGGTTCTTTCTGTAAACCAACAAATATTTGATACAGTTTTACTCTTCATTGGATTGCTCCTGCCATTTTTGACACAAATTTTAAATTTGTATCTCTTCCTATGAAACATTTCAGAATGTGCAAATTGATCAGGAATAGTGAGTTATGACTTTTGGTGATTATAAACTAATAATGATAATAATAATTTAAAAAATGCAAAAGAAGGAAAGTCAGCCCTTCATAGTTAATCCCTCCAGCAGAAACATGATTCAAAGTAAAAGCAGGACTTTATCCGATTGGGGTTTTTCGATACCGTTGTCAACAGTTTAGCTTAAAGTTTTCTGTTTGTTTTAAACATGGGGTCATTTATTCAGAGCTTCACAGTTCAACACAATATTTACCCTGTAATTTATTCAGAAAGTTTTAAAGTCACTACTTTTGTCCCCGACATTGCAACTCCACATTTACAGGTTTAATGAGTTTTACTGCAGCGTTATATCACAGCTGAGTTTTCCTGTTCATTACCAAACTGACAGCTGAAACAAAGCAGACACGTAAAAATGCTGATGCGCTCTCTCGTGTAAGGATTTGTTCAATATGGCTTACTAATTTCCATACGGCAGCTGTTGCAATTTTAAATTAATAAAATTCTTACGTCGCTCAACAGTTTTCTTTTATTTAGCCTTTGTGCTTGCCTCTATAATTTCAGAAATCGTCAACTCAGATTAGAACTTCTTAAGTTCGTAAGTAAAATGAAGTAAATCTGCTGCAATGAAAAGATGTAACATGTCAGGAACGAAGACGATTTTGTCTTTGGTTCAGTATCCAGTGTTTCAGATTAATTTGCCATCAATGTTCAATATCACCATCCATACAGATTAGACCTGAAAAAAAAAAATCAAATGTCTGGAACACATTTAAAAACTAACAAATATCATATTTATAAAGATTTTTTGTCTTACTGGAAACGTAACATATTTTAATGCAAGGGTGAAAATAAGCAGAGTTACAACAAAGCAGTAATGAATCAGAATCATAAGCAGATTTCAAGACTAGAGACTAGAGGATGTTTCAAACTGAACTCCATCCACCCAAACCTTCAAGCTGGATCTCAGCCAGGATCTCCAAGATCCTTCTAACATTGAACGGATCACAGCAAATCTAAACTACCCAAAGAAACGCAAAGCTCTGTCTCCATCGCAACACCACAGGCTGCTTCCTCACAATCTGTAGAGTTTCCGTCTAAATACGGGAGGAGAAAACCAACACGGTATCTTCATCAGCTATTAGCAAGTTTCTGTGCGGATGCGTCGCCCCACCTCAAAGACTGACGTTTTGTGCTCGGCAGGCATAACTCAGTTTGAGTAGACCGAATGAATTATGCACTCCAGATGCCGAATGTGTGCTTTTTCCTCTCGTCGCTTATCTGATCAAAGTGAGACTTTCAACCCTTGGAGTCGCTTTTTAAGAGTCGAGCTGTGGGGAAATGTAAAATCTGTGATTCAAACCTTGTGGTTATTCCTCCTCATCCGTCTCCCGTGTCTGTACCAAAGATGACGCTTCTGGGACATCATGACTAAAACATCTGCGACCGAAGAACTCACTGAGGTTTGAGTATTTTGCTGGGAGCCTTACGGTGCGTTCACACTGCAGCCTGAAGTGACCCAATTCCGATTGTTTTGCCGGGCCGTTCACACTGCCAGTAAATGCGACCTATATGCGTTCTACAGTGTAAACAGGCAAACGATCTGAAAGTGTCCCGCATGTGCAGTAGAAGGCGTAATAGCGTCAGCGTTCTCAGTGTTCTGCCAACCGCCATAAAAAAAAGTGCTCAGTGTTTGCGGATGTAAACATGGAAGCTAACGGTGGAGCTTAGCTTACATATTTGAAGTTGTTGTCCAACCGAAGCAGCATATTAACAACTTAATCCTCATATAATCCGTCATGGTTGTTGTTTTTCTTCCCGCTTGCGCGTATCAGGATGCAGAATAGTGAGATTTGTTGAGAATCAGTGATGTTCAGTTCGGATGAATACGACCTGAACGTTAGGTCGCATTTGATACACATCGAATATGGGTCAAATTCGAAAAAGAATCCGACCTGTGCTGTTCACACTGCCATGAAAAGATCGGATACAGGTCGCATTACGTCAAAAAAAAAAAAAAAAAAATCGGAATTGGGTCACTTCAGGCTGCATTGTGAACGCACCATTATTGTTCCACGTGCTGCAGAGCGTCTGCAGAGATCAAACATATTCTGGCCTTTTCTTTAAACGCTGCAATATGAAGGGGTCTTAAGAAAAAATGACTTGTCCTTCAGGTAGTTGTTGTAAGAAAGGGTGGCTGAGAGATTTACGTCCCGCCTATATTTCCTGTAACATCTTTGCTGAAAATTGGGATAATAAACCCTTAAAAAAACAAAACAAAACAGAAAAACAATCTAGTTGCCGGGTAAACAGCTGGAGAACGGCATGACAATAAAAAAGTAGAAAAGGGGATTTTATCAATACATCATTTGTGAGAACAGAATATAAAGAGTGAATACAAAGCAAGTAAAAAGCATGTCTTGAATGGTTGTCATGGCAGCCTGCTGACTTGAAAGCGTGTAACAGTAAGTGACGTCTTCCTCTCGTCCTGTTTGCTAAAAAATAAAATAAAAACGCAAAGCGTTCCCTCCAGAGACCCGGCTGAGCCTCCGGTCAGTCCAACTGCGTGGCACGGCACTTCTAGTTAGACCAGCGAGCCTGCTTGGTTTTGCGCAGGCACCATGATGGGCACCCCTCCCATGCGATGGATGTTGGAGGCTGTGATGGCGGAGGTGGGCAGCGGCGGCGGGGACGGGGCGGGCTGGAACTGCCCCTGCAGCTGGGCGTAGGTCTGGGGCAGCTGCTGGGCCTGGGGCAGGTGGCCGTAGCGCTCCTGGACCGCCTGCGAGCTGCCGTTGGCGGCCTGGGCGGAGGCGGGCTGTCCGTGGGGCAGCGTGCTGCTATTGTTGTAGCTGTAATGAGTGGGAGTGGAGGCCCCCTGCTGGCGGGGAGGTCTGTAGCCGGTGGCGCTGCCCGTGGCTGTGATGATGGAGGCGGTGTCCGAGGCGGGGTGCTGGGGATACTGGTGCAGGTGGTGGTGGTGGTTGTCTTTGTGGCGCGGGCTGGAGGCGATGGAGGACAGCGTGCCGTTCTTCGAGATGACGTCAGAGCCCAGGCCGCTCTTCGCCCAGGAGACGCGCTTCGGAGCCTGAGCGTCTTCCCTGCAGGTTGGGGAGACATCAGGGGTTAAAGGAACGATCCACTTTTTTCACTCCTCACACCGATTGAAATATGGTAGAATAACAAGTCCTGTCATGACAAAATGCTAATTTTGTTTTATCAATTCAGCACATTTTCAGGCCTTAATTTGAGATGCACGCATTTAAGGCTTTTGGAGGATGCATGGACACCTGGTGAAGGTGAAGAGCGTTGCATCCTGAGGCGCAGGAGCAGACCTGTTGAACTGAAACACATTCTCTGAGCTGATTAAACTATAAGTTTCCTGTTTCACCTCCTAATTCTGCTAAACACACAACTCACTTACAGATATGTTAAAGAAAATGCACATCTCCTTTCAGTTTCACTGCTTTGTATAGCAAAAACTAACAAAGGTAGATTCAAAATGATTTAGATTCCATGCAGTATTTAACACATTTTTGATTTCACCCTGTCATTGTATTAGAATTGAAGCCATTATGGAAAAGACTTGAGTAACAAAGTAGATTGTGTAGCTTGTACTGTAATAACTTGAAGAAGTTTTATCAATTATCTCTCGTAACTGAGACTTTTACAAATCATTTCTAGTTCCTTGAGGTTTGTCGCCATTTGTCAGACTATGAGGATTTTTTTTCCTTGTATTCTTATGCAAAGTGTGTCTTATACAGATGATGTAGGTAATACAATTGCTTTATCCCGTCAACAATGAAATATTGGTAAAATGAGCTTTTCTGACATCAGTTTTGATTCGTATAAATGTTACCAGACGAACTCACTTGATTTCATTGGCCATGTCGTCCTCGTTGTCTCTTCTTCTCTTGAAAATAAACAGAAACCCGA
Source organism: Poecilia mexicana (assembly GCF_051168715.1). NCBI lineage: Eukaryota > Metazoa > Chordata > Actinopteri > Cyprinodontiformes > Poeciliidae > Poecilia > Poecilia mexicana. The sequence goes on from NW_028263383.1 coordinate 19,979,210, forward strand.
CGCAGACACAGAGGAGGAAGATGAAACCGAGGACCGATCCGACTGTCGCGCCAACAATCATTCCGACCTTATTGGCTGAAATCGTGACACACACACACAAAAAACGAAAACGGAGTTTGCTTCATAGATTCAGAAGTTTAAGTACAGCTTGCGATTATGTCTGGTGTTACGTACTGTTGATGATGTCCAGGGTGACGGAGCAGGTCTCGCTGCCTGCCGTGTTGCTGGCTGTGCACACGTACGTCCCGGACATGTTGCTGCTCAGGTTGTTCAACTTCAGATCCCCGGTGTTCTCATCTGAAGCAGCAGGGTGACCACAGACACGCGTCCAACCATTAGAAACAGCTTTCTGTGCGTTTAGGATGTGTGAACTCTGCACAAACTTTATGTGGCAGGTTGTCATGGAGACACATTCCAACAAACCACTTCATACATTTGACTCAGTAAAGAAAAAAAAAAAAACAATCAAAGGAACAAGACTAACACGTTTTCTGAACCGGACTAAACTGTCGAACCACCAAGTCATCAGTCATACGTTATTAATTTTATCAACCTGTATGTCTTGTTTGCAGTATGTCGGTCTGTGCTGATAAATGAAACTATCCCCAACTATGTTTCCATCCAATTGTCAGATTTTGAGCAATTTTTTTAAATGTCGCAATTTTGCCATTTCCATCAACTTGTTGTAATGCAAACCTTCAAAAAGCGCATGAAAAAGCAACGGAGACACAGATAATGTTTGACTTTCAGGAAGGATAACAGGAAGGGTGAATGGAATAGCTACAGCCGATTTACTCTTCTCATATTTTGCTCTGTTATCCTTTAAAGTTTCAAATTCTGTCTGTCATGAAATTTGCTGGATTTGGAAAAGTTGACAGTAGTTTGGATATCTCAGAGTTGAGGGAAATATCTCCAATATCTCAACTTTACACATGGAGACTGCTGGCTATGCTGACTAACTGCTAAAATAAGATGCTAAAGACTGAAAAATTTTAAGTGTAGAAAATGTAATTAATGCATTTCTCTCTCATTAGTTTACATGACAAAAGCTTTCACTTTGACCTCGTCGTGCCTACAGAGTGTGACGAAACCAAAACTGCAGTTTTACTCACTGAGCATCGGTGCAAAAAAGACCTCGGAGGTAGGACTGGTTCTCCTCCACTTGTACAGCGGGACAGGCTTCCCGGCACTGGAGGTGCACATCAGAGTCACGTTCCCTTTCAGCACCGGCTTCCCGGACACAGAGCACTTGGGAACAGCAGGAGGGACTGAGGGGAAACACAGAAGTCATCAGAGGTTTTGGGTGTGTTGCCATTTCCAGCAGCATATCTTCATTCAGACCTCGAAATTCAGACATTTAGCCGTTTTTCCTCACCGTTCACCACAAGAGAGACCTCAGCGGGATTAGAAGTAACAGAAGGAATGATGACCTGACACACATAACGGCCGGTGTCGGACTCCTTGGTGTTGTTGATGTACAGAGAGACGTCACTCGAAGGCATGTTCTTCAGGAACCCGACGCGGCCCCTGAACTGGAGGCTGCCCTCGTTGATGGTGCCTTTGGTGTAGCTGATGACCTGCGTAGGACAGATACAGCAACTTCTTATTCTCGTTAGCACAACAGCTGCACATACGGCTAAAAACAGGCCTGAGTACATCTGTCCAGGACAGAGAGAGCAGTTTGACTAACATGCCTACTCATTTGGGGTCAGAGGTCTCAGGGATGTTCATAATCCCGACATCTCAGGCTCGGAAAATTGAAAATGTTTGTCATTTTTCAAAATCATGTTACAGTTCCAAAAACTCAATTTGGACTCGAAAGCCTCCCTTCATCATCATCATCATCATCATGCACCGAGTCATTTCTAATGTCACTAGTATGACAAGCTTTTGTCTCTTGGGTGAGGGTGGATTTTTACACATGCAAAAAAGACAAAGAAATACAAAAAAAAAAAAAAAAAATTTTTTTTCAAAGCAGTTAATAGATTTCAGTTCTAATGGTGAGTGTATCCTATGAACATCAGTATCTAATGAGTTCAGGTCTGCACATGCATTGTCTGCAAGAACAGAGAAATAGACATTCTCTGTATCAGGGTTGCAAAAAAAAAGTTCTTCTTATGGTTTCAAAGTTCTTGCAGATTGTTCTTTATCATCGTCTGAGCAGAACCTTTTCCTTGTATGGGTTCTGAATTCAAGAAAACTGCTGCCACACTGATGAAGGCAGCAGTGGGAAGGCCGTATGAGGACTTCTGATAAATATGTACCAGTACTTGCTTATTGTTAAGTTCTGTCAGAGAGAACATTGCTCTTTTTCTTGCCACTTCAATCAAAGGCCTGCGATTACTCGTACGACAGCAGACCAGATTGTAGGCGGTTTCTGGGTTGGGTGTAAGCCCCAAACAGTCACAGCCTCAAGACAACAGACCGCTGCAGCAGAACTGCGATGTTCCACTAACAAAGATGGAGTCCTGATGTTCATGTCTGTGTAACTTGGGCTTTTTCCATCCACAAGAACATTGGAGCAGATCAAACAAACCAGTCAGCAAAACTTCCTGACTGCAACCTTTCCTGCCAGGAAGAGTCTCAAATCATTGAACAGACTTCAATAACCCACAGGACCCCAACAAACTGATGCCAAGCTCTCGGTATCAGACGCCGCACACTCCCTCAGAGGCACTTAGTTGTATGCTCAACAAACTAGAGCTGTTCCTCTGGTTGTTCCCTGTATTTAGATTTACCAAGTTATTCACAGCTCCGCAACAAAAAAACCAGTAAGCTGTAACAAGTTTGATATTCCCGACTTTGGGGGAACAGCTGCTCCACTTTCTCCCCAACATGAAATGTCGGCGCCTTTCCACAAAGCAAGAATTAGCCAGCATGATGATAGTCTACATCATCTTTACTGGGGGGAAAGTGTCTGTTATATTTCTGTACTAAAAGTCCTACATGCCTGGTTGTGCAGCTGAGTTATGGCTGCTTTTTTCGCTACAGCTTTCTTGAAAGTGTCTCAGCTCAGGTGAAGCTTCAGAGCTGTCACACTTCATTCTTATCATCTGTGTTTTTGGCTCCAAATGAGAGCAGAGGAGAGCAGGACACTGGATGACTGTTCAGAAACACAGAAAACTCACTTTGAATAAATCTGCCCAGATCCCACTCCTCCATCTGCACAGCTCATTAATCCACGCTCAGCAGACCAAAAATACCCAGACGCTGTTCTAAACTGGACCGGGATGAAGCGGTTTACACACTGGAAGCTTTTTGGAGGACAGATTCTCCCAGGTTTAGAGCCACGGGAACAGAGACACATTAGACTTCCTCCTCACCTGCTGGGTTCTGTCCGTCACAAAGTTCCACAGGATGGTGCTGGTGGCCAGGTCAGCGTCTGGGTTCCCAACGTACGAGGCTATTAGCTGCACCAGTTTACCTTGGACCACCTCCATGCTGGTTTGAGACATTTGGATGTTGGCCCACACGCCTGTGGAAACAAAGATTTTCCTCATTACGTCTTATGATATTTATTTATATCATAAACAGCCAATAAACACAGTGAAAACACATGTTGATTTGACCATTTCTAGATCTAATGATAGGACAGTTAAAGTTAAACTAAAGTTTAGCTTTACCCAAAAATATTAATAAGATTATCAATACACTGTATTGATATTGAGTCCAGCAGGAAGGGCTGAGTTTTTCCACATATAGATGTTAGAAGTATTTTGTTTTAGCTGTAGATGCATCTATTGCCACAAATGTTCACTAAATAAATGCTGTTGTCGCATTTTAGGCAATCTTTGTTTTTTGTTTTTTTGTTTGTTTGTTTTTTAGAAAAGGAGTTTATTAATTTATTTGTATATTTTAATTTATTACTAATATTGTATGAAATAAACTTAAGTGGTTAAATGAAAACTGCAGAAAGTGCCATTTTTTTACCTCACTGATCTACTGAATAATTGGTAGATTAATTGAATATTAAAATAATTATTAGTTGCAGACCTAGAATCTAGTATTAGAATGAAAAAAGGCTCAAGTCCTGAAATTCCCCAAATCATAGCCCATCAGTTACTTAACAGTCTGCTGTTTGTATTCCTGCTTAAAAAAAAAATAATCAAGGATTAGCTATTAGTTTCCCCCCATAACGCTAATCTAAATCTATGCCAACACTGTTTAACCAGGCCAAACTGTAGGTGAGACAAATAAAGAACAATGAAGAAAAGGTCACTGATGGGCTGAAATGTAGTGCACATCTGTAGCCAGACCGGGGCAGCAGAGAGCCAAGACTCACAGAAACATTACAGCTCTCTCCATGTCCATAACAGTTTATAAGTCACAGATTCAAAAAGAGAATAACTGTGTGTGCTGCAGACGGAGACTGCTGCTGACTCTGGTCTCTGTTTACTGTAATTAAAAGATTTCTCTGCATCCATTATGAGAAATAAAAGAGTTCAAACTGTGTTATTTGGCCTCTGTCACTTCACTGCCTCTTCCTGCAGCCAAGACAAGACACAAGAGAGCAAACAGCAGGAGTATTTAAATACACTGGAGTACTTTATTATTATTATTTTTTTTAGCACCACATTTTTCTGCGTTCTCACGCTGAAAAATGTGGTCTCTGCCCTCCTGAACCTGAGCTATTCTGGAATATTCAAGACGCTGACGTCTCTCTGAGTGTGGAAACATGACAGCCGGACACGTATACAAACTAACGATGAGATCCCGGGTTATGTGACTGACATGCAAATTTATAACGCTAAAAAAGGCCAAAAAACATCAGCTGTCATTAACAAAGCTTCCTCTATGTGGAAGAAGTGATGAAATCAAATGTAACTATAACGTTCAGTTTCCCTGCGAGAGCCTGAGCTGAAGCTTTTTACTACGTCTCCACAGACTAGACACTACAAAGAACATGAGTGGTCCACTAATGTCGCAGCAAATGATTTGTGGGTGTTGCAGATCCCAGTGTTGGGACGGTTTCCTCATGCAGGCTGCCTTCTGGAGGTCACAGACTTACATTATTCTCTAGAGGGATGTTGGAAATTAGACCCAGAAGATGTCAAGCTGTTGTCTCTTCAACCAAATGAAACTGGGTCAGCATTTGAGTGGAAATCATGCAACAGTTATGTTAATAAGCTGAATATTGGTCTCGGTCATCCTGGATATTTGGTGCAAGAAATGAAAGATCTGGCAGAAAAAAAAAAAATCCAAATATACCAAACATGATGCGAGGGTTGATGCTCTTAAAATAATCCTTCACAAGGATTCTGGAAGCAGGATGTGAACTTATTTACTTACTCTGTATCTACGTTTAAATCATATAAAGTTTATTCATATAGCATAATTAAAAACAACTTTCCATCCAGCAATGTGCGACGCAAAGAGAAATGTCCAAAACTGCAATAATATAGAAGGAATAAAAATAGAACATCAGTACAAATTAAATAATATGATGATAAGCTAGAATTCATAGATGTGCTGCTTAACCTCGGATCAACTGGAACATATATCTTTTTTAGTATGCTACAATCAATAAATCAAATTTTATTTGTACAGCACATTTCAGCAGCAAGGCATTTCGAAGTGCTTTGCATCATCAAAAACACAAAGTTACTCAACATAGAATCAACAATCAAAACATTACATTTATTCCAATAGTTGGAATAAAAACGTTTTTGGATGCAGATGCTCCATATTCTTCTGTTTCTCTGTTTTAAAACCAAACCTTAGAATCCTCTCGTTTTCAGACCTTCTCGGTCGAAGCTAGAGCTACATGAACGTCCAATGAAACAAGACCTGTTCTCAGAGGAGCACAGGTATCAGTTTCCTTGTTGCTACAGCAACACATGGAGAAGATAAGTGACACTGATGAAAGAGAAAGTGTGTAGGCATCTCTCCCTCTGGAGTACAGCATCAATTACATCTAATTAGCCACAGAAGACAAAGTAAAACAGGAAGTTGACTCTCAGAAGAAGATAACAGGTGATGGGACAGGTGTGAGGAGAAATGGGGGACAAAGGTAGCAAAAACACAAATAAGGAGGAAATCTTTCTGTCCAAAACTATTTAGGGCCTGAGGAGATATGCAGAAGCAACAAGAGACTCCGTTCCTGCAGGGATGGATGGTGGCAGAAGGACGACAACCTGAGATGATACAATGATTCTTATTGACATATGAAGGGACCCTGAAATAGAAGCCTGATGATTGGTTGAAGCAAGTGTCTGCTGAGGTGCTACAAAGACCTTGAGAGTCAAGGATAAATATTTGATGATCTGGGTCATGTTAAAAGGACACGTTGCTCAAAGTTGGACTCTGAGCTCTGCTTTCTCTGAACCACATCCCAATGCAACAGTTGCATCGCTCGTGATGCATCAGCATTAATGACATGCAGCCAACTTTAACAGGAACACCTTTCAAGTACAACATTCATCCCCCTTTTCCCTGCAGAACTGCCATAATACTTCCTGGCATAGAGTCAAAAAGACTTTTGTCCACATTGACCTGCACCGTCACACTGCTGCTGCACATCCATGATGCAATTCCCACGCTCCACCACGACCCAAATGTGTTCTAAGAGATTGAGATTTGGCAGCTGGAGTTCGAGGCGATTTGGGATGTGTGACATGGAGCGTCATATCACCGGAAGACATTCAGAAGACGGACACAATGCGGTCATAAGAGGTAGATTGGGTCGGCAGCCTCTGGGGCTTCAGCAAACTGGTTCGACAGGCTGTGCCAAGAAATACTGCTCACACCATAACTTCAGCGCCACTAACCTGAACCAAACACCAAATAATTTTGACCCTACTATCAAACTCATGGCAATATATTTCCTAATCTGTTATTGTCCAGTTTGTAGCCCCGGTTTTCTGCGCTCAGCTGATAAAAGTAGGTCTTTGTGTCTGATTCAAAGTTTCACCTTTAACGTATTCAGAAATGGTTGGTTGTAACAAAGAGCCTTCTGACTCAGAATTTTAAATGTTGTTAATGGGCTGAAAGGAATAATATAATGGTCTTTGGAGTTGCTTATCAGATGTAAACCATGTTGACTCCTCTGGTCCCAGAACCAGAACTAAAGTCCTGTTTACACAAAGCTGGTTTCCTGTTAAACTGTAGCAGTTTTGTTGCGATCCATTTGCTTGTTCACACCAGAAATCACAGTTTCTGAAACAGAAACCAGGTCTGAGAGTTTAAGTTTTTGGGAACATCATCACCCACAGTGGTTTGAATTACTCCACAGGTGTGAAAACACACATGGCTGCAGTGTGAGGTTTAGATTAAGGGTCAAAGTTTTGACGACACACTAAAACCACAGCACCATCTAGTGGCCTGGCTTGATGACTACAGCTTGTCTAAACGCAGTGACGTCTAAACGTGCAACTTTACCTGAATCAATATCTGACTGTTTCCAGACAATAAAGTTGTGTAAACAAAGCTTAAATGAAGGAAGCTATATCATCCGTAATATAGCTTTATATTTTCTAATACCTCTTAGTTTTTATTTGTCTAAGCTTTTATCATTGTAATGTTTCTTTATTGTTATGCAATTGTGTGTTTCTTCATTCGTTTTTTATGTATATAGTATTTGTTTCTGTTAGTTTGAACAATAAGAATGTGTAAGAATGCTGCTGCTGCTTTACAAATGAACTTTCTAGAGCTACGTTCCACATCCTCTGCTCACACTGAGAAACATAAACTGCAGCACTGAGGACTTCCCCAGAGTCAGCACACAGGCATCAACATTTAATCGGGAGTTAAGAGCTCCGCAGCCTCAGCGTCTCATCAGGGTGGATGACTCCTTGTGATTTAGACTGATCGTCTTGTCGTATTTTTTTTCTACAAAAATCTTGCCAAGTTCTGTGTTAAGAAGATTTCTAGTCAGAAATCCTCCCTGATGCCAGTGGGAGTGCAGCACCTCCCGCCGTCAAGCTGACCCCCAGAGGGAAAAACGTGAATGAATAAAATGGTGAGATGGTAAATGGAGGGAGAAGCCACAAGGCCACCGAGATCACGTTCATAACATTCACACTCGGTTCTTAATTTGGCGAGTGGAGCTTAATCCTGTCCGCTGTGGCAGGTCTGAGATCTGCCGGGCAGCCTGCGCAGTGATTGGCCTTAAATATTCCAGGATGATTGATGGCAGGACAGATGGGAGCACGCTCAGCGTGGACGGTAATGAGGTCAGGAGGAGTCTCGTCTGAGATAATGGGGAAAGTTTTTAAATTAGATCTAACAAAAATGTGTCATGGACAGCTGGACGAGGCTTCTCTGGACAAACTCTGGTCCCGAGGAACATCTGGGACGCGACAGTTTCAGATGTGGGAAAGATGTATGTGCGCCCCTTTAAAATGTGCATGTGTGCTGCTGTTTACACGCTTTTCTGATTCAAACCATATAGAGCACTAATCAGACAAACTAATAAAACAAAATCTGATAAAGCAGACTAAACAGGTGTGAATGCTCCCTTAGTGCTTTTCATAGAATGCAGGCTGAAATTGCAGGAGAATGTAATCTCTTATTTTTTTAAGTATTGTACACATGGCTAAAATCTTTAAAACTGCTACAAAGAATCTAAATCAATAATTTTTGACTGTAAAATATTTTCTACTGTAAAATATGGACAATGAGCCGATGATCCGACGAGTGTAACGCAAAGTGGTTAGGGATTCTGGGAGTATTGGCTAGATGTCACCGCATCACATCGGTCAGGTCTTGGGTGATGTCAAGGTCAAAGGTCAAAGGTCATGCTTGTTTAAATGCAGACGGTTTGGTATGTGTGACTTTCTTCGTACGGTCTATCTCATAATGACAGGAAGCATTTAATTTGGCAGGTTTTAATTTGCTGTCGGTTACTGTTGTCTTTGATGCTGCGGTGACGGGTGGAGTCGGCCTCCTGCTTCCTGTGTCTTATCAGCAGGTTGGAGTAAACTATTCCATCAAAGGAGCAACTTCAAAAAATAAAACATGGGATAGGAGGCATGCTTTGCTTGTCAAGTGGTATGATTCTTTTTAAGCTGGACTGTGAGATGATCTACTTTCGGCATATATATATTTTTTTTACAATACAACACCTGGGAGCACAAGCAAAAGGAGTAAGGAGATGAGACGTTGGAGATACGATGGGAACAGAAAGAGGACAGATGATAGAATCTGGATGATGAGTGGAGAGGGACTGGGTGGGGAACCAGAGCCATGCTCTTCTACAGATAACCTAGTGTAACGCCTCCCGGGACAGTTTATGTCTATCAATCCAGATCAGGGCTTAGATTGGTGGGAATAAAAAAAAAAATAAATAAAAAATCAGCACCAGTCCTGAGAATCACAGACGACTTGTTACTGTGTTTGTCCCGTTTACAGGTTGAACGGCTAATGTTGACGCTCTTTATGCTGTTTGAGCTCTACACCTGCCTTGGCTTGTACAACAGCGTCTGTGGAACATCAGGGGAATTTTCTGCGTTGGACGGGAAGGAAACACGACTGTCAGCACGGTCATGCATGTCAGCTCTCAGGGCCTCTGGCCTGTTGCTATGCACCGCGGTCACCGGGGACGATGTGCCGTTCACACTCTGTTTTCTGTTTGAAATCTCTGTCTGTTCGGACACAGAATGTTAAAGTTTGAGAGGAGATTCTTTAGTGAGCAAAAATGAAACAGTGAAGGATACAAAAGTTCAGCAACAAAAATGGAAAACCTCTGACAGTTTGATTTCACACACCATTTGTGATTTGCCTCCTGTCTCCACCTGTGAACGCCATTATATGGGATATAATGGCTCAAGAAACCTCATATTTAATCACTGTGATGTACTTTGACTTCACCTTTTGACATTTAAATGTAACTACATTCTGGAATTAATAAAATCTGAATTCACATCTACAAAAACACAAGGGTTCTGAGACAGAGATGATTTAAAATCTTTGCCTGGATTTTAAATCGGATTTAAAAGTGGGAAATAGCAGCCAGGTGTTTACTGAACCGATCATCAGCCAGTCTGATTGTCAGAAGTTTAGGTAGCTGCTCTGAAGCACAAAAGGTGTGTGTGTGTGTGTGCGTGTGTGCGTGTGCGTGCGTGTGTGTGTGTGTGTTTTGCGTGTGTTTTGCGTGTGTCGCTGCCCGTCAATCTCTGAAGATTTACAAGTGGAGTTTTAAATTCGTTGAAGTTCGTCAATTTGTAGTGAGAGATTACTCACAAGAGGAAGACATTTACATTTTCGTAGGAGGAGATAAAACAGCAATTTCAGCCTAATGTCAGTCAAAAGAGAGAAACACTTCACATTCTCTACAGGCTTCACAAAGCAATTTAAATGTTTATGTTGAACCACATTGATTCAGGAACAGTATCTGCTGGACGGATGAAACCCGAGTAGAGATGTCTGGTCATTATGACTGCAAATGATGACGCTTTTAATTCAAAGTGTAAATAGTGACACTTTAAATGTATTAAAAGTGTCATTATTAACGGAATGACACTTCATAGCGACAGTCATAAACATTCATAAAGACTCCTTCGCGTTCATAACAGTTGTTATGTCATGTCAGTCTCATGCACACCACTTCAAATGAAATAAAGTATTACCAAAGACGCAATGTGTTTCAGTGGCCTAGTCAAAGTCCTGAGCTCAGCCTCATGGAAATGTTGTGATCATAAGAGAGCTGTGCAGAAAAAAAATGCATTAATACTTGGAGGCTATGCTATTGAGAGGAGAAACGTGTTATATTGTAAGAATTTAAGATTTAACAATAAACAATTAGCATTTAATAATTAAAGGACAAAGTGACTCATAAGTTATTAAAAACATAAATCGCTGCCATTCATAATATCAACGTTACGACAGTAATTCTCCGTTCATTTCTATCACATGCAGGTCTGAATTATTTAGTCCCACAACTTTACAGCTCTTACACGAGCAAAGCTTTTCCTATATGAATATTTGATAGCTTACATTTAGAACAAATAACTAGCGAGAGCAGGCTGCCGTCACACATTATGACCATAAGCCGAGATGAGAAATGAGTGGCATGCGTGGCCGTGTTTGTGATCCCGGTTTGGAAAAATAAGGGTCCACGATGCGTCTCGTGAAGTCAGTAAAGTTTTGTTTTGCACCTATTAGTCAGGCGCAACATTAGCAACACATTTACACACACAACAAACCAAAGAGCGTCATGAATAATGGATGAGAGAAAAGTGGGAGGAGAGGAAGAAAAGGCAGGCACAGCGGCTCAGGTTGGTGATCTGCTTTAAAGTTGCTCGACACTCAACAAATCGACCAGTTTAGGAGTTATTGAGGCCGTTTTTCTGAATCCAACATTAAATACATCTGGTCCTTACAAAGACAGAGGAAACAGCATGTCTCAGGTTTCTTATACACACAGAGCGGTCAGGGCCAGGGACCGAGGCGGAGCTCGATTTCTGACAGGTGTGTGAGTCGTTCTGTGCAGCACGATTAAAGCAGAGACACAGCAGTGGGGCTGCAGACGAGCGAACGTGTCATGCATGTCCTGGAGCTGCTAAACCACCAGCCGCTCATCAGATGGATACGCTGAGCCAGATAGGCTGAGAGGGAGAGGGAAGCAGCTGCTTAATTGGCATAACAGCGATAGTTTGAAGCTAGGAGGGTCACAGGTTTCTGTGTGTGTGTGTGTCTTCATATCTTTGAATATGCCTTCAAACCTACCTACGATACGCATCTTTAATACCGGACTCTTGCCATCTCCCTTGACAGCTGCAAATGTGTTTTAGGATGCATCCTGAATACTTAATCCCGTTCTGTACTCTGACTTCTTGTTACACAGTGAACTGTTGCTATGCAGACTTCGGTTGTGCGACACTACAAATGTGCGCAAACATTTGAGTCCCAACAGGGAGCTCCTGCTAAATTTGAGTTTTAACACAAACCACAGATGTAACATTTTCAGATTTGTTAATTGAAAATGAAAAACACTCGTAAGTTTTATTTGAAAGTATCAGCTCAGACCACAGGTGTCAAACTCAAGGCCCAGAGGCCAAATCTGGCCCACCGTAGTTTCATATGTGGCCCTCTAGACTCCAAACTGCATCAAAAAGTCCTGCCAGCTTTTCAGAAATCTGCAAAAATCAAGAAATCTCCACATAAATTTTTTTTTCTGATTTTACTGCAAATTTCCTCAAAATTGGTCAAAAGCACTGAGGTTAAGTGACTGCAGCCTTACTGGATGTTATAGTCTGTGATTGACAAGGTGAGTGGTAAAAAGTTACATTTAACATCAGACAAATATCAACATTTCCAAATTGGTGCCACAAAATCTGTCATTTTGATGGCAAAAAAATCACTAAAACAATCATGAAATCCTGGATTTCACAAAGCAGGACACCGGCCCTCGAGGCCTGTGTTTAAACGCCCCTGCTATAGGACAAAATGTCACTCCTTCTTCTCATTCTTAGAGCTGTAAAAGACTCATTCTTAGTTGCGGAAAGGACAAATTTTTGATAGACACGATCATAATCGTCATCCTTTTTCCTCCGCGCTCTCATGCAGACACTGTGATTCAGCGGGTTCTGATAGCAGCAGAACCTTCAGCGTGAACAGAGGCAGCTTACGTTAATTGGTGCTGCCGCCTATCTAATACTGACCTGATGGGAACAGCTGCGACGCGGAAATGACTGAAAATCTGCCACTCGGATGGACTTGAAGTTCCTATTAAACGCATAGAGCAGCTCAAACTCGGGCCTTATCGGCGCGATGCGATCGCTCTTCTAGGATAATTACAGCAATGTCACCGTGAGCTCTTCTGCTCCCGCCGCCTCAAAGTAGAAATAGTACATGCAATCCCATAAAGCCTCCAGACGCTGTGAGTTAGTTAGTGTGTTGTAATGTGTGAGGGAGGATGTTGAATATTTGGCTTTTCACTGCCGCATCTACCTTTTCTGAATGAAAGAGAAATAGTTTCATGAAAGCCACAAAAAAGTTTCATCCCCCTTCATTCTTGAAAAACTTACTCACTTCCTTTTTTTTTTTTTTTACCAATAATTCTCAATGAGATTGATTTTAAATCATACAAGGAATGGAGGGTGATGGACAGGGATTTTTGAAAACATTGTTGTCTTTGGTATCAGTAGTAATTTACAGTTATTACAGTTTTTATCACTTTAGCAACATGTTAGCTGGTATCGGCACATCTCTGCTGTTGTTGCACAATTTCTATTGCTACCTGCTGTAAATGCTTTTGTTCTAATTTTATTAAAAAACATATCCTTCTTCATATTTGTTGAAACTGTCACTATGTCACGACAGCAACAAATAATCTGTGGAAAAAAATGGAGCTCCTCTGCCTTCTCCCGGTGCTATTTTGAAACAACCAATCAGAACCAGGAGGCGGGGCTTTGCACTGTCAATCACCACTCCGTGTGGCGTTGCGCTTCTGATATTTTCACAATTTGTTAACTGGTAGTTTCATCCAAACAGTCTGGCACAACCGGCCGTTTGAGGACATCCATGATTTTGACTTGGCCCAAAATGAAAACGAGTTTGACGCCTCTGATAAACCAACCAGATTCTCTTCTTACATTATGAGGGGAAACGTTGTTGTGTGCTCTCGTCCCATGAGACCTTGTTGGCGCTGTGAAGCAAATGTAGGGAACAAGCTGAGAGCTACAAAGTCTACTGGTTAACACACATTCTGCTACTTGCTTACAGCGGTGTGTGATATCATGTTGGTACTTATTGTGATAATTCATGCATTTCTAGTTTTGAGAAAAAAGAAAGTAGCATCCCCATACGTTTTCAAAAATGCATACAGCTTTGGTTTAGTTCTACGAAATCATCCAAGTAGACAATCACAGACGTGTGTTATTGTCTTGTGCATTGGTTTTCACAAAGCACACATGAAAACACACAAACATATACACTCCGCCTCCCCCCCACTCACTTCCTCTGCATTGTGTGGATGATGACAGGCAGGAAAAAGCTGGCCGTCCTGATAGCGCTTTATTCCAAGATTAGCCTGTTTGTGCTGGGAGACAGTGCTACAGTAAGGCCCAGCAGTCCGGCTCAGACAGGAAGTGACATCTGACACACACTCTTCTGGCTGACTGCTCCCACATTTGAGTGCTGCCCTTTAGTAAGGGGTCATAATGCTTTGAACTACGACTTCACAAAAGATGGAAATCCCTAAGAGCTTCATTGTAGCTACAATTAGTTCATTCTTTTCTGACACACAAAAAAAGAAAATGCATGGAACTGAACTGATACTAATTCAGCATCGATTATACAACATTATTATGCAAGGTCATTGCAGCGGGTAGCTAATCCTGTTCTGCTGCTGATTAGAGTGGAGTTGAATAAAAGTTTGACCACATTCTGTTGTTACCGGGTAGAAAAGTTCTCACTCTCAGAAAGACGGGAAAGCGGCAGGGCAGAAAAACAGGCAAATTCTCTTAGGGATAGCTTTTTGTTTGGGTACGGGCAGAATCTGAGCTAATGTGTCACATGCAGTTAGCAGACAAACACTGATTTATATATAACTACCAAAATAACACAAAGAAACTCCCAGTCGTAGATTATATGGACGGAAACAAGCAGCTAGCGGCTCTCTGCCTCAGCTGCAGACTTGCTCATTCAAAGTAACATGTCCTGCCTGGACGACCCTGCGTTACTTTAAGAAGAGTATTTCTCAACACGTACAGGTAAACTGCAAACTTTTTATGTTACTCTTTAAAAAATAGTCGTCTTCTTGCTACTCTTCCATAACAGATTTGAGGAGTCGACCACTAAGGCAGCATTCACACAGCAGGTCATGATGCTCTAGTCCAATTTTTTTGCAAAAATCAGATTTTTTTATTTATTTATTTTTTTCGTGGTACTACTAATTAAATGTGACCGCAGTCACACTTCTTATATTTATGAACGGTTTGCGACTCCGAAGTGACCAGAAGACCAACAAAAGAGTCATACAGCAGCGCACAAGGAGGAATGGAGAGTTATTCCTCAATGGCAGCCGACGGAAAACAATCAGATGCATATTTGTTTTAGTTCCACATATGGAAGTGGCAGAATTTAGATTTTTTTTTTTTTTGGGTGTGAAAAGATTGGAATAGGGCCGTTCAGACTGCAGCGAAAAAGTGGGATATCGGTTGCTGATTTAATTTGTGATTAATTACATTAACAGTAAAAAATAAATAGAGAAACAACTAGTACTTGTGAGAAAGACCTGGAGTCTGTCTGTGTTAGCCGACAAGATCGAAGTGAAGCACTCAGAGATGACAGATGACAGCCGCTCAGGACACTGCTGGGTCAGAGCGAAATAAGCCCAGGGTTACTGCACACCACCTCCCTCTTATTACAGAGAACAACCTGACATGAATGTGAGTGTGTGAAAATGAGCACGATGTCGTTTGGACCCACAAATCTCAATCCAGGAAGCGCTCATCGTACCCGGCACAATTCCGGCTGTTTTAACCAAACGCCAAATGAGAAACGTCCCATTAGCCCAAGAGCCCAACGATGCTTTGTCACTGGTATCTGACAGTACGCCTGAGCGGCTCAAAGGCTGCTGTTAAAGAGACGTGGCTGTCCAGCTGGAGGCTCACAGGCAGGGCTGAACCTCACGCTCTACAGGCAACCGCTACCGTGTCGGATGCTAACGTTTGTGACAGCGCAAAGGCTGAATACGTACGGCTCTTCTGTCTAAAAACAAACGGTGCTCTGGTGACAACTAAACCTGAGGCCTGCTGAAGCACAGGCACATGATTTGTAACGGTCAAAGGCCAGACGTACAGCGCTGAAACGATACAGGATGTGAGGAATTTGATGCAACAAATAGCGGTGATAAAAGTTTACATAGTGGGGCGTCTGCTTTTACTATTTAGAAAGACTGCATGGCTTTCTTGTCTTATGTGTCTGTGCTGGAGGACTTAATTCTTATACAACTTCCTAAATACTGCAGATGTATGTAATTCTACGCTTTCTAGCATATCTATAACCTTACGTGGATTATAGGTTAATTATATAGAGTCGATTTTGCCTTGTTTTTTTCCCTCATGTTTTGAGATTTGCTGTTTTAACTGCTTTTTTTCATTATTAAAATAATCTGATCACTGTTCTTGTTGTTTTAGTCAGCACTTCTTCCAACTTTCTGTCCTTTCTGATGCCTGTTGTTCAACTTAGACTCAGGTTTTTGTGAAATGGTCACATCTGAAATTAAACAAGTTAGTTTTTATTCATGTAATTATCTTTTTGATATTTTCTGCCAGTTTTTAATTGTCTTACATTTTTTTCTTCTCAATTTTTTTTATTGTTTTATAATCAATCTACCTGTGATGTTGTGATTGCTGTGAAGCACTTTAGAATGTGCTATATAATCATGCTCTTTAAATTAACTTTGACTTTTATGTTTGTGTAAATAGCACAGCTGGAAATTTGTTCCATTTGACATTCTGGACATAATTAACACTTCTACCATCAAAATCTCTTCTAGTAATTGTGAAACTTGCTAGTTTTGAAAAAAAAAAATGTCAGCAAAGCTTGTTTCCCAAGCTAAGGTCAAATGATTTAGCTACATTCATCATTACCAAGTTCCATTTTGACTCTGAGATACTTGTTAGGATTGAAAAAAGCCTTTGGGTAACAGTGGGCTGAGGAGCAGCATCTCTGAACCGACATGCGGAAGAGGGATTTTATTTGGGAGATGAAAGCAGCGTCTCTGGCTCTGCAGCAGCAGACCAGGTCCATAATGATGCCGTTTGGTGCAACGCTCACCACGTTCACAGACCGCCTCCTCTCTCAGAACCAGCCGCAAGCAGATGCTAATGTTTGCATACTTAGATGAACAGTAGATATACTTCCACACACACACACCTGTTTTATTAAACACCTAGCAGCCAGGAACAGGAATACTTTCATTCCTATGACCTTGATTGCGCTGCGTTCCTGACAGCTGCCTCTTATTAGGATTTATGGCCTCCGTCTTACGTCGAGAGCTTTATTATGTCTGACACTTCTTTCGAGATCCAACTCTCTGGTGTTGAAAATGGAATTGTGTATAATTAAAAGCCCGGTCTTGTCCACCCTTGGAAAGGTGAGGAAGGCTAGCGCGATGATTCTCAGAATCGAAGATAAGGGTGTTGAGTTAGGTGGAGGAGGCATTCATCTTGGTTTGACACGAAGCCAGATAATGCGGAGAGTTGCACAGAGGCGGCGTACAGGGACTAGGAATGAGGCTGTGTGCTGTGCTAACCGGAGATGTCAGACAACTCAACGCGGTAATCTGATCTGAAACGCTAACAAGGAGATAAACAAGTGGAAACTTCTCGCCATTTCTTGGGTTTCCCCCCACCCCCCTCCCTGCAACAGTTAAAACAGTAAATGAGGGAATGTTCTGGATTTCATCTTCATAGACACACTGCAAAGGAGATGCCAGAGAGATGATGATGACAAGCTGTAAACTGAGAACTACCCACACGCAGAGGACTGAGAAAGACCCACATGAGGATTACATGACATTCTCTGAAAGTGAAGTGGCTTTCCCTGAACACCACCATCACTGCCACACTGCGCTCAGAAAAGCTTAAACAAAAACAAAACATCATCTTTTTCTTTTTATCACAAAGTGGACAATTTAAAACACAATCCAGATGACAAAACCTGTGTTTAGTTGCAAATCAAATTTTGTTATCTAATTTGTGAACACTCCCCCCCCCCAAAAAAAAACAAAAAACAAAAAACAAAAAAACACATTAATCTGACAGTTGTGACCCGAATTAACTTTTGATTGATTATTGCCGTCTCCTGTCAGATGGGGAGTGCACACCTAGTTGTAAGTAAGTATGATGAGAAACAGTGACTGTGCATCCCGTGAAACTAACAACACTGAAGTTGGCATCTCAAACTAATTATTATTATAAAATCTCTATTCAAGTCCTGAAAACACAAGATGAATCCCTTTTTGGCGTCAGGCAAGGGAGACAGTCTGACCTGTTATCTGCTGAAGTCCGGTCTGGTCTGACCCAGCTGCTTGTGTTTCTACTTATTCCTCTTCTCTTAAACTGGCACTTGGAAAAGTATCCGTACCCTTCTAAAGGTAACTCCCCCCCCCACTTCTCAACGATACATTTTCTACCTTGACAAGCGTAAACAGTTCCCTTTAGACACAATCAGAGCCCTTAAGTACACACACATTGTAGTATTGAGTCATTTTCATGCTTGTTTTACAAAGGACCAATTTGTGTAAAGCTTGACCTATCTGAGTGTGATGCTACACAAAGATGTCCCCAGGAGTCCTTCGATAATGTCCTGTCTGTCCATTTTACAGATTACTGCACATCCTAATTAGCGCGTTTAAAATCTCTGAGAAAACATCAGGGGTTGGGGCCATTAAAGTAAACAAAAGAGCAGGAAGTGACAGGCGAAGTTCAGTGTCCCCAGAGGAAGTGCTTTCCTACCGTTTTGCTCTTTGATACACCCTCAGTTTATAGTTCTCCAAACTAGCAGATCACCTAAAAACTGAGTTACTACATGAGTGGATTGGATATTTTCAGATTTAAAACAGAAAAGGAAACCAAAGACAGGCCAGACAGTCCCTTGTGGATTCATGACAAGCTTTTCAGATGCACATCGGAGTGACGCTTGTAAATACCGGATCTGAAACGAGAAGGAATGCTTACAGGAAAAGACCAGTTTGGTCAGCGTCAACTCTCTTTTGGCAGAAGACCAGACATAATTAACAAAGAGAGAAAAGGAGAAAAGGATGGAAAAAGCTACGCTAAGAAGCCAATACTGGATGGAGGTTCAAGGGTTTATGAAGTAGTCCATTAAGGTCAAGTTCATTTCTGAGAAACTGAATGTTTCATGCTCTGCTCAAATTTTATTGTGACTTTGTTTGGAGGTAGGAGGAAGCCCGTTTTTTTCAAAATTCAGTGCAATTCTCCTTCCATTTTAGAGTCATATTTATTACATTAGAACATGCGTTTACACGAGGCTTATTTGTGCCTGTTGAAAATAAGTGTTAAACAATATTAAACATGCTTTTCATTAATCCCACATGTATTACAATGTTTCTTTCACTGGTCTAAAAAGAGACCAATATGTAACTTGGTCTTTGGTGCATATAAGATAATACACCAAATGATAATATATATATTTTTACGCTCAAAAAGTCAAAGAAACACAAACTAACAGTTTTCTTCTATCCAAGCAGCAGCTTATTTCACTGTGGCCAGTTGATTTGGTCACAAACAAGTATTGTTATTAGGTATAAAATAACCGTCTGGGTCTGAATGGTGTTTTAAGTCTGAAAATAATGTTTGTCCTAAGTTCAGGAATGTAGCATAGATATATTGCAGGAATATTATAGAGTAATAATAGCAGTTGTGACATGTAATCATGTGGTGTCATGGAGCTGGTATGGCCTTTACAGGGCTGGCTTTGGTTTGACTGCAGTTAGCATTTTTTTTAATACATTGCAGAAAGAAATCCCAGGAGAGAAGAGCCTATATTTATCTTGTAATTATTGTTGTTGCAGGAACGATTGCAATTATCTCTTGATGGGTGCCACCGTGCGGCTCATGTAAAAAAAGTCTGACAGTTCCAAGCCACTTCCACAACAACAGTGACACCAGCTGTGCAGTGAAACCTCGTCTTTTAACTTTCTACAGCTCGTCTGGGGCAGAGCGGCAGGCGAATCTTCAGTGTTTTACGTGTGTGAATGGGCCGAGGCAGCGCCTCCTCTCACTTCTCCCGACATTCTGTGATAGACGGCGAGACGGCAAAGATTCTGCTTAAACCTCAACGCTGCTGATCATCGCAGTGTTCAAAGATAAGGCTCCCCACAGAGACGTGCACATCTGGTGGAGGCCTGGAAGCAGCAGACGGACTGGGAGTTTTTGCACATGCAGCCACGCACATCTGCAAACCGACATCCACCTGCTAAAACATGCGGCGTTGGAAACTGTTACGTTGACAGGTAGCAGTAAATGATGGCGAAAATGCCGCCGGTGTAAATCAAACAGTGTGAAAAATATTTGCAGCATATTTCCTGCAAAAGTTCGTCATCCAAAAAATGAAAAAAATAAATAAATAAATAAAATAAAAAATGGCAGAAAAATGTGAATTAAATAAGCAGAACAAGAATCTTTTTGTGATTAGTATAAAATCTTTACTGCAAGTGAGAAGATTTTGTCACTTTTTCTTCACTCGCAAAGAACATTAAGATTTTATTAGCGATTTTTTGACATGCGTCACTCATTGCATTCTTTGCAAATAGAAAATAAAATCAGATGTTTTACGTGTCGATCTCAGTCACCGAGCAAATGAAAACTGAAGGTGTTTAAGAAGAAAGCATGCACTGTCCTGCTTGTTTTAGGTGTTTTCCTGCTGTTAAACACCTTATATAATGACTGGGTGATAAACAGGCTTCTGCATCACTGCTGAGGAGCGAATGCAGTCTTTTGGATCAGATGTGCTGGAGCTGAGACACACCCAGGACACGCAGGCCTGTGGGCCCTGAGGACCAGGGTGGAGCAAAGCGGATCCTGAACACAGAATCTCAAGCCCTACAGGAGCCGCCGTCCTGCAACTTTAGATGCGTCTCTGTGCCTGTGCCAGTGAGGTCATTAGCAGGACTCTGCAGAACCTGAGAAGATGAGGAAGTAACTCAGTCAGGCGAGCCTGGTGTGTTGTACTGATGAGCACATCCACAAGTTGTATCCTACAACTTGTGGATGTGCTCATCAGTACTGGAGTCTGACACCTCTGACCTGGAACAGTCTCAGTGATGGAGTTTAGTGTGTTTTACAGGAATGATTTCCATTCTCTTGCTCGCACGCAAACACACACACAAATATATATATATATATAATTGTATTGAATCACAAATATACAAAAAAAAAAAAAAAGTTTACTCATATTGCACAAAGTTGAGTTGGGATAAACTGAGAACTGCCCGGCCCTCTTCCCCCATTAATTTCAGTCGTCTAAATTGAAAACTGCTGTCCCTTCTTTCTTATGCATGGAATCTCTTAAGGTCGTGACAACAATCATAGAAACGTTTGTGCCGCTGCTGTGTTCTGTGCTGAGAAGCATATTTCTCCCGTGCAATAATGGGACACTTCTGACAACGTTACTTTTTCCAACATGGCCGCATTTAGCTATGCTGTATGACAGAGGAAGTTTGTGACACAGAAACAGCCACAGAGTGACATGAGACATTCAAACATCCTGATGGTTACTTTGAGAGCTCACTGGCAGAAGTTTGAACTTGTCTGTTGTCAGATTAATACATAGTAATTATGGTGTCCTAATGTTCCTGTCACACTGCTGGGTGTCTGACTTGTGTTTCAACGACCGTAAAAAGATGCTCCAACTTCACCTTCCTGCACATCTGATATGACAGCATGCACAATTAAATCTCCAGCTAAAACAGGAAACCCAAGACTTATCAGGGAAGCTGAAAGGTTGTGGCATGGAGGCTGCAACTCTGAGACAACACATGAGCTCTTTGAGATTTCAACTGGAGAGAGGGCTTTGTAAATAAAATGGGTTATTTATTATTATTATTATTATTATTTTATGCAGCCCATGGGCCACAGATTCAGAATCAAAGCAACCACCACTCAAAAGTAACAGCAACCACCTGACATAATGTTGCTCACATTACACAGACGCTCAGTATGCGCTGGAAAAGTTTCACTCGCCCTCTGCCCTCATCAGGGATCTCACTGCATTAAGGATGGGCGTGGTTCCAGCTTCATGCTGGGTGCGTGAACATTCACTGCTCCGTTGACTTCTACCTCCGGTTTAATGCACAAGCTTCGCCGCGTCTTCATACATCCGTCATCACAAAAGTTCCATTGATCTGTGTCTGCTGAGAAGCTGAGCTCTTTTCAGTGTCACGCTCATTTATCTACATGCCCTTCATCAACAAATCGCCAAGGATTTGGCGTTTCTTTTCTCCACAAAAAAAAGAAAAAAGAAACTGCAATAGAAGCTGTTTTCCATCACAAAGTGTTGCGTCTCTGTATAGAGATGTAGGGGAGAGGGAGCTTATTTATTTTGGTTGCTAACGGTTATCAGTTTATTGATCGCTGTGGGCTGGAATTGGTGCTGGATGGAGTAGGGAGCGTCAACAGGAAGGTGAAATGTACTGGAAGGCCTTATCTAGGAGCGCCAGGCTGCTGTGACGGGAAGTGGAATGTCAGGGGGGAAAGAGGAAGTAGGACAGGAAGCGATGTACAAACACACACACACAGAGAGAAATACACACATCTGCAGACAAACACACGGCGTTTCCTGACTAATCTGTAATGCAAGTGTAACGTCTTTCCCTGCGCTGTGATTTTTCAGTCCTAACTTCATCAATCTCATGATTCTCTCTGTTTCCTCCTGCTCTTCGCTAGGTCCATCTGTTTTACTCGGAAGGCTTTAAACTGGTGGGGAGAACAGGAAGACGGCACCGTAATGGTGCTTAGAGCGCCAGAGTTGTTATTCACGGACAGAACTGGATAAATCTGGGAGCACAGATGCACGCATGCGTTATGGCCTTTATTACACCACCGGGGTGACGACAGTAGAAATTTTAATAGGCTTAACTACTACTGGCCTTTACATCCTTATTCATTTTGTGGTTTTGCTAAATTCTACCTGCTTTCAGTACAGCTGAAAAATCGACACGAAATCATGAAAATCACATGAAGCCATGAAAAAAGGGTTCAACCAATAGGAGCATTCAGTCAGGGCTTCTGAGCCAATCAAGGAGGCCCCCAATAGAGGGGATCTGACATCTGCAGGATTGTTTGCATTCACTCGTACTTTCAAGAGAAACCCTGTGATTGTAAGCCAGACAAGGCTTGAATGAGGAGAGCAGCAGAGTTCGCAGGAAGAAGTGCTTTATTTGGAAGGAATGTGTGCTAAATGGTTGAAACACCTTGGACTGCAACCACAGAGGATCAAAGCAACACCCAAACATTATGGCTTACATATTACATGGATTACAGAATCACATGGATGTTCACCCTCCGTTTGGGTCCAGACATGATGCTCTTCTGACCTTTCACAGTAATTAACGGACAGCAAAAGCAGACGAACATTTCAGTCCATCTGTTGTGACTTTATCTCTCTTTATCAAGCGAGAGAACAAATATAAAAAATCATGTCCACCACTGATATTTCAAAGAAATAGATCTATGTAGTTCAATGCTTGTAATCTCTAAAGGTTCTTGCAGTTTGAAAGCACTTGGTGTCTTACTTTTTTCCTCCTTCAGAAGGAAACTATTTGAAGCTTTTACATGTGACAGATGTTTAAGGTGGGAAGAGATAAAGTATCCCAAAAAGTATAACCTAAAAATGGTCTGGACTAAAATAAGTAAATGTACCTTATAAATTGAGATAGTAGTGGGAATTTTAGGGGAGCTCGTTTGCTCAAAACAACAAATATTTGAATGACTGAGTGCCATAAGCTGGATGCAAGCGTGTCTCATAATTTGGTTTATGCAGTCCTTTGCCTGCACATGACCAAACAAAGGTGAGCAAACGGCACAAACAGAAAGAGGTGAGGTCAATTTGACTAATCATCATGCTGAAAAACAATATTAATGTTGTTCAATTACCAAAACTGCAGTCTAAACAGCTGCAGCATGATGCAGGCGACTGCTATCTCCCCACGGCCTGGGAAGTACCTTCATTTATTATTTACTCTCCAAGATGTGACATTGTGATTTTATGCAGCCTCATTAACCTAAATGTTTTCTACAAACAAGCTGTTGTTCACAGATTTGCTGCTCTTCCAGTGAGATGACTGGTTACAGTAGAGAGAGTCCTCTTTACCCCATCATCCTGCATGTCATTCTGTCTTCACGTTTCCTCTCAGATGCAGAAATATTTGCTCTGGTGCTATTTGCAATAAGTCTGAACCTGAGAATCACTGAGAATTTAGAAATGGGGCATACGACCTTATCATGAAATCTTTCATAGTAACCAACTACTAGCCAGCTTTTAAGTTTGCCCATATACATAGATACATACATACAATTTAATTCTGTTAATGATGATTATTTTCCTCTTACAGTTAATGAAAACATGACATTTAAAATTAGAATATTACATCAGATCAATGACCATTTTTAAGAACAGAAATGTGGGTTTAATGAAAAGCATGCTTAAGGGGGACATTCAAAAGATACTTTTAATCTGACAAACAGGCCTCAGCTGAATGCAGATTATAATTTACTGAATATGACGTTACTTACATACATACATATACAATGTGTCTGTCAAGAAAAGAAGTCACTCTCACTTCTAGTTTCCAGCTTTCTGTTAACTAAGAAGCTTATACTTCTACTGTCTGTCGTTCACATGTGACCATGACCTCTGTGGACAAAGACATCCTTTCTAAATCCATTATTTTTTTAAAGCACATTTTGTATGTGTGTGTGTGTGTGCGCGCGTGTGTGTGTGTCTTCACAGGCTTAAACAACACACATATACACAGCAGTCAGCTATGAACTCGCACTGCACAGATTAAATGTGAAGACGAGGATACCCTCAGCTCAACCCTGCTTCTAAGTATCTGCTCTCGAGTTCTCTGTTGATTTAAAACTGATGAAATAAGATGCTTCAAAATGTGCCAAAAACACGCACTTACTGCAAATCTAACTCAACAGATTTCTTTTTTAAAAGTGAAATTTACAGCAGAGCTGTACTAAAAGATGAGCTGATGACTGGGTATATAAATATACAATATAATCCAAAATATTATATATATATATATATATATATATATATATATATATATATATATATATATATATATATATATATATATATATATATATATATATACCTCCACTGGGGGATTATTTCACTTATGATGTGCGAAAAATGTCTTGTTATGTAACTAGTATTCTTTTAGCAATATCAAGGAGTTATTGACTTAAAACAAGCTCCTATATCATGCTGCAAAGTTACTTGGAAGCTAGTGTTGTCACATTTCAAGTGTGCACTACCATATTTGCAGTAGAACATAGACACTTTGTGAGATGTTGTGTCTTTGCAGTGCAGAATTAACTTCAATGTTTAAGTTTCACTCTGGTCGTCCGTCTGCAGTGACGGCTCTGTTGTCGTCTTCTTGTACAGGTGAAGAGGGCTCCATGATGCTCAGCCACCTCTACTGCACAGATCGGCTGTCACTAGCAGCGTGAAATAATGCATGTGTTCAAGCGCTTCACCCACTCACTGCCTCTTACTCTCCGGAGTGGCCTGCCAGCGAGGCCCACCTCAGTGACAAACATAAGAGAAAACACGCATCCACACCACTCAGGAGACGGGACCGGTTAATGGAACCCGCTGGGACCACCGAATCCATTTCCATGTCCCGGCAGCATCGGAGCGCGGCGAGGACAAAACAGGAAGCGTGGAAGTGAAAAGCGGGTTAAAGCGGACGACACGCCAGCCAGTCTGTGAACAGGCGGCGGATTTCTGCAGACCAAGCACAAACGACAATGACGCCTGGCAGCAGCATGTGATGAAAATAACAACCACCATGCATAATGCAGGACGCGCTACCTTCCACCGAACCAGCCGCTCTGGACTCTCCAGGACAGCACTGTACACCCCACCTACCCCATCCACTCCACCTCACACACACACACTCACACCCACACACACACACACACACACACACACACACACACACACACACACACACACGCGCGCGCGCACACACACACACACACACACCCCAAGGAGCAATTCACCATTCAGTGGCTTTACTGTTTTTTCCTCACTGAACTTCAGAGAAGCTCTGTTGGGAGCAGGGACTTTAATCATGGACTGGGTGGTGGTCGCCCTCAGACGTGATCTGCTCACACTTGATCTGCCCAGTAGGCCCCCAACATGGGGGAAGGGTGGGATTGAGGGGGCAGCAATTACTTTGTTTAAATTTTAGGTAAATAAATCATCTGTGAGGAAGACCTGGAACCTGGCCTCTGCAGTCGGAGATGACAATCTCTGGTCTCAAAGCACGCGCTGATTAACGCTCTTCCCTTCATGACTTTAATGTGGCTCAAAGGCGCATTAGTATGAGACTGGTAAAATGCCAAGTTTCACTGATGTAAAGAATAATCACAAAAAAACATTCCATAACTATTTACCCATTAATTAAAAAAAGGAATACATTTCCACCACAGACAGAAATTTGCAACTGACCTTGCTGTAAGAGGTGTGTCTACATTTTAAGTCATTGTGTTTCCATCAGGTAACTGTGCTGGTCCTTCATTCACGAACTGTTGAGGTTTGGAGCCCAAAAGAAAACAACAAACACCTGATGTGACATTGTTCTGGTGGTTTCCTCAGTTTGCTGCTCACCACAGAGACTGAGGAGCAGCAAAATATGTCTGACAGTAAACCGGTGGCAGTCGTTGTGCAAACACAGCCAAAAACAAGTCCTCTGATTTAGAGCATGAGACGTAAAGCATGCCTATGAAGCCACAAACACGTCGCAGCCTGTAAATAAGCTCCCATAAGGAGCTTCGGTGTTGTTTCTGAAGAGTGCAGACAGCTTTTGCTGAGGTTAGTGTGGTGACTTTTCCCCCTGTAACAAAGTCCGATTAAAGCCGCTGTGGTCATGCATGTGAATCAAGTCATGGCTGGTATAAAGGACTCCTTCACTGGGCTGGTTCTGCCGTCATGAGTGGCTGACCTACCTGCTCTGATCAGGTTTCATCAGGGCTGCTCATGGAGCTGAAAGCGTTTGCTGCAGGTCAGGGCCTCCATGGTCACTTCAACACCCAGCACGCACTTACAGCGGTACAAAGAAAAGTCCATAACACTGAGTCAAAGCGGGTACAGCACACACTTTACCCTCTTTCAAATGTTTTATGCAATTTGTTAACATTTCAGTGTCACCACAACACTTTAGACAGTATTTTTAGTCCATTATTCTATTTACTTTAACAATAATTTTTTCTAAAAGCTTGTTTATGACTTCTATAGAAATGTATCTCTGTTCTCCACCTAACTGTATATTTTCGTCATGAATCCTATGACCTCAATACTTGAACATTACATACACACATCCTGCTTCCTGGCCAAGTATTTTGGCTTCGGCTCCCTCGCAGATTAAAGCTACCAGGCTAATTTGCTGCTGTGTCACAATTCCTCCATAATCCAGTTCTAATCCTCTCCGACTCGATTAAACAGCCAAATCTCCAGCAGAGTATCTGGCCTATCTCTCAGAGTCACTGTTTGTATCCTCCCTTGGCCTCTGCCCCCCTTCCCTCCTCCTCTGGGTTCAACAAAGCCTTCTGTTATCTTGCTCTGCCCGAGCTTTGGTCCCTTCCATCTAATGTGTCTGTCATTTTTAACTCATTCCTTTTCATCAAATAAGAAACATTGTAAGGCTTTCTGTGTATAAACTGGGACACATTTATACCTATTTTGGCCTGTATTGGTGAACCACAGCTTTCACTCCACAACCACTGTTTATTTTTAAGCAACCATGAGGCACAGTGGCAAAACCTTAAACTGTTTACCGCGCAAGTTATTCAACAAGTTGTTGCTAGGCAACCAAAGAGGAAATGAGTTAGTTGATGCCACCAACCTCTTTTAGCTCGCCTTGGACAGATGAGTGGCAAGAGCCTGTCCTATGTCCAAATCACCCAGAATGCTGTGCGGTTCTGGGTCAGAGTTCAGTGAAATGATTGAATATTCTATCAGAAATATTATCCATTTATATTGATCATGTGTCTGTTGCAGAGGTTGTTTTTTTTTTTTAAAGGGGGCCGATGTTCAAAATCACTATAACTTTGTAAATAATAAAATTAAGGTATAGATGGTTTTAGTTAAAATTATTTAACTGCAGTCAAATGGGTCAAATCTACCAATATCACCTTGTTCCACTTTCCCTCCATATCAGCTTGACTGACGTAAAAAGAAATGGAAAAGCTGTTCTATATTGACAAGTCGTGCCTCGATCTGTTGAGTGGACCATAATGATGAGGGAAATCGGCGTAGCCAGCGAATTATGAAAAGCCGAGCAGAATCAGTGAGAGAGAGGGAAGTACTAGGGAAACTAGACAGCCCGGGTCTATTTTTACCGCGGTGCCGAGGTAAAAAGACAGATGAGCGACAAGTTTCTGTGGTTAAGGGGAGTTCTGATCGCTTCTCCCGCGCCTCGCCGTGTGATGTCTTGCTCACTGACAGGTTGTGTCAGGAGGCGGGAGATGAGGCAGAAAGCAACATTCCTGAATGGATTCCTCATGAGCGCCAGTGCCGTTATTAAACAGAACCTGTAGAAATATTTTCACGATGATTGAGATAGCAGAGGCGGTGCGAGGCTGGGGGGTGTGGGGGAGAGTCGGGAGGGAGTGGAAGACTCAAGAGAGCGATTAAGGATCAGACGTGGCTTGCCTTTCTTTTCGCCCTCCCCGAGGATGAGAGTGAGAGTGGGTATATATGGATCTGCCATCACGATGAAAGTGTTTCCATCCCGGAGAAGTGGCGGGAGCGCTGCGGAAAGCCGCGTGGGGATGTGCAACATCACTAAGGGGGAACGCTGTGTGCAGAACAGGGTCAAAAAAGCACGTTGGCTCTAAATGAGGATTTTCATTTACTATGACAGTATGATGAAGACAACTAATAAGGCCTTTGTGTGTACATATGGTGTATACAGTGTGGTCTACATCTTGTGACAGAATGGCTCCGATCCAAAGCACAGTTAACGTGATTTATTTTCATGACTCAACGCTCCGGATGAGAATTTAACTTACTTTCTTGGAGAAGAAGAAATTGGGCGTCAAGAGGTCAACTGGCCCCTTAATGATCATGAAAATTACAAACCGCTCGTGGGGTGTCGCACGTATATCTGCACAAACAGCTCTCTGTGTGAAAATATCAGCACATAAAGTGAGCGCTTTGCCTAATTACTCCTAATGCTGCTGGTTAATGGGCTCTCACGGCTGGCTGGCCTCAGGAAATCGGTGAACATAATGACCAGTCACTAATGAAGGCTACAAACATCAATGATGATACTCGGCTGAAAAGCTTTCTGTCTGTTTGCTCTCCGTAAAACACGGGGGTGGGGGGAAACAAAACAAAAAAAAAAAAAAAAAAAAAAAAAAACACCGCGGCCTCGGCACTTTGTGACGTTGGAGGAATGTGTCGCCTTGCGATTCACGTGGCGAGCATTTTTTTTTAAATCCCAGTTGTGAAACACAGTCAGCAATAAGCTAGACTGCCTCAAACTCAGAACTAATCCTGATAGATCCTGTTTAGCATTCCGCCGAGAGATTTCCACCTCTTCAAACACATAAGCAGGGGAGATTATGAGGACTCTGTACCGCTGCTGCACTGTACTTCACAGCCCGTGTGCAGTAACATAGCTGAAGCCGACGGATACAAGGGAAGAAACACGAGTTACTGAGAAGCAGAGACGGTTTTCTATGTTCTCTAACTCCAGGGAACTCAGCGAAGGCAGCAACGAAATTCAATACGTATGGCATACCGTCACAGTTTGCTTTTCCCATATACTTTCCTGTTCGCTGGTAACACAGCAGCTGGGATGCCATTGTTCCTGACTGGACAGTCAGAAAATGGATTTTACGTCAGGCATTCACAGCAAGGCACCTAAAGGTCCTCAGTGGTTCAGACGATTAACAATGCTTGTATGGAGACAGCTTGTATCAGTGACTTCGCTGAGGGGATTTATTATGAGCACAGAGCATTGTGATGAAAGATATTTGTGCCAAACCCCCCACCCCCAGCTCTCATCAAAGTTCCAGCAGTAACTCCACAACATGTGTAAAAACAATAGTTTGTGAAATTTTCAACATAATGCCTGGGTGTGTGACCTGTCCTTGTTTCAACCAGACCTTTGAGTTTTCTCTAAACCTAAATGTTCACAGCATCTCATCAAATCCTGTACGCCTGCTTAGATTGGAGAACTTGTTGGCCTCGTAGGTACCTGTCAGAGAGAAGGTGATCAATTATTTAACTAGTCCAGCTGTCTCGCGTTTCCCTCACAGTAGGCGCAGAAGCCTGATGGTCTTCAGACCATAGATCTCTGAGTTTGTGCTGTAGAGACGACGACGTACACTAAAGCTTATGCAGCTTCTCTGACACGGTCTGACAGGTCTCAATTCAACCATGACTTTATGTTTACAGCTGTCCTTTTTGAAGACTTCCCTCCACCTACTCCTTAAGAGAAGGACGTCCGGTGCAATGATTGGCACATCAACATTTCACTGATGTTTACAGCTGCCAAACTAGAGGTGCTGAATTCAGTGATATCAGAATCTAGATCTGACAAGTACAGGCTTACTTGTAATTTGTAGAGGACCTTTCAGATACCTGGCTCCTCTCTAAGTCAGCTCCAAATTTATTCATGAGGCACCTTTTCTACTTTTTTTTTGTGGCACCGGCAGTGATCAGACAGTAAACTGGCAGAGAGAGAAAAGGGGAAAGACACTCAGCCATGTCCCTATGGTCCAGAACTGAACCCCACACAACAGCGACTATTAGGATTTAAGGGCTCGACGAAAGCCTAAATCTCCATCCCGTCGAATGATGATGAGGCGACAATCGTTTGCGCTCGTCCAGCTAAGCGACTGGCAAAATTGCTTGTGAAATTTTGAGCTCATACATGCAGACGTGGACAAGACAGTTGAAAAGTTTTCAACTTTTGTCACTGTTGCGTCCTGTGTGTTGGGTTCATCCAGAGTGGTGGAACACTTTTAGGGCTGAAACGATTCCTCGAATGATTCGAGTACCTCGATTATTCAAATTCAACGAGTAAAAATTTATCTGCCTCGAAGCTTCGTTAAATTATGCTTCATTATGTAGCGCACCATGTTCCGGCCGGATCATTATTTGTGGTGGGCAGCGCGCATGGGAGAGAGAGAGATCAGATTCCTCGGATAAACATAAAAATATTCTGTAAAGTACTCGATTACTAAAATATTCTTTTACAACAGCCCTAAACACCTTCACTGATAAATTTCATAATCAAATTTATTTTTAGTCATATTTAATCTATGTAGCATTTTTATAACCACCGAAGGTAAGATACTTACTTTATTGTGCTATAAAATGGCACTACGTGCCTGGAAAATACATAACACTTCACCATTAACACTTTATTTCACCTGACATTCAATTCAAGGTCAGGGGAATATAAACCTGTGTCCACTCATGTACTCTGAGGCACAAATTTTGGTTGGAAATAACAGGAAAATAGTCTAAAATTGTCTTTGTTTAGCGTCTTAACCAGACATTAGAACAGTCCTGAACTCGCCATGATTTTTTTAAGCTGACATCATGGCGTCTAAGTCGGAAAAGCAAACTTCTTGCAGTTATAGATTGTGCAACAGAGTGCTAAAAGCACATTTACACTTAATTTTAATGACAGGAAACATGTTGACTCTAAGGGTTGCTGTCACAAATCTAATTATAACAGCATTAGCAGGGATTTTTTTTTACAGACTAGCAGAATATTAAAACACTGTGGTTGTCTGTAAGAGGAGCTGCAGCGAAGGGGAGAGAAGCGATGCAGGAGATACTTTTAATAAATACCAATTAGACTTTAGAACGTGGAGAGGGATGAGGAGACGGTGGGGTTTGGCTTCACATCTGAGCCATTAGATAATGACACCAAGACAGTATTCTCCAGGGTGCAGAATTGTGTGACAGGAAAATAAATAAGAGCTTATAATTACATATATGTCAACCAGGGAGGGGAGGAGCTGGGAAGGTAGGAGGGAGTTAGACAAAGAGAAGGAGGAAGATGAACTGAAAGAAAGACGAGCAAATATGAAAAAAAAAACCAACAGATACATAAGCTAGCATGACAAAGCCCCCATCCCTCTGCATGCCTCTGGCTGACCCCAGACGCTGACGCTGATGAGATGTTAGAGCTGAAAGCCTCAGGAGACGAAGAAGATGAAGGAGACGGGGAGAACTGGGCAATAAGATGAAAAAGGGGAAAGGGCGAGGAGGAAGAGGAGGGTGGGATTCGAGGGGAGATGTAGATGTAATCCCACTGATAAAAGGGAGCTTTAATGTCACCAGAGGCCTGTGTGCAGATAAAAAGCCAAAGAATGTTTGCAGAAGTAAAAGGTGAGATGACACAAGGCCGTGCCCCATGGAACAACGCTGAGATAATAAAGCCCACGGAGCAGACTCTGGTTTCTCCCCAGTCCTGGCTGGGAGAAACCTCAGGACTGAGAGGGCCGAGAACACCAGCACAATTCAGCAGGTTTTTACGAATCAAAGGAACAACACTGGGTTGGTTCAACTCATATTTATTGGACAAAATTTACATTGTTCAAGTTGCTAATTATCTTTTCTTATAAACCAGAGGTAGCCATTGACTGAGCACTTTTTACCAGACACCCAGTTTCTACTTTTTAAACAGGCTTTCCACTTTCCTTTGTTGTATAGTTAGTTGTTCTTTAAGTTGGTCCAGGTTCCCTGATCTAGGTCTAGGAGGGCAAAAACTGCTCGTCTAGCAACATAACACGCTAAATCTTAAATGTATGTGTGATATATAAAAGAGAAAGGGACACAGTGCTTTGCTGCTAATTGTCAATACTATGACAACTAGATAACATCAGGAAAAAGTTTTAATAAAAAAAAATAGCAAGGGAGAGGAAAGTACAACACTTATGCTAGCTTGACTTTGACAAACGTAACTTATAGACGTGCTGCAGAATTCGATGTGTGTCGGTTCAGTTTAAGAAAAAGAAAAAGAAACCAACCCACATGCCACCTCTGACAGACCATCAGAAGAGCAGGTGTTTAACTGCCTTACTAATCACCGCTGTGAATGGTTTGGAGTTATTCTTCAATGGTTTTTCTCTTTGCTGTGGGAGACGGCGCTTAATTAATAATACCTGCATCTCCAGGTTTCAGTTTGCTAAGGGAACTGTTCTACCGCAGCAGCACAGCTATGAATGGGGCCTTCAAAAGCTGGAAATCGCCATGTGTTTTTCAATAATGGTACATGACAAGGCCTGAGGTTGACAGATGTGCTGTCAGGGACATAAAAAGACAAAAAAAAAAAAAAAAAAAAAAAAACATTGCAGGAGATCTGAAAGTCAGGTAAGAATTTATTTTAACAAAAAAAGAAAAAAGAAAAATCTCCAGCAGAGGACAGACCATCCTGCTGCGACTGAATGACACTTAGTAGTTCAACATATGTAGAAAAGAATTAGTTTCCTGCTCACTGTCGATCCCCGTCCCCCTCGTCTCCTACTGTATTTCTAACGGCGTCTCTTCACCCGTTCTGCCTCGGTGAGGACAACAGAACAGCTTCTGATGCCCCGAAGGCCTCGGCTTAATGCTCCACCGTAATGACTTTTTCCACACAGCTGCCTACTGCCACAGTCATCTCTTACTCCATTACTCTGGCTGGCTGCTGCACACCCACAGGAATTCTGCTTCTGATAATACCAGACAAATCTTCTTCAGGTGTCAGCGGCCCATTAGAGTCAGCAGAGAAGTTCTTCGCTGAGATCGGAAAGCGGCTGCGTCACGGAGACATCCTCTTTGTGCTGACGATGAGGGAGGTTTTTTTTTTTTTTTTTTGGTCTATGAAGAGTGAACAACATTTTTAGGAAATCAGTTCCTTCCGGATTTTCGAGATTGTTGTGATTCTTTTTTGTTATCAGAATAACTGATTTGTGGTGCTGCTTTCTTTTTTTTTAAATACTAGCAAGGATGTTAGCAATATTTTTTCCTTATTAAACCGCTTCCAAAATGTACATGTTGACGGAAAAGTATGGGGGGAAGAAAAGAACAATAGTTCACATTTATTTCACCACATAGGAACTATCGGGACTTTTTAATGTTTATTGTAATGTGATTTTTAATATCGTGTGATGATTCAGTGGAACAGATCTCCTTCATAATTCTATTATTATGATTTTTTTCCCAGACGTTGCTTACGTCTGGTCCGGCTTCTTCTGGTACAGAATCATGACGCAGGTTTCACATCGATGACATTAAAGTCTTAAATGTGACATGACCTTTCAGTCTGCAGGAACTTTATCTGATTTAGTTCCACATGTGGAATATTTCGGGGGTGAAAAGATCAGAATTAGGTCGTTCAGACTGCTGTAGATGAATGTCTGTGTTTCTGAGTGAAGCTATTGTAAAACAGCCTGATGTTTTCTTGTTTTCTTCTGAAAAGCAACTTTGGGAGAATTTCTTTCCTTCAGCTGACTTCAGCACTACTCCTCACTACACATGGACAGAGGTCAGAGGTCACTCAAACTGTCTCTTTGGCATCGCAGGCAGAGTGGAATTAAATTCACAGGAATGCTATGGTAATATTTCTTAAGCAGATTTCCACCTGCTTAAACCAGCCGAAGCCCAGAGCGGTTTCAAGCTAAGGCAACAAACAAAAGCAAAAATTTTGACCCGCACCTGAACTACACAAAAAACGAGACGATGTTAAAAGTGAACATCGCAGAAATGAGAATGAATCGTGTCTAAAACGGAAGATGGCATGAGCCTGTGGGCCTCTAGGAAAGAGAGGAAGGCTTCAGAGAAACAAAAAAGTTTCTCCTATTTGCAAAACAAAAATACTCAGAGTGCAAAATAGGGAGAGGACGGCTTGAAGAATAAAGTGAAGATTATGTCAGCGTCCATGAAGTT
Organism: Poecilia mexicana; assembly: GCF_051168715.1. NCBI lineage: Eukaryota > Metazoa > Chordata > Actinopteri > Cyprinodontiformes > Poeciliidae > Poecilia > Poecilia mexicana. The sequence goes on from NW_028263383.1 coordinate 20,013,815, forward strand.
GCATTTGCATCACGCTCCAGCCCCTCCCCGGCAGTCCTTTCTCCTCATAAGAATAATTTAACACTGCCTATCTTGTCTAAATCCATGCCCTTAATTCCCATCTGTCTAAAGCTTTATTAACCTCTCTTATCATTTTTTTTTTCTTTTTGAAGGGCAGGTCTGAAGGATATGTGGCTGCTGACTTCTGGCAGCAACATCTGTCAGTGGCACTGCAAGCAGGCTCACGGGAGACGAGGCTTCTGGCCAATCGGAGCTCACAGAAACTTGTGTCTTTGGTGACTGTGCTCCCCATGTGGGTTAAGGGAAATTTGACAAACTTTGGCCTCAGGAAATCCTTTGAAGACCCATTAGATAACTGTTGTGACAAGATACAGCATAAGAAGCCGGAGCTGTTTTCCTTTTTCCTTTCTTTTGTTCGGGAAACAGAAAATATTCTGCCTTCTTCCTGCTCTCCTGAGGCTCGGGGAGGTTAGCTTTGAAATCGAGCACGCCGAGCCTCAGCTTCAGCGGCATAATGAAGACAGTTTACACTGAGACATCTGTGAAATAAAAATGAGCCCACAATGAGTCACAACAGCGTCTCAGTGAGTCTGATGGTCTTTTTGTTCAAAGGCAAACTGTAGCCTTTTTTTTTTTTTTTTTAATCTTATGAAACAAGAAAAATACATCAACAGTGAAAGGTTACAGGTTGCATCAAGAGCTATTTTATTTATTAGCCATCAGTCTCTCAGGCTGTCTGCGTTTGTCATACTGGTCACGGGTAATAACAGTCATACTAAAACCATAACAGTTTCGAAGGCGCAGTCGTTCGATCATGCATATAAAGTGTCAAAGATAGTTTGTGACACATGAGGACGGCTTTAGGGAAATGTTTGTCTGTACACAGATGGTTGTGCAGCATTAATTTTGCTCGATAGTTTACAGAATCACTACTACTATTATTGAAGGTCGAGGAGGAAAGTAAAACGAACCAAAAGTAAAATTCAGACAGTATGCAGTGAATTCAAATCTTCAGAATGCTACGTGTTAAATATGAGCGTCGCGCAGCGGCAGGTTGCAGGGCGTTGTTACGGAAATGTTTCAGCCAGTAACCAAACTTGGCCCATTTCCTCTTGACCAGCTGTGACCCGTAGTCGGAAAGACAAATAGAAAGAAAAAAAAAAATCAGGTTTGGTTTTCCTGTTAATGATAAGGATGAAAAAAACTAAAAACTCTGAATTTCATTGTTTGCCAACACATCAACTGACAGCAGGATCTTTGACTTGAGATTGGTAAAATTGTGATAAATGTTGATTACATGTGCTTTGACAGTTTGTCCAGTGTTGCATTTTATTGCTAAATTTGAACACATTTTACACAAATGATTTCCGTCTTGTAGTGTCTTGAATGGTCTCTGAATAGGGCCCAGATCCAAACCGATTTCTAACATCTTAAAACAACTTCCAGCTCAAAAAGTACATGTCACATTTCTATTTAGCAAACCTTTAAACCACCATCAAATGTTGTATTTTGCTGTTTATGTATCACACGGTAGAGTCGGTGAGCAAACTAACATAGAATTTGTAACCTAGAGGCGGCCATGTACACACACCTGTTTAAAACGGCTTGCTTCTCTTTCCTAACATGAACTGTATTTTAATGACAAACTGCTGGGACATTCTAAGTTACATGTGTTTCTGCTTTAGTTGTTAAAAAAATGAAATGAGGCTTGACTTGTGACTAAAAAGTGTCTCACTAGGAGTGTGCACATTTTTATTCTGATTCCATTTCATTGTGTTAGTTAGGAAAACACAATACTCAATTAATGAAAAACAACAGCTGAGTTTTTATTTTGTACATACATTGTTCTAAGAGAAAGATTAGAGGTGACACAACATACTGCATTGCCTATCTGAGGTGAACTCATTCCCTGCCACCAGGAGTTCCCTGGATGGAAACAACAAAGATGGAGTAGAGGAATAACTTGGCATAATTAGTAAGTGTCGATGTTTAGGGCATGGACCTTTAGTTAAGCTTAAAGTAAAGAAGAAGAAGACACAATAAAACTGTTTAAAGCGAAGAAAGAGGCAAAAAAGATTCTAAAGAAAGAGACGTGTATGTAATAGTCTGAAGTTAACACAAATATGACAACTTCTGCACCAAAATGCTAAGAGAAATTCAACACACAAGAACAAAAAGGCTGATGTCTCTTTCTTTATGGACTACCATAGAGTTTTCAACTCCCTAGTTTAACACGAAGTCTGCTAAATCAGTCAGACTGGTCTCTGGAAGCACCTGACAGGCTCCCAGTAGCTGGTTTTGCTGTAAACGGTCATTAGCCACTGTGCAGCCACAGTCTGATTACCGTAGTGAAGCCTGAATTAGGAGGAGGCTGACTCTGCAGTCTGCATTGTTTGTGCTTCAGCAGCACGTCATTATTACAACTTGAGACAAGCCCAACAGAAACCAAGAGAGGATCTCTATAAATAAACTATACCGCTTCTGTTTGTTTATGTGCATAGTCGCTCGGTGACACTCGAAAGTGCCAAAAGCAAATATTAGCTTCGAATAACTTTGTTTAACCCGTATACAGAACAATATTTAGGATGACTTCTGTTCACAGAAGATCTGGATCGCAATTTACAGGCAACCTGAAAAATGTCAACACCTACAAACAGCCTTTCCGTACGTATGCGGACTAATTTAGTCTTCTCCTTGAGGTAGGATGAAGAGGGAAGGAGATAGATAAAAGAAATTAAAAAAAAAACTAAGATGAAGCAAATAAGTTTGGGTGTCTGTCCCTTTAAGAGTCTTGAGGCCAGAGATGGAAGTTGGGAAAGTCGCCCAGTGCTTTTCTCATGACCCCTGAGACGATGCCTTCTCCTTTCTGAGTCTGAGGATGGATACCAGAGGTCACAGAAGACCCACAAAACGGACAGCTACTATTCGGTATGCACCGCTGCAGCCACCGCAGCGCTCTGTGGTCACCTGCATGAAATGATCAGAGTGCTGTTCTTGCTGTTCTTGGCCAAGTTCAATCTTCCCTGCAAGTGTCAGCTTCGCATCAGTGCAAAAAGCTCGTCAAATGTCAAACAGAACTTTCCCACAGTTTATCCCATCCCCTGTTGGGCCTAAAAATATCAATGTTTGTACACTTAAATATAGAAGCAAGTCAGAGAATGTGGGGCAACCCGTCAAAGCTCAGATGAATGGCCTGAACTTTAGAAGTCAAAACAGTCTTTAAAGAGAACACTTAACAGGGCTCTACATAATTTAATCACTGCATTAATCATGTAGTGGGACTTTAATTAAGGTGATTTAATTAGATTAGGATGGTGTTATGAACCCCAGGTTTAACTATTGTAGCTACAGAATATAAATGAGTTTTAGAAATCCATGAATCAAACACCCAAAAGAGCAAAACATATACATAAGAGATGCACCAAGAAACTGCCTGGTGACTAGAATCGATTGATTTTTAGTTTGATCGGCTCTGATCTGCTGATTGGAAATTTTTAAAAAATCTGAACATTTGCAAACCAGTGAAGACGTCATGCTGAGACTCTTCTGTGTGGATGGTGCTGCAGAGTGAGGAAGAACTTAAAATTAGCGATGTTCAGTATCAGATTCAAAAAGGCGCTTAGTACCTGAAAGGGCAATCACTCTGTAGCTTCCCCAGACTCAAACAGAGGCCCTTGAATGCTGAGACACTTTATAAAAAGATGTCAAAGCATGAAGTCAACAAGGTGCACAGTTCTTGGGAGCACAGCCATCGTAAGGGAATAGTAAACAAAGAGCAAATAAAAGAGTAAAAGCGACACATGTGGAGCAGAAATCAACTTCAACATGTGAATGTCTAGTTTTCTTCCACTCAAGAACAAAAGAAAGCAGCAACCAAAGGGTAAAAACTGAAGATGCCAGGATGTGATTGCGATTTCTTGGAATAACTAATAAACATAATACGACTTTCAAAAAAGGAGTGCAGCCTCCTTAGCAAGTGTATTCTGCGTTGTCCCCATTTTCCAGTGGACTCCGTATTGGCATTAATCTCAGCCGAAGATTAAGGATTGTCCAGAAATATGTATAAGACGGCTCTATTGTTAAGACATCATGTCTGAGGTTCACTGCTGCTGCGAGACAGCAAGGCAGGGTGAGAATTTAGCAGATAAGGCTGAAAACTGCTCTGTTTTACCCTTCTGAGCTTTCAAACTCTGTTCCCGAGTACGCCAAGTTTGGAAATGTTGGTAGACTTCTGGTAATTTCACAGTTATGGCAAGAATCAAGATTCTCTAAAGAGGATTGGGGATTGTTTTCATAATCCTCACCAACTACTGCTACCAATACAAGACCGTCTAAAATATCAAATCCAGTCTGATCACAACATCCTGATCAGGGTACTTTCTTACTTCACAGTCCAGTAGTCGTGGTTCGATTGGGGGCCAAAAATCCAACATTTGCTACATTTTCAGCAGTGGTTCACTTTCACATTGCACTGTCAAGCGAACCAACCCTTTGAGCAACTTCTTTACACCCTCAACTGAGGGGGCGCTGCACCAAGAACCACTGAAGGAAAGGACCTCTTAAGAAGATATATTCCTTTTTCATGAAATATAAACTGAAATGGAGCGGCATCAGATTTCAGCGGTTGTGGGATTTCTCTTTGGCAAAATACCACGACGCACTTCTCCCACTAGCACTAGAGTCGCACGTTTGTTTTGGGTGTATTCATTTACCCAGAATGCCCTGCACCATCATCCGCTTCCTGCTTTTTGGAGCAGTCGTATGCATTCAAAGCGGTCATATGCACATTCACATACGAACCGCACCAGAGTTCACTTCAACCGAACAGAGACCCAGGTTTTTAGGCAGATTTAAGTTCTCTTTATTGGTCCGTATTAGACTTTGATGCGCATCCACACCTCCCCAAACAAACTGGACTTTCTAGGCAAACAAACTAGAGTTTGAATAAAGCCGACTAAACAGAGCTGGCGTGCATGCACCCCAAGGGAAAGACCCCAAGAACCCATAAAATGTAAAGAAAAGATGGCAAGAGTAGAGATGAATGGGACACCGTTCTCTGTTTTTACCATCAGATTGAAACTGAGCTGGAAATAATATTCCCTCAGATTCTCAATAGGTTTAAATATGCATAAGATATAAGAGAGGGATTGACATAAATGCACAGAGTGGATGGTAAACAGCCTGTCTGAAGAGGAAAAGTGCATGCTTGTATGGTTTTGGTATTCTGCACTGATAAGTCTCTGAATCGTGCTACTGAAGTCAGAATTGTACCATTAGCTAGTGACACATATACACAAACTGCACTGCCCTCAAAGAGCTGTAATCCAAGCTCAAAGTGGAGAGGGGCTTTGCTGCACATCCAGTTGGTATTATTCTATGGGAAAGGCAATTAAAGATAAGGCCAACACTATTGGTCCAAACTGTCTCCTAAAAGGAGGAGATTGAAGATACATGCGTTCTGGGATGAAGGGCTATAGCTGTAACAATAGTTATAGTGAAAAAAAGGAAACAGGCCCCTGCACTTAGTTGCCATACACAACGATACAGAGTCCAAAGCTTCATTACTATGTTATCTAACTATGGGGAGAGGGATCACTGTCCAAAGTGGCTCTCGGAAAATAATATGCTACTAAAAATAAGTCTTGCAACACTCTCACTCTCGATGATAAATCTCTGACAGTCGCCACAGAAAACGAGCGCAGACAGTGCACCCAGCTGACCTCCCAGTGGAGCCTTTTGAAGCCTGTACAGATTGACCTTGTTAAATAATTAAAGCTCATTGTGAGACCCACCTGGAAAACAAATGAAGACGTTCGTTTACCAGATGGCGTGTCCCAAATGCAGGACTGACTGTGCAGCGGTCAGCGGGGAGATGGACCACGAACAACTGGGCTCAG